>NW_024104705.1:125839-433290 GCF_003945595.2 Pipra filicauda
TAAAGGTGTTAAATGGGTTTGGATCCTCATCCCCGTCTTTAATAAACGGGACCAGATCCTCATGCCGTCGTTAATAAGTGGGGCTGGATCCTCGTCCCATCATCAATAATGGTGTTAAATGGGTCTGGATCCGTATCCCCACCGGTAATAAAGGTGCTAAATGGGAATGGAGCCTCATCCAATTGTCAGTTAACGGGGCTGGATTTTCATCCCATCGTTAATAAAAGTGTTAAATGGGACTGGAGCCTCATGTCTGTCATTAATAAATAGGACTGGAACCTTGTCCCACCGTTAATTAATTGGCCTGGATCCTCATCCCATCATTAATAAGTGTGTTAAATAGGACTGGATCCTCATCACATCCTTAATAAATGGGACTGGATCTCAGTTCCCACTTCCAGCTGGACTTGGTGTCACTGTCACCGTCCTGATCCCCGGCCCAGGGGTGTCCCCTTATAGCCCTTTGTCATCTCCCCTGGTTTGTGTGGCACATTTAACATATCTGGGAAACATTTGGGACGTTTAGGGACAGTGGGATATTTGGGAGGGGTCTGTTACTCCCAATATTTCCATTACACCGATAGCCTTAGGGGAGGATTGCCTGGCTGAGGGGAGAAGGGCCAGAGCCTGGGATGTGCCAGGGAGATGATTCTGGAGCCCGGGATGTGCTGAGAGGCTGGGAGAAATTATTCTAGAGCCTGGGATGTGCCAAGGGGGTTGGAGAGATGATTCCTGGAGCCCGGGATGCTCTGCTGTGAGCATTAGGGGGCATCCCACGATCCCGATAAGCACCAAGCACCAGGGAAGGGAGAGGAGATGCCTCCGTGGTGCAGCTCTTTGGAACCACAAACGATCACTGCTGAGGAATTGGGTGGCTTTAGGAGGGGGAATCGATGGCAGAAGGGGACAAGCCTGTGGAAGAGAGGGCCACCACCATCCCGGGCAGTCCCTGAGCTGCGGATTCCCAGAAGAGCTGTGGGAACACAGGAAGTGTTTGGCTCAGGCTCAGTTTTCCCTCAGCTTCCCCTTAGGATGATGGCTGTAGGAAAGAGGGGCTGTGTGAAGATTTGGCTGAACCACTGCAGCTGTTCTTCTGCCCTTATTCCCCGTGTTTGTGCGTGTATTACCTTTAAAACGTATCATCCTGCTCTCCATCCCCTCCTGGGAGCATTTAGGATAAGCCAGTCGCGGTCCCAGCCCCCGAGATCCCTCAGAAACTGTTTGTGCCCCCTCCTTCCTGTGCTTGAACCAGTGACTCGGCTGTGAAAGGAACTTCCTCTCTGCTTTCCCTTTGATGGCTTCAATCCTGAAAAAGCTGCAGCTGAAAGCGCCTTTAAAAGTCCAAATCGCTTGGCTTTTGTTTCCCCCCCCTTTCAGGGAGCTGGGAACCCCGGGCCGATCCCAGGGAGTCCAGGAACCAGCTCAGTCCTTGCAGCCAGAGCCTTAATTCCTAATTCTCCTTTGAGAGAGCCTGGCTCCCTCCTGGCTCCTGGATCACAGGGTCTGGCTGTGGAGCCCCGTTCTGGCAGCACAGGGAGCCCTGGAAGTGCTCCTGGATCCTGGGGGTGCTCCTGGGGGTGCTCCTGGGGGTGCTCCTACCTGGGCTCCATCGGTATGCGAGCGGAGCCGCCGCCCTCTGACACCTTTTGTCTGCGCTGCCACATCCCTCCCCTGCGGAACTTCTCTCCCGGCTCCCCCGGCAGCCGCAGAGCCCTGAATGCCTTGTAAATGACATGTTAAATCCTCCCTTTTTCTCTTCCCAGTGGGAAGGGGACCAGGACCGCATGCAAAGTACAGCTGCATCTCTGGAGACACCTCTTGTCCTTCCTAATGTATTCCCTCCCACACCCCCGGACCCGTTACCGTGCGAAGGCAGTGAGGGTTTTGCTGTTAAAGCTGTTGCCCCTTCCCCTCCCATCTGCTCGTGCTTATCTCCAGTGTTTACCATGGAGCTGTTTCCCAGAGGAGCCATATGGGATCCATAGGTATCCACGGGGCTTCCAATGAAGCTCCTCTATCAGGGTAAAAAGTAATTCATTCCCAAAAGTAGAAAAAAGCCCAACAGAACAAATAAAACCAATTAATCTTGCAGTGATTGAGGTGATTCCCAGGAGCGTGGCAGGTTAAAACCACCAGGTTTCACAATGTGGGTGTGTGGAAAAGGATTTTTTTAGGGAGAAGGCACTTTGATTCAACTCCTTTGGCTATTACTCACTTCTGAACTATCCAGGATATTCCCATCCCTGTGGGTTTTAACGCACAAATCCGATTCCACCCCCGCAAAAAGGAGGGTTTTCTTCCCTTTGCTGATACAATGCCAAGGGCTTTAGTAATGCTTTGGAGCCATAAAGGACCGTCAGTGCGTGGGGCCAGCGAGGGTTAACGGGAGCAGATGTTGGGCCCAGTCAATGGCCAGGGAAGAAAAGAATGGGACAGGTCCCTTCAGCTCCGGGGATAAATTGGGATAAATTCCACCTCCTCAATGCCCGGCCCTGACATGGCCAAAAGCAGCTGGGGGGAATAATGGATGAGCTGAGCCAGGTGCTGGATTTCTCTGAAGAAATGCAAGAGCCAGAGTTTGAAAAGGATTCCCGAGGCAGAGGGTCCGTCCCTGTGACAGGAAGGGGGACAGGGATCCAGAGGCAGGGCTGTTCTCCAGGTCACCCCTCTGCCATGACAGCACTCCTTTCTCTAGGAAATCTCAGGGGAAAACTGGTCTCTTTTGGATGTTCCCATCTCCTTTAGCTTGGCAGGGTTGGGAGAAGTGCTGCCGATGAATCCACATCCCCCAGGGGTTTACAAACCCTCTGGCCTGGGACTCCCTGAGGCTGCAAATCATGGGATAGTTTGGGTTGTGCTGCAGGGATAAAGCACCAGGGAGGAGACGGGGAAACTGTGTATGGCTTTGGATCCTGAGGATGTGGTGAAATGGGGCAACCCGCTGTGGGGGAAAAGAAAAAAAAAAGTGGCCTTGCCTTATAAAAGACGCCAACAAAAACATAACAGCATCACATAGATCCACTCATTCTTCCTCTCCTTCTTCCTTCTCCTCTCCTTCTCTTCTCTCCTTCTCCTTCTCCTTCTCCTTCTCCTTCTCCTTCTCCTTCTCCTTCTCCTTCTCCTTCTCCTTCTCCTTCTCCTTCTCCTTCTCCTTCTCCTTCTCCTTCTTCTCCTCCTTCTCCTTCTCCTTCTCCTCCTTCTCCTTCTCCTTCTTTCTCCTTCCACTGATTGCCTGGAGCCAGACCTCCAGGCTGGAGTTATCCTCACCTCAGGCTATTCCTTGTCCTGGAATATTTCATGGAAGACTGGAACAGAAAAGTACAAGATAAATAGAGTAAATGACAGAAACAGCAATGATGTTTATTCTTTCCCATTTCAAATATTTTTGCCTGTCTGTGTTCATGTAAATAAATTTATCCCCAGTGTAAGGAACGAGTATGAAATGCAGGAGAAAATGAGAATTGCCACTGTCAGCCCCCAGAGCGAGGACAGAGCTCACAGAGCTGCTCTGCAGAGGCTGGCAGAGGGGTGGAGGAGCCAGGCTGGCATTTCTGCTGGAAGAAAAGCAGGATCACTGAGCACGAGGCCGGAGGGCCCAGAGAGGTCGCTCAGAAAAATCCGCCCTGCTCAACCTGTGCTGGCAGATGTTTGTCCAACCTGCCCCGGGAAACCCTCGGGGATGGGGCTCCACAACCTCTCCTGGCACTGCTCTGCAGCACCTCGGGGTTCCCACCCCATGCCCTGTCTCAGCCAGGCCTCCCTGGCTGGGTTTATCCAGAGGTTTTGTGCTGGGTGGCTGTGGCTGTGGGGGATAATCTCCTGCCTTTGGAAAGTGGGGAGGGAAACGAAACAGTTCGGATTCAGTTCTCAGCTCACCTTTAAAATTCACTTTCCCACTGAAGCAAAATGCTGCTGGCTCTCCACGAGGGATCTCCAGGCCTTTTCCAGCAGAGGCTGAAGAATACCCGGGAAATGTGCTGAAACCAGCAGGGATCTGGCAGCAAAGTCAGCTCAGCAGGGAGCCAGTGAGGTCCTGAGGGTGGCTGGGAGCAACGTGGGGTCAGAGCAGGCAAGGAAAGCACTGTCCCCTCTCCCAGATCCAGGTGTTTGGCTCCCTAACGCCAGGAATCTCTGCCAGACCCTCTGTGCCGGCATCTCCTCCTCACCCTCTTCAGCCTCTCCTCCTCCTCGTTTTTCCCCATCCTGCTGTTCCTCTCGCTCCTCTGACCATTCCTGCAGCAGCGCTTCCTCCTCCTCCTCCCAGCTCCTGCTCACAGAGCTCTCCCACAGCTCCTCTTTCCCTGCCCTCTCCTGTTCCCACTGATCCCACGCACAACATTCCGCAGCCTGAGGACGACACAGACAACTTCAGGGATCCCCTTCTCCCCCCAGTCTGTATTCCAGGACCACCGTGCAGAGCTGGAGTTCTGAACCTACAGAAGAATCTCCACATGTAACCCTGACATAACATAACCCTGACCCAGCCCAAATCCTTTCTGAAATCTCCTCTTTCCCAATGCCTGCACAAAACCCCTCCAAGTCTGACTGGCCTGGTGCTCCCCCCCAGTCTGCCACGGCAGCCAGTGTTGTCTCACTGCTGCTCTGGGGCCTCCACCCACCCCATTGTCCCATCTGCCATCTCCTGCCTCCCTGTGCAGTTCTCAGCTCTAAACAAGGACCGTATTTTCACGCTGCGTTTTCGTAGCTCCCAGGAAAAGGTGACTGAGCTCCTGCAGGATGGCTCTGGGTTCCTTTCATAAATGCAAATTGCACACACAGGTTAAATCGTGGAGTCCTGCAGTGGGTTGGGTGGGAAAGGGCCTCCAGGATCACCCAGTTCCACCCCCTGCCATGGGCAGGGATACTTTCTGCTAGAGCAGATTGTTCCAACCTGGCCTGGGACACTTCCAGGGGTGGGACAGCCCACATCCACAGGGCTTTTAAGTCCCTCCAGGGATGGGGACTCCACCCCTGCCCTGGGCAGCTGTGCCAGGGTTGGATAACCATCTCCATGGAGAAATTTTCCCCAATACCCAACCTGACCCTCCCCTGGCACAGCTTGAGGCCATTTCCTCTTGTCCTGTCTCATGTTACCTGGGAGAAGAATTTGATCCCAACCTGGCTCCCCCCTCCCGTCAGGGAGTTGCAGAGTCCTTCAGAGATTGTTCCTTTGTCTCCTTTGGTCCCAAGGTCTCCACACTTCCCACTGCTGGCTTTCCTGGATCTCTCCTCTTTCTCCTTGGTCCCCTGAACCTTCTCCCATGGGTTCCATCTTTCCTTACATGACATGCCCCAAACTGGGCCTGCTCCTATAAACCCTTATCCATCCATCCCTTGTGCTACCCAACAGGCCTGGAGTGGCTTTAACTGGTTTCCACCTAGCAGGTCTCAGGAGGCTTTAATGGTGTTCTGAGTGCCACAGGATGAAGTTGGGAGTGCTCGGGGCAGTCTGAGTGCACTGTTCAAACTGTCATTATTGCAGCTGCTGCTCTCGGTGGCAGCACAGCACCTTATTTATTGTGCTGGGCATCTGCTTGCAGTTGGCATCTTTGAGGGCTGGGGTTTTTTTAAAGGCTGGTTTTAAAACAAACCAGTGAACCCCTTGAATGCCTCCTTTGCCAGCTGTCTTCCCCCTTCCCTGGGTCCGGACCAACGCTCCCTTCTCGTCCTCCTCCTGCCGATGGAGCCTTTTCTTCTTCCTCTTAATGGCTCCTGCCTATTTCCATCTCAATTTGGCCCTTCTGATGTCTCCCCACATGCTTACGCTCCCCTTGGAACTGTCCTTAGTAATTTGACCCAGTTCCCACTTTCCAGAGCCCTTTTTTCCGAGCCCGAGGTCAGCGAGGCGCTGGCTCCGCAGCCCGGCTGGTTCCTGCCGTGTTTCCTGCTGGGATGGCCCCGTGTGTGCTGTTTGCAGCCTTCCTTTGAAGCCCTGCCAGTTTCCTTAACTCCTTTCACTTTTAAACGTGCCTCCCATGAGATCCCACTTCTCCAAGTGTCCCGGCGTCCCTTGTCTTTGTTTTTCCCTTTTCTCCCGCGTCCCTCTGCGAGGGCCGTGAACTCGCTCGCTCCACGCTCGGTCTCAGGCAATTTTCCTCCTGCCTTTACGTTCCAAACGGGTGGCTGGTGGCTGGTTGCCATCGCTGCCAGTGCCCCACTGCCTTCCTCTCCCAGCAGAACCAGTTCCCCAGTGCTGTGCTGGCCAGAGACACCCAGGAGCTGTTGTGGTCGAGGCCATCCCAGTGCATGCCCAGCTCGTCGTTCCCACACTGGGCATTTTACAGTTTATGAAGATTAAGAGGATTTTGCATTTCTCCTCCCTTTAAATCCAACACAGAGTCAGTTCAATACTGGAATCACTCCCAGTTCCAGCCAGACTGAAAGTAATGGAGTAATTGGTATTTCCCATCACTGAATGCTGAGATCCTGGTGCTTTCTGGCTACACAAATACCAGTGAAGGGCTCCTACAAGCCAGGAGGCAGCTCAGTGATGGTGGGAACACCTAGATGTCACCAGAGATGCTCCCACAGTGACCTACAGGACACATCTCCTCCCAAACCTGCCTTTGGGTCACTGGGAACATCCCAGAGCTCCCCATGTAACGCTCCTGTGCCAAGGGTGGGCAGAGCAGCTCCCAGGGATGGTCCAAAAGGGTTTGGGAATGGCCCCTCCTTTCCCTGTGGGCTGGAGGCTGGAGGTGGGACAGCACAGGTGGGATTCATCCACCACGTTTAGATGTGTGTGATTGGAGCTGTCTGGGCTGCAGCCACAGAGGGAGCCCGACTGTGGAGGACACGGGACAGGAGAACCGATCAGGGGAAAGGAGACACCCATCTTCCAAATGCTCCTCAAAGGAAAGGGTGTGGGACCAAAGGACAGGGTGTCAGGGTGTCTAGAAGGGCACAAGGGACAGACATGGCTCTGCCAGCTCCAGGCAGCTCAGGGAGGGATGGACAAACCTGGGATCCCCCAGGAGCAGCGTCCTGCAGCGAGGGCACTGAGCACAGGCTGACAGGGACCATGGCACTGCTGCTGCCAGCCCTTCTCCCCTCCTTCCTGGCTGGGGAACTGGACTCTTGGATGTTGAATCAGGACTCAGCCGATGAATTGGGATGGTTGGTCAGTGAGTCTGGACTCTCAGCTGGTGCACCGGGACTCTTGGGTGGTGAATCAGGACTCAGTTGTGAATCAGGACTCGGTTGTGAATCAGGACTTGGTTGTGAATCAGGACTCAGTTGTGAATCAGGACTCAGTTGTGAATCAGGACTCGGTTGTGAATTGAGACTCAGTTGTGAATCAGGACTTGGTTGTGAATTGAGACTCAGTTGTGAATCAGGACTCGGTTGTGAATTGGGACTCAGTTGTGAATTGGGACTCAGTTGTGAATCAGGACTCAGTTGTGAATCAGGACTCAGTTGTGAATTGGGACTCAGTTGTGAATCAGGACTCGGTTGTGAATCAGGACTCGGTTGTGAATCGGGACTCAGCTGATGAATCCTGACTCCGGCTATTTTGTTCCAGACAGCCGGAGCTCATCAAGGGAAGAAAAGGCTCCTTGTCTGGGGTCGTGGCTCTGGTCCTGTTGTGTGTCTGCAAGAGAAAAGAGGACGACAGGGCGAGGAGGGCCGATGCCAGCTCCCTTCCCGCGTCCCGTGCCAGCCCTTTGGGCCACAATGGGCCCGGCCCCCCCTCCAGCAAACCAACCAAGCATTGAAATTTAATGGCAGTGCCGGCCCGGCCGGCCCGGCGTGACCAGGCCTGTGATCAGAGCCCATGTGCTGCTGTGCTGGCCGGGAGGCAAATTCCTCCCCAGGGCCCGTGGAGTCGGCTCCGGTGCCCGGCACAGCACACGGTGCCTGCTCCTCACTCTGCCTGCTCCTCACTGTGCCTGCTTCTCATTGTACCTGCTCCTCACTCTGCCTGCTCCTCACTGTCCCTGCTCCTCACTGTGCCTGCTCCTCACTGTGCCTGCTCCTCACTGTCCCTGCTCCTCACTGTCCCTGCTCCTCACTGTGCCTGCTCCTCACTCTGCCTGCTCCTCACTCTGCCTGCTCCTCACTGTGCCTGCTCCTCACTCTGCCTGCTCCTCACTGTCCCTGCTCCTCACTGTGCCTGCTCCTCACTCTGCCTGCTCCTCACGGTGCCTGCTTCTCATTGTACCTGCTCCTCACTGTCCCTGCTCCTCACTCTGCCTGCTCCTCACTCTGCCTGCTCCTCACTGTCCCTGCTCCTCACTGTGCCTGCTCCTCACTGTGCCTGCTCCTCACTGTGCCTGCTCCTCACTGTGCCCCGCTCTCCCTGCTGATGGGGAGCCCTGGCCCTGGGGAATCCCTCCAAACCATGCTCCTCCCTGCATCTGGGAAAGCCAGCGTGGGATGAGGGCCCACGGGCTGGGAACAGGCCGTCACCTCCGGGGGACACTGAGGCACAGCGAGGGACACTGACCCCAGAGCCACGTGGGGCTCCAGGGCTCGTGACTCCCGGGGTGACACAGGGAACGGAGGCTGTGCCTTCCCACGGGAAACAGGAGCACTCGGGGCAGGTGAGTGGGGTCTGACGGAGCGGGAACAGCCGGGGGGAACTGTGGGGGTGACAGAATGGGGGGGCAGGGGGACAAATCCCCCCGTGCTCCTAACACGGGAGCACCCCTAGACCTGCTTAAATCCCTGTGCCCCAGTTTTGTCCCGAATCCCAGTGAGTCCCTGCAGCCCATGGGGTGAGTGGCTGCAGCCGAGGATGGCTCTGGTCCCTGGGATTCCTCCACTGGTCATCCCAAAACGAGGGGCTGCTCCAAGGAGTCCCCCCCCGGCTCTGCAGAGGGGCTGCTCCCACCACTGCCCGCCCTGGCCGTGCGTGGGCTCCTCAAAAGGGGCAAACCCGGGTGGCAGGGGAAGGTGGGCACCACTCCAAGGTGGGCACCTCTGTGTGGGGCCAGGAGAGGTCTGGGATGGAGGGGCTGTGCTGGGAAGGAGGGGCTGTGCCGTGTCACCCTCACCTCCCAGGTGTCACCCTCACCTCCCAGGTGACACTGTCCGTGATGGAGGAGCTGCACTGTGCCAGTCTCACCTCCCAGGTGACACCATCCATGATGGATCTCTCTCCAGGCAGTGTCCAGGTGGACCCACAGGCACCATGAGGAAGAATCCCAACAAGGAGCAGACGGTTTCCAGATCCCACCATCCAGCCGTGTGTTCCGTGGTTGTGCTCGTTCCCTGGCTGCCCCATCCCGCCTCTCCCTGCACCCCACCCTGCCAGCCCCTCCAAGGGCAGCTGGAGGTGAGGGGTACCCTCCCCTTCTGTCCTCTTCCCTGCATCCCCTCAGGTGTTCCTCACCCACAACCCACGTCATTCCCGGATTCCCGATCCCCTCCAACACCCCCATCCTTACCCATCCATAACCATTGCTTCTCCCCTCGCTCCTCGTGCACAGCACAGATCCTCTCCCTGCTGTCACAGTGATGCTCATCCCTCCCCAGCCCCCTTTCCCTCCCTCCCAGTCCCACGGGAAGCTCGTGCCCAGCCTCTGCCTGTGCCAGGATATCCCACCTTTCCAGGCGTTTCCTTGGACATCAGCATCTCCCCTCTGCTCAGCTGAGCTCCTGCTCCACCAGCACATTGCTCTGCCCCACCCCACCCTCTTTTACTGCTGTGTCCATGGTTTTAGCTGTCCCACAGCTCCGTGCTGGGAGAGGAATGGCACAGACCAAACCCCGACGGGGCCGGGGAGCCGCTGTCTCCGCTTCCCGTGACTCCCGGGATCCACTGCCGGCTCCCACCACTGCTCCTCATTTTTTAATCTCCCCGAGTGAGCCGAGAATTAATTATTTAGCAGCTCACAGGACACATCAGGAACACCCAATCCACGCGGAGCTGCGGCTCTGGCTCCCACCTGCCCCGGGAGAGCCCCGGGAGAGGGCCAGGAGAGGGCTGGGAGAGCCCCGGGAGAGCTGTGGCTGCATCCCTGCTGTGCCACACACTTCATATTGCCCGGTGATTAATGGCTTCGTGTGCTCTCCCCCGAGGAACCGGGAGCGTTGGCTCCTGGCTGAATCCCTCTCCAGAAGAAATCGGTTCCTGTGGGAAGCAACACGGAGCCACGGCCAGAGGGGAGGGTGGGGGGAATGCTGGGGTTCCCTGGGGAGAGATCCCTGCTCCATGCCCAGTGCCAGGGGATGGTGATGGGACCAGCCCAACCACAGCGGTGCCAGTTCTTCTCCGAGGGGATGGAAACGGAGCTGGGGAGTGACAACCCTGGGGGGTCTCATCCAAAGTCCCACTGACACCCTGGGCAGCTCTTGGGGCAGGAGAGGCTGGGAGCTGTCACCCCATGTGCACCCCCATGGCTGGGGGGACCCACAGTGGGGACAGGGATGGGGATGGGGATGGGGCAGGCCCTGGAGCAGCCCAGACACCTCCACCAAACACCCCGGGGTGTCCCATCTGCTGCGGAGCGTGTCTGGGATGGCAGCAGGACGTGCTGCACTCCTGGCCTGGCAGAGCTGGGGAGGTGTCTGGAGAGGGTGAGGAGGGGGGACCGGGCACCCACCACCCCTGGGGGACGCTCAGAGGGGACCCTGTGGAAGCAGGGACCGATCCCCACCGTGTCCACGCCGGGAGATCGCAGGCACCGGCAAGAGCCTTAACTTTAAAAAAAAAAATGGTTTATTTATTATTTCAAGATCTTCCTTTTTTTTTTTTTGTTTTTCCCTTTTTTTGTCGTTTTTACCTGTATTTCAAAAAAAGTGGGGCAAAAGTACAAAAAAAGTCAGTTGCGGGGACGGCAAAGGTTTAGAAATCACAGCGCGGAACGAACCCAAGCGAGAAACACGGAGCACGGACCAAACACCCCCACGACACGGCCGAATTAGTACCGGGATTTCTGTTTTCCTCTGTACAAAACACACCAAAGCATGCCACGGGAAAAGAGACAGCGGGAGGGCACGGCTGGGGGTGCAGGGGGGGAGCGTGGCTCCCCTCCCCTCCCTCCTCCTCCTCCTCCTCCTCGCCCTCACGTCAGGTTGTTCTGGAGGCAGTTGAGCTCCCCCCCGTCCTGCTCCCCTTTGCCGCCGTCGTGCTTGGGCGACGTCGAGTTGTGGATGTTAAAGGGCTCCTCGTCCTTCAGGCAGGATTTCAGCGAGTCCTGCAGCTTGTGGGGAGCGCTGGGATCATCCTGCGGGAGAGACGGGGGTCAGGGGGTGCTGGGGCCGGGGGGTGACCCACAGCAGGGACTGGGTGAGGGCACCGATGTCCCACCGACCCCAACGCGGGCGCTGCCCTTGCAGGGAGACACTGGGGGGGACAAATGTCCCCCCACCCAGAGGACACCTCGGCACGGGGGACCCGGTGGGCGAGAGGGTCCCACCCACCTGTGGTGACACGTGGCCGTGCCCCGCCACGGCTCCCCCACCCTGGGATGCTCCAGTTCCCAAAAGGCCCCAAAGGCTGTGCCAGCCATAGGAGCTCGTGCCAGCAATGGGAGCCTGTGCCAGCCACGGGAACCATCCCACCCAGCCATCCCAGCCACCATCCCCACCCAGTTCCTCGTCCCATTCCCAGCCCGGCTCATCCCATGGACAATGAGCAACTCCCGGCCTGGCAGGAGGCCAGAGGGGCTGGATTTATTGCGGATCCTCAGGGTACAGCTGGTCCCGCCGTGCCGCTGGCAAAGCCGGGGACACTCTTCCCCATGCCCCCCCCAGGAGCATCTTCCCCTCCCCGGGGCTGGGCTGTGCCCCGAGTTTGTCCCACATCCATGGGGGAGCGGCCCCTCCGGCACCGGGGCTGAGCTCCGGCCGTGCCGGGGGACGGCTGTGCCCGGAGGGTCCCGCTGGCACCGCTGGCACTGGTGGGGCAGGATGAGCCCTGGCACGGGGGGCTGCCAGGGCAGGACGGGCGTGGTGGTTACGGTGTTCCTGGTGCCACACGGAGAGTGACGGATGGACAGGGACACCGAGGGTGGTGTCACACGAGGACGGGAACCTCCAGCTCCTGGGCAGCGACGTCCAGCCAGTCGGGGCTGGTGCCATCAGCTCCCCATGGGATGGGCACCACCGGGGGGTCCCAAAAACCCCTTTCCCAGGGGTGTTTCTCCTTCTGATCCCTCTGCATCCTCAGTGTGCTACACCATGTGCCAAACCCTCCACATCTCGGAGGGACGAGGGACGAGTCAGACCCCGGTGAGATGCCGGGAGCGACACCGGATCCATCCCAAGGTTCATCCTCTCAGCAGTGGGAGCCGGCCCCGGGAGCCTCCTGTCAGGGCAGCTACGGCTGCTAAAGGCGTCGGAAGGTGGGAACACCGTGGATAGGGAATGGCTTAGAGGGACCTACGCTCCTCCTCCGGCTCCGCAAAGCCCTTCGCTTCTCTCTGTTCCGAGTCGAAAGACAGGAGGTTGGACGGGCATCCCGGGGGATGCTGGCGGCTGCACCCCGACCACAGCAGCAGCATCCCGGAGCGTGTCACCCTCCAGCATCACCCGCTGCCACCGGAGCCATCCGCTGCTCCTGCCGGCGATGCCACAGCCGGGGAGGATCCGCTGCCAGAGCCACGACAGCCCGGCTTGCCCGCCCTGGAAATTCCAGCCCTGCCACCCGCACACGGGGCAAAGCCATCGGGAACTCTGGAGGGTGGTCACTGGGGACCCGACAGCAAGGGGACAGAGCAGTGGCCTTGGCAGGATGGGGACAGGGGGGCAGTGCTGGGATCGGGGAGGGGGGACGGGCGAGACGTTACCGGGCAGAGGGTGGAGGGTGGGACGAGAAGCGGGACGGGAAGCGGGACGGGAAGCGGGACGGGAAGCGGGACGGGGGCCGGTGCCACGCAGCTCCTTACGTTTGGGTGGGAGCCCTCGGCGATGGTGGACAGGGAGAAGTTGTCGTTGTGCAGCTCGGACGGGGTGCGGTATCTGCGGGGGGACAGGAGGGCACGGGCTGAGAGTGGGGACCCCCCAGCACCCCCCGCACCCCTGGGGTGACCCCCGTGTTGGGAGGGTAACTGGTCCCAGTGCTGGAGGTCTGGGGGGCAAATGTCCCCAGGGATGGAGGTTTGGAACTAAATACCCCCAGATCTGGGGGCTTTAGGGGGCTAAATGTCTCCATCGGTGTGAATTTAGGAGCTAAATGTCCCCACAGATGGAGATCTGGGGGCTAAATGCCCCAAAACAAGGGGGTTTGTGGAGGTCAAATGCATCCAGATCTAAGGTTTGGGGGCTAAATGTCCCCAGGGATGGAGGTCTGGGGCTAAAAGTTCCCAGTTCTGGGGGCTACCCATAGAGATCCTAGATGGATCTCCATCTCCCAGGGATGGAGACTTGGGACTAAATGAGTTCAGTGCGACATTTTGGGGGGCTCAGAGCCCCCGTCCCCGGGGGTTTGGGGTGACCCCCGCTCTGGGCAGGGAGCGGGAAGGGCAGCCCGGGGCAGCGGGAGCTGCCGCTCCCAGGGCCGGAGAGGGAGACCCAGGGGCTGGCACGGAGCTTCCCTGCTAATTACACTTGGCACTTCCAAACACTAATTAACAGCTCATTAGGGACCGGGCTGGGAGGGCTCCCTCCTCCTTGTTCCAGGAGCTGGGCAGCAGTGGCCGCGGCGGGGGGGTGACCCAACCATTCCCTGTCTCCCCCAGCCGCGTCCGCAGCCGGGCCATTTCCCGGCGAGCCCAGCCGGTGTCCCCAGCTCCCAGAGCAGCAGATTAACTGGTGCCAGTCAGGAGCAGCTTTAAAGGATTAACCGTGGAGCAGGAGCCACATCCCTGGCCCCGCCGCGCTCCCGCCTCCGGGAGCTTTCCCACCCACACGTCACCGTGTCCCCACCGGCACTGGGGGTCCCGGTGACACCAAAGGATGGGACCGCGTCCCGCCGGGAGCTGACCACCCCCCCGCCGCGGCTGTCGGGGCGTTTGGGGACAGTTTGGGGGGTGCCAGCACTGTCCCCACAGGGACAGAGCATCACACCCAGCCCTGGTGCTACTGCCGGGAGCCGAGCCCACCCCCCGCCGCGGCTGTTTGGGGACGGTCTGGGGACATTTTGAGGGGTGCCAGCGCTGTCCCCGCAGGGACGGGATCGCGCCCAGCCCCGTCGCGATGCCGGGAGCTGAGCCCGGCCCCGCCGCGGCTGTTTGGGGACACCTTGGGGGCAGCGCGGGGGGCGGCAGCGCCGTCCCCTCCCCGCGCCACTCACTTGGTCTTGCGCAGTTTGCTGTTCTCCGTCTTGAGCAGGTAGAGCTTCTTGGCGAAGAACACGGTGAGCATGAAGAGCAGCAGCACCACGAGCGCGGCCGAGCCCACGGCCACGCACATCACCTGGAAGTCGGTGACGATGGACTCGCAGCGCGTGCCCTTGTGCCACGTGTAGTCCTGCGTGTTGCACCTGCCGGGGCACGCCGTCAGGGACCCCCGCCCCAAAACGTGTCCCCCCCGTCCCTCAGAGCGTCCTCGGGGGATGTGGCGTCTGTAATCGGGGGGATTACGGGTGTCTGGGAGAGAGGAGATTAATGGGTCCCCGAGGGGGACCTTGGAGCTGAGGGGTAGATGGGCTAAATGTCCCTAGGGATGGAGATTTGGGGGCTAAATGTCCCCAGGGATGGAGATTTGGGGGCTAAATGTCCCCAGGGATGGAGATCTGGGGGCTAAATGTCCCCAGGGATGGAGATCTGGGGGCTAAATGTCCCCAGGGATGGAGGTTTGACACCACAACACCGGGGCTGAGTGAGATGGGGACACTGGGGGCCAGCATGGTCGGGGTCCCCCACTGATGTTGGTCCCCCTCGCCGAGGGTTCCCAGCGCCGGGAGCAGCGGGAGCAGGGCTGGGGGGACCCCCGCGGGGCCGGGCTCGGTGCCAGGCGCGGGGCGCGTCCCGATCCGTGCGGCACAGGCGGCACCGGCCTCCCCGGCGCATCTGCCGGGGCCGATTAGCGCGGCCGCCCCGGAGCCGCGGCTGCACAGCCCTGACCTAATTCCTGCCCAGCCGCCGCTCGGGGGGCAGGGAAACCCCTCCGCGTCCCGGCGGGATCGGGATGCGGGGCCGGAGGGACCTGGGTGAGGGGCAGAGGCTGGAGAGCCTGGGAATGGGGTACAGGGGGATGGAGAGGTCAGGGATGGGGTGCATGGAGGATGGAGATACTGGGGATGGAGTAAACAAGGGATGGAAAGACTGGGAATGAGATGCACGGGGATGGAGAACCCAGGGACGGGTTACATGGGGATGGGAAGACTGAGAACGGGGTACAGGGGATGGAGAGCCCAGGGAGGGGATGCCCAGGGATGGAGAGCCCCGGGATGGGATACAGGGGACGGAGAGCCTAGGGATGGGGTGCCCAGGGGTGGCGAGCCCCCACATGTCCCCCAGCCCCCCCAGGGCCCCCGTCCTTACCGGCAGAAGGCCCCGTGGCTCTCCACCAGGTAGCACTGGCCGCCGTTGTGGCAGTAGCTGGGCACGAGGTCGCAGAGGGAGCGGCAGGAGCTGTTGTGCCGCACGTACCCGCTCCGGCACTCGGAGCCGTTGTCGGGCTGGCCCCGCTCCCCGGGCCGCGGCCAGGCCGTGGGGCTGCCCCCGGCCACGCCCGACGGCAGCGGGGCCGCGTCCCGGCGCCCGGTGGGCCGGGGGTCCCGCGGGGCCGGGGCGGCGCCGGGCACGGCCGAGGCGGGCGGCCGGTAGCCGTTCTCATCCTCCAGCTCCCTGTCTTCCTCCTCCTCCTCTTCCTCCTCGTCCTCCAGCTCGTCCTCGTCGTCCCCGTCGGCGTAGAAGGAGGTGGTGGGGTAGAAATCGGCGTCGTCGAAGGGCGTGAAGTCGTCGTAGAGCTCGTGGAGGGCCCAGGGCGTGGCCGCCCCGTCGGGCTCCCGCCGCCGCGCAGACCCGGCCGCCTCCCGGCCGGCCCCGGGGAAGCCCCCCAGTCCGTCGCCCCCCTCGAACAGCTCGTAGTAGTCGACGTCGATGATGTCGGAGCCCAGCCGGCCGGGCGGCGGCTTGGCCGGGCCCGTGGCCGCCGTGATGGGCTCCTGCAGCCACGTCAGGTCCGTCCAGCCGCGAGCCCCCTGCGCCGGGGCCGGGCTGGACGGGGCCGCCCAGAGCTCCGGGGGACCCCCCGAGTCCCCCGCGGCGGCGGGCACGGGGCTGGGCTCGCCCAGCACGGGGCTCTGGGGCGCGGCCGAGCCCCCGGCCACCGGCAGCAGCTCAGATTCGGCCGAGTCGGTGGCGAGCTGGGGGCCGGGGGGGCTGGGCGGGGCGGCCGGGAGCCCCCCGACGCCCCCCGGGCTGGGCAGGGAGGCCGCCGTGGGCCGCTCGCCGCTCCCCGGCTCCTCGGGGCTGCCCAGGGCCACGGGCACCGTCCCCCCGGCCCCGGGCCAGGTCACGGCCCCGGGGGGCACGGCGCTGGCATCGCCCTCCCCGGAGCACCCCGGGCACCCCTCCGGCGTCGCCGACGGGTCCGTGGTGGCCGTGCCCCGCCCGGGGGGCTCTAGCTGGGGTCCTGCCGCGGCCCCCTCGGGGCTGGTGCTGTTGCTGGGTCCCCCCGGGGGGGCTCCGCTCGCCAGGTCCCATTTCGGGGGGCTGCTCTCCAGTGAGCCCTCCCAGGCTCTCCCCTCGGCATCGCTGGTGTTTTGGGGGGGCCGCTCAGATGCTGGAGGGGGACAAGGAGAGAAAGGCGTGTCAGAGGTGCCCCCGCACCTCTGGGAGGATGTGGCAACCTGGGGGGGTCCCGACAGGCCCTCACCTGCTTGACCTTGCACACACCAGCACCCCAACAAGCTATCTGGGGGGGGGGTGTTGCACCCTGAATCCTTGAGCCTCTCCCGGGGACCAAAGGGATGAACCCCTCAGAAACCCCCAGCTCTGATGGTGCCCCTGCACCCAGTCACCCCCACAACTCTGTGACCCCCCTGCAATAGAGACACCCCCCCCAGCACAGCCCCTCCCAAACCAAGATGCCCCTGGCCCAGCCCCCTCAGCTGCCCTGCAAGGGGGTCCAGCCCTCCTCTGGTTCCTGTAAATGCACCCCATACACACAGGGGGATTCAGCTCCCTGGAATGGGATCCAGACTCCCCCTCGCCCAGCAGATCCAGCCCCCTCTGTGAGGGGATCCAGCCCCCTGCAGTGGAATCCAGCCCCTTCCAACGGGATCAGCCCCTCTGGTTCCTGTATATGCATCTCACATACAAAACAGGATTCAGCCCTTCCCACAACGGGATCCAGCCCCTACAAGGGGATCCAGCCCCCTGCAACAGGATCCAGCCCCCTTCCAAGGGGATCCAGCCCTCTCTGGTTCCTGCATAAACATCCCATATGCACGACGGGATCCAGCCCCCTGCAAGGGGATCCAGCCCCCTTTCAAGGGGATCCAGCCCCCTTTCAAGGGGATCCAGCCCCCTTCCAAGGGGATCCAACCCCCATCCAAGGGGATCCAGCCCCCTTCCAAGGGGATCCAGCCCTCCTCCGGTTCTTTCAAGTGCACTTCATATGCACAACGAGATCCAGCCGCTGCAACAGGACCCAGCTCCCTGCAAGGGTATCCAGCCCCCTTCCAAGGGTATCCAGCCCCTCCTGCAATGGAATCCAGCTCCCTTCCAAGGGGATCCAACCCTCTCTGGTTCCTGCAAGTGTGCCCCATAATCCCAAGAGGATCCAGCCCCTGCAAGAGAATCTTGTCCCTCCTGCAAGGGGCTCCAGCCCTTCCCTGCCTCCTGCAGATGCTCCCCCTACACACGCGGGGATCCAGCCCCTGCCGCAGGGGATCCGGCCCCCGGCGAGGGGATTCCGGCCGCCCTGCAAGGGGGGATCCAGCCCCACGCCAGGGATCCGGCCCCACGCAAAGGATCCAGACCCCACCGCAAGGCATCCGGCCCCCGGCAAGCGGATCCCGCCCGCCCTGCAAGGGGATCCAGCCCTTCCCCGTCTCCTGCAGATTCCACCACGCATAAAGGGGATCCAGCCCCGGCAACAGGATCAACACCACCACCCCCCGCAACGGGATCCAACCGCCCCCCGGGGATCCACCTCCCCCCCGGGGATGCAGCCCCCGGCAATGGGATCCAGCCCCGGGCTGGGGATCCCCCCCCCCGCCCCGCAGCCCCCGCCCGCTCCCCAGCATCCCCCCCGCTCCCCACCCGGGGGATCCCCCCGCGCCGGGATCCGCCCCCCCGGCCCCATCCCGCGTCCCCCCCGTGCCCGCTCCCCGCGGTCCCGAACGCACCGAGGGCGCCGATCACGAGCAGCAGGGCCAGGGCGCGGGGGGCGCGGGGGGCGCGGGGGGCCATGGCGGCATGGAGGGACCCCGGCTGGGCCAGGGGCCGGCACCGGCAGCGGCTCCGCCCGCCCCGCTCCGAGCGAGCCGCGCCGAGCCGAGCGGAGCCGCGCCGAGCCGAGCCGGGGGGCCGGGCCGGGCGGCGGGGGCGGGACCGGGGACGCGGCGGCGGCACCGGCAACGGGCACGGGCACCGCACCCCCCCGGCACCCCCCAGCATCGGCATCCTCGGGGGGGGACACTGGGGGACCCATCCCGGCAGCAGCATCCCCGGGGGGGCACAAATCCCGGCCCCCCCAGCATCGGCATCCCCGGGGACGGCGCTGGGGGCACATCCCTGTACCCCCCCGGCATCGGGGGAGACCCATCCTGGCACCCCCCGGCATCGGCATCCCAGGAGGGGGACGCCGAGGGGCACATTCTGCCTCTCCCCCGCATCGGCATCCCTGGGGGAAGAACCGGGGGGCACATCCCAGCTCCCCCCCAGCACCGGCGTTCCCTGTGGGGGGATACCGGGGAACCCCTCCCGGCACCCCCAGCATCGGCAGCCCCCGTGACCCCACCCACCCCCAAAGTGCTGCTCTGTGGGGCGGCGTCCCTGCACCGGGACCCCCCCGCACCCCCCAGCATCGGCATCCCCGGGGGGAGGCACTGGGGGGCACATCTTGGCACCGGCATCTCTGGGGGGCACCAGAGCACCCCCCAGGACCCTCCAGCACCACGGGACACCTCCCGGAATCCCCCGGCACCGGCAGCCCCCTCTGACCCCCCCGACTGCTCCTGCACTGGGCGGGGACACGTCCCTGCACCAGCTCCGGGGTCCCCTCCCAGCATCCTCAACTAGAGGGGGGACCCCCATTGCACCCCCGAGCCCCCCACTCCTGCACGGCCCTGGGGGCAAAGTCACTGCCCGGGGGCACCGCGGGGCTCTGGCCCGGAGCGGGGGCTGTGACCACTCACACCCCCCCAGCAGAGACCCCAGTGTGGGGTCAGACCCTCCCTGACCCCCGTGTGGGCTCCCCACAGCCACGGGGCCACTTCCCGGTGCCAGAGTGGTCCAGGTGCCACCAGGTGCCACCAGGGCCTCTGTCATCTGTGACCCATCCCCAGGGGCTGGGGATGAGGGCAGGGGTACAGGCAGGGGATGTGGGCAGGGGGTACAGGCAGGGGATGAGGGCAGGGGTACAGGCAGGGGATGAGGGTAGGGGGCTGCTCCCACCAGTGGCTCAGCCGGGACGTGTGTGCAGGAGAGCGGCGGCTCCTCGGCTGTCCCAGCACCCCGGGCTCCATGGATACCCCATCCCCCAGGGATACCCATCCCCCAGGGATACCCCGTCCCCATGGACACCTCATCCCCCACGGCCGAGCTCCCGGCTGGCTGAGGCTTCCCAAGGTCACCGTGTGCCCTTGGATACCTCCACCTGCAGCACAGGAATGTGCCCGTCATGGCTGCTCCCCCATCCTGCATCCCACGTCAGGCATTCCACATCCTGCATCAGGCATCCTGCACCGAGCATCCCAAATCCTGCATTGGACATCCCACATCCCACACTGGACATCCCACATCGGGCATCCCACATTCTGCATCCTGCACTGGGCATCCCACAACCTGCATCCTGCATCCCAAATCCTGCATCCCACGTCCCACATCAGGCAGTCCATAACCCGTGTCAAATACCCCACATCCCGTATTCCACATCAGGCATTCCACATCCCAAATCCTGCATCCTGCATCAGCCATCCCACCCCCACATCCCAAATCCTGCACCCACATCAGCCATCCCACCCCCACATCCCAAATCCTGCATCCTGCATCAGCCATCCCACCCCCACATCCCAAATCCCACCCCAGTGAGGGATGCTTGGGCAGGGCCGGGGGGGGCAGCGGGTGCTCCCTGGGGATCCCATTTCGGTGCCCCCCGTGTGGGTCCCACATCAGCTGGGCCGTGACCCCCCCGGTCCCTCCCTGCCCCCCCCCATCCTGCTCCAAGGGGCCCCTGTGTGTGCAGGGCTCGGGGCCTGGGCTGGGGGGGCCACCGGGGATGGGGGTCCCCTCTCCCCCCCAGTTCCTGGCCGGGCTCCGTGAGCCGGGAACAAGCCCCGCTCTGTCCCTCTCAAAGGGGGATTGAAGGGGCTGCACCTGCTTAGTATTCCCCAGGCTTCCGCCCCTGGATGCGTTTCCAAGGGGACGGGCCGAGGGGCCGCCGGGATGGAGGGGGGACACGGCTGTGACGGCCGGGAAAGGGTTGGGAAGAGGCAGCGGGGTCCCACAGGATGGGGGGTCCCTGGGTCAGGTCCCCACTGTGGCAGCAGGAGGCCGAGGGAAGGCGGGTGGGATCTGGGATGGGGATGGGATGGAGGCGGGTGGGATCTGGGATGGGGATGGGATGGAGGTGAGTGGAATCCAGGATGGGGATGGGATGGAGGTGGGTGGGATCTGGGATGGGGATGGGATGGAGGCGGGTGGGATCTGGGATGGGATGGGATGGAGGCGGGTGGGATCTGGGATGGGGATGGGATGGAGGTGAGTGGAATCCTGGATGGGGATGGGATGGAGGTGAGTGGAATCCAGGATGAGGATGGGATGGAGGCAGGTGGGATCTGGGATGGGATGGGATGGAGGCGGGTGGGATCCTGGATGGGGATGGGATGGAGCCCGGGCAGGGCAGCAGCCCATGGAAACTTCCAGCACCTGCAGTAACTGCTGGGGGCAGGAAGCTGGGGGGGCTGGCAGGGACCCCTGGGCCCACCGGGGCCAAGCCTGGAGCCGCCCGGGATCCCACCCTGGACACCTCCATGGCCGGAGGCTCCCCCAGCCCCGGGACCGCCCGTGCCGTGTCCTGAGCACCGGCTCCTCCTCTCCGTGGGGCCCATGTCCCACTCCAGCCCCGGGACACCCCATCCAGGGGCACCCCCCATCCCAAGGGACCCCTCCCATCCCAAGGGACCCCTCCCATCCCAAGGGACCCCTCCCACACTCCCTGGTGTCCCCTCAGGTACCGACCCCCGAGGCTCCAGCGTCACCCCGGGGTGCTGAGCCATGGGAGGAGGGACCTTGTGCTGGATCCCACGGGATCCCCAGGGGAAAAGGGGGTGTTGGCACCCCCCACCCCACCCCACTGGATGCTCCCCCCAGTCCCAGGGGATGGTGCCCTCCACAGACTCCCTTCCATGGGAAGAGCCCCCACCTCCTGCACAGGCTCCATTCCCATCCCTGTGCCCATCCCTGTCCCAGATCAGGGACCCCCAGACATCCATCCGGGTGGGCAAGGGGGGACCGAGGGTCTGGCCCCCCTCGGTGGGCAGAGCTCACAGGGAGGGTGGGGGTGCTGTGCCCTGGGCAGGGACACCCCGGCAGGGAGCAGTTCTGGAGCCTCCCCATCCGTGTCAGTGCCCAAATCCGGGAGCAGCCGAGCCCAGCGTGGGGGCAGAGCCACATCCCACCACATTCCTACAAACCTGCCTTGGACTTGGCTTCGGCAGCAGCGGAGGGTTGGATGAGGGGCAGCAGGGACTGACAGACAGGCAGACAGACAGGCAGACAGTGATGGCTCTTTGGCCTCCAAGGAGAAATCTGGCACCAACTCCCTCTGCTCCGGAAGAACCGGCGGCTGCTCTGAGTTCGTGTTTTCCTGGGAGAGTTACTCAAAATATTAAAGGTAAATTAAAAGATCTGGAATTGCAGCCAGTGTTTGGGGCATTTCCAGAGCAAATCGGTGTGAGCTCTGTCTGTCCATCCTGTGAGCTGGGGAGGGATCTCATCCCAAATCCCTTCCCTGCCCTGTTCAGCGATGGGAGCGGAGCTTGCTCATGGATCCCCCTACTGTGGGGTCCCCAAAAACCCATGGGAGGGGCTTTGCTCCCCCATTCCTGCCTCATGCCAGCGCCAGGCTTTGGCTGCCCATGCCATGCAGAGCCTCAGCTCAGTCCCACATCCCAGCTCATCCAGCTGGCAGGTCCTGGAGCCTCCCGGAGGCCATGGAACGGCCCCACACCAGCACCTTCCTCCTCCCATCCTGCACCCACAGGGGCACCACCGGGAGCAGGTGCCAGGCTGGGCTGTGGCCCTGGACCCCACGGGGATGGACGGACAGACAGAGGCTGAGGGGAGGAGGCACAGATGGGCTCTGATTCCCACCTTCCCAGTTCCTTCCCATCAGCTGAGCTCTGGGAATCACCTCATCCCACACCCAGTGATGATCCCCACGGACATCACCCCTGGATAATGGGGGGGGCGATGGCAGGGGCAGGATGAGCCTGAGCCCAGGGCCGAGCCCAGCTCAGCCAGGCGGGGTTTTAGGGCTGGCTTTGCCCTGGATCAGGGCTGGCACCGCCCGGGCTGGCTCCGAGGTGACGAGCCCTGATGTGACACCGAGCGCTGGAGGAGCCGCAGCCGCGAGACTCGGCATCGACCTTCAGCCTCCCCCTGCTCAGCCCGAGAACATCCCACCCCTTCCTGCAGGGAGCAAATTCCCCCCCACGGATCCGTCACACGCCGAGCTGCTCCCGACACCCGGCTGAGCCGAAAACTGCCGGAATTCCAAGTCCTCCAAGCAGGAGCCGCGCTTTGGATGGCACGAGCAGCTCGGGGGAGGACGCTGGAGGCACAAAGACCCGGATCCACAGGCTCTGCATGCCCCGTGCTGCTGGAGCCGGGATCTTCCCAAAAAACCCTCCTGACCTGCCCAGGGAGTGGTGCCTTTGGCTCGGGGAGGGGGCAGAGTCCCGGTGTCCGAGGGGTCCCTGGCTGTGCCCCAGCTCCTGCTCTCCCCCACACGGCCATTCCCGAGCCACGGAGCCCTGTGGCTGCACAGGGAAAGGGTGGGAGAGGTTTAATAATCACCTGTCACAGCTCTGAGCTGCAAAGAGCGAGGAAAACCCTGAGGAAAGCGGGACCGAGAGGCTCCGGGGAGAAGAGACGGCGGGAGCTGCATCCCGAGGGTGTCCCAAGAAGGAAGCACTGCATCCCAAGGGTGTCCCAGGAATGAAGCACTGCATCCCAAGGGTGTCCCAGGAATGAAACACTGCATCCCAAGGACAGAGCACTGCATCCAAGGACACACCACAGCACCTGCCAGCTGCATCCAACACCTTTTGTGTCTGTGAACGTGCCCAGCCTGCACAGGGGTGACAAATAAAACTGTCACAGACCGGGATAAGTCACCCTGAGCACCAGCACCATTCCCACACCTTCCTCCTTCCCAGCCAGAGAATCTGGTTTAGTACTTGTGATTTTGCCAAGAGGGCACTAAAGGCCCTTCAGAGAAGCTTTTTATCTTTGGGGCTTTGCTTTCATTACTGCTGGAAATCCGGGTGAATCAAAAGCAGCTGTTTCACAGTCAGGACAAGGAGTGAAGACACCACGTTATCCCACTGAAATGAAGGAAAAAGGCTTGGGAAGAGCAGAGGAGCTGAGCCCTGGTGTGCCCGGAGCAGGGAACACCCCCCTCATCCCTCCCACCACGGGTCAGGGGTGCTCAGTCACCACCAAGGCTCCGGCTCTGGGATATCTGGAGGAGGGAACCCAAAACTGGAGCAGCAGAACCAAACCTGCAGGTCACCCAAATCCATCCGAGCATCCTCCGAGGGCTGCGCCGGCTCCGGATCAGCGGGACCACAATGTCCTGGTCCCCAGTGCTGGGAGGGAGCCGTGGAACGGATCCTGCAGGGAGCTGGTGGCTCTCCCAGCAGCACACAGACGGGTGCTCAGCGAGGAGCTGCCCCTCAGCTCCCACTGGGCTGATCCTGCCCCAGGGAAGTGGCCACTCCAGATCTTTGCTGGCCAGATCAGCCACATGGAGCCGGATGGGCAACGTCAGTCCTGGCACGTGGGGACCACCAGTCACATCCCAGTGCTGGACTCCTGGGAGCACGCCTGGAAAGCTGCTGGCTTTGATGGACTCTAGGTTCTTTTTATCCCACTGCAACTTGGAAGGACAGAAAATGAGGGATTTAGGGGAAAAAAATTCCCAACAATCCCCCATTGGTTTCCCATTGCAGCCTCCAGGAGACGTCCCGAGGGCTCCCGGGGCTGCTGGAAGGGGGCCCTGTGCCCTGACCCCGGCAGCGTCCCGGGGTGCCAGTGAAAGGGGAAATTCCCAGCCGGGCAGCACAGGCGGCCGGGCAGGAGCTGGAGCAGACAAAGAGCGACTGTTCCTGGAGGGAGCCGGGAAGGGCCGGGAAGGGTCTGGAAGGGACAGCCCTGGCATGGCCCAGCCCTTGGCAGGTCACCCAGAGCCACCCTGTCACCTCTTGTCTGGGGCACGTCTCTTCCTACGGGATTTGGGGGGATTATCCAGGGGATGGGCGCCGGGGTCAGCCTCGTACTGGGTCCTGTAAAACCTCCCAAGGGAGAAAAGGAGCTTCCAGCCTTCCAAATCCTTTGGAATGTTCTCGTGAGACAGGCACGGGGAGGAAAGGACAGCGCTGGGGGACAACGTGCCCACACACACCGGGACACCCCCCACCCTCTGTGTGACCCAAAGGGCATTTGTGGCTGTAAATCAGCCAGAAAAGCACAACCCCCAGCTTTTGGGGCCCCCCGGGACAGCAGGAGGTTTGGTGAGTTACTGGGATGTGGGAAGCAGAGGTGCCAGTGCTGGTTCCCATTCCTGCTGGTTCCCGTTCCCTCCCGCTCCCTGCAGAGCTGAGGAAAGAAACCCCCACGGACCATTCCCCCTGTCCAGCAGTTCTGATCACTGGGATGAAGATGCAAACCCTGCCCAGCTGTGTGTGTTAGTGGGAGGGACAGGGAATTTTCCGGAGCAGGCAGAAGGGCTCATCCCAGGCAGGTAATTCCCTTTATCCTGATGACACCTTGGATTCAAATGACCCCCCTGCAGTTCTGGAGCACACACTGAGCCACTTTGGAGCCCTGTCCTAAACCCACCTTCAAGTCGATGTATCCATTCCAAAAAGCTGTGAACAGGAAGGAATTCACTCCCTAACCCACTCTGAGATCCAGCAGCGACCCCAGCCCTCATCCCATTCCCAGCCCAACTGTGGGGATCCCAACACCCACAGCAGGGTCAGAATTCCAGAATGGTTTGAGTGGGAAGGGACCTTAAAGCTCAACCAGTGCCACCCCTGCCATGGGCAGGGACACCTTCCACTAGCCCAGGTTGCTCCAACCTGTCCTTGGACACTCCCAGGGATCCAGGGGCAGCCACAGCTTCTCTGGTAAATCTATTCCTGTCCCTCCCCACCCTCACAGCCAAAAATTCCTTCCCAATATCCCATCTAAACTTATCCTCTTTCAGCTTGAAGCCATTCCCTGTGTGCTGTCCCTCCATCCCTTGTCCCCAGTCCCTCTCCAGCTCTCCTGGAGCCCCTTTAGGCCCTGCCAGGGGCTCTCAGCTCTCCCTGGAGCCTTCTCTTCTCCAGGGGAACCCCCCCAGCTCTCCCAGCCTGGCTCCAGAGCAGAGGGGCTCCGGCTCCAGCCCTGGCAGCATCTCCGGGGCCTCCTCTGGACTCTCTCCAGCAGCTCCACGTTGTTGTTCCCAGGGCTGGAGCAGCTCTGCAGGGGGGGCTCAGCTGAGACAGGGGCAGAATCTCCCCCTGCCCCTCTGTGGGATCAGCCCAGGGCACGGGGAGGGTTCTGGGCTGGGGCAGGTCCAGCCTCTCACCCACCAGCATTCCTGGAACTGGTTTCCCAAAGCTCCTCCAAACCTCTGCTCCCTCACTCCCAGCACTGCCCAGCCCAGTTCAGCCTCAGCAGCCGCTGCAACCACAAAGCTTTGGAGGCTGTAAATAGAAAAAACTGTGAAAAAATTGTCATTGTGATTTACCACATTCTGTGCATCCCTCAGGAAAAACGTCTTCAGGCTGAGAGGAGGGAAAATAACCATTGCTGGCCCTGTCACAGGTGGCAAGGGTGAGATCCCAAGGCACAAGCCTTGCTGGAATGCAAAGATCCAAGAGCTCCCTCCCTCTCCTCCTTGCCCTGTGTGGGAGCAGCACTGAGGAGCCCACTGAGGGAATGTTCAGCAGGAGACTCCAGGCCATCCAAGGAGGAATTTCCAGTTGGGGATGGGGCTTCTGTGGGGTGTCCTGGACCCAGGGGTTTTCCTTCTCAGGGAATTGGGGACTGTGGGCATTATGGGATCCTGGAAAGTGGTGCTTCTTCTTCCAAGGGAAAGGCTCTCCCTGGGTGAAGCAGCAGGAATGACTGGAATATAATCCAGCCTGGATTCTGGTTGCAGTTTAATCAAAAAGGAAAACCCTCCTGGCAGCTCCAGAGCCCGGCAGGAGAGGAGGGAAGAGCATCAGAATGAACCCATTAGAGGAGTGGGTGGAGGAGCAGTGGGACCCCTCCAGGTCAGTGAGCCCAACCCTCTCCCCTTCCAACCTGCCACTTCAGAGCTCTCCTTTCAAGTGTGATCCAACTGGGAGCACGAGCCGGAGCCAGCGGGAAAGCAGGAATCAAACAGCCACGATCCTGCCGGGCCTGGGCTGCTGCTGCACCTCATCTGCATTCATTAGGCTCTGAAAGCCTGAACAGCCTTTCCAAGGCAGCAACTCTGAGTGTGTGAAGAGCCTTCCCTTCCCTGCGTGGCGTCGGTGTCTCCTCCAAGCTCAGGCTTTGTGGTTGTTCCACAGCCCCGGATCACCCCAATTCCCAGCTCATCCTGCACACAGAGGCAAAGGAGACTCCACAAACTCCACAAGCTTTGTACAAAAACCGCTTTTTTTTGCTTTTATTTCACAAAATTGGGTGGCTGCTGCAGGAATCAAACGGGCCCTATACAGAGATCAGGTGAAAAAGTCGGCACAAGGATTATTTATACAGAAACAAAACAGTGTCGGGGTCCAGGTCCTCGGCAGGATCAGCACTAGGACAGTAAAAAATAGTCTCCCCCTGGATCCCTGGTATTGATCACGCTAAAAACAACCTGAGGTTACTCTAAACTGGACTAAGGGCTGCCCCAGGAATCCCATGCTCACCCAAAGACCCTGGAGGGGAAGGAAGCCTTGGACTGGGAGGGGAGGCGGGCGGGCCCCGCTCCCTGCGAGGCACCGCGGAGTCTGGGCTGGGAGCACCCGGCAAAGCCTTTCCTGGTAAATGGTGGAAGCGGTTCTGGAGGCTCCAGAATTTTTGGGAGCCTCCCTCCAGCCCATCCTCACCCCCCCCCCCAGGGCCAAAAGCCACCCTTCCAATCCAGGAGCAGCCTCGGGCCCTCGGCAGGGAACCCCAAACCCTCCCGGGGCAGGACGAGGGCGGAGAACCCGAACCACAGGCAGAGAAGGATTTTTTGCAGGATTTTTCTCCCAAGTTTTGGCAGCCTGGAGGTCTCACCAGGCGCTCCCAGCTCTGCCTGGTGAGGCTGTTCCCTCCCCAGCCTCCAGCCCCGTGGGAGGTGACCCCAGCTGTCCCCAGCTCCGCTGCCCGCCCCGGCTGTCCGCAGGAGGTAGTTCTGGCATTCCCATCCCAGCCATCCCAACCCAATCCCAAATTCTAGCACTTCTTCGCTACCTACTTTATCTTTTTTTTTTTTCCTGTTTTCTTCATTTTAAAAAGTACAAAGTATATGCTCCAAAAAGAGGGACTAAAAATGGGGGTTTATTCCTCAGTTGGCTACGGCACCGAACTACTCAGAGGGAAGGTCCAACTACCACCTCCAAAGGCAAAGGAAAGGTAAAAACTGGAGCAAGAAAACTCCTACCATTGAGTGGTTTTATTCCAATTGATTCACTCCTGGCTTCATTCACATGGATCAATATTTCCTGTAATAAGTTAGCGGGGCAGCCCCAGCCGTCAGGACCAGATACCCCGAGGGAACACGGCTGCCATTCCTGCCCCTCCCTGCTCCCGCACGCCCTGCTTCTCCTGCTCTGCTCCAAGCACTGGTTTGGCATCTCAGCTCGGTGCTTTGCTCTACCCAGAGACCCCAAAACACTAAATCACCCCAGAGTGGGCTCGTGCCACGTCCTAAAGCTCAGCTCCTGCCCCCACCCTAAAACCTGGATTATTTTACCCTTCCCGGGAGAAGCCAAAGCTCAAAGCACCAAGAGGAAGGAAACCAGCGTGGAGCTCTGCAAGGCAAGCAGGCCAAAGGGGAAAGGACTTCCCACCAGCAACATGGAGGCACTCCTGGCATCCCTGATCTCCAGCTTTCCCAAGGGAATGCCAAGGCCTGCCGGGTTCCGAGCGGTGGGGAGGGGGAATGTGTGTGTGTAAATCACACCCACGCGACGGGGAGAGGAGGTGAGACCCCCCCAGGGACAGAAGGGAGCTGAGGAATTCCTTTTTGGTCACCACTGTGTTGCTGTGGAAGCTCCTTCCCTCTTCCTTGGCTGCTTAGGGAGCGGCTGAGGCCGGGGGGGCTCCGGCCGGAGGGGGGGTCACTCCTTCCGCGGGCGGCGGGGGCTGCGCCGGGGGGGGATCTGCAACAGAGCACAGGACACACCGTGAGCAGGACACAGGGGAGCTGCAGGGGGAGCAGGGACCCCCCAGCCCTGCCCAGGGGCCTCCATGCCCTGCAGACACGGCTGTCCCACGGGAATTCCGGCAGCCGGGACTGTGTCGGGAACGGCTCCCGCCCTGCGGGGTCACCTGCGGCCCCACTGCACCTCCGGGGTCACCTGCGGCCCCACTGCACCTCCAGGGTCACCTGCAGCCCCACTGCACCTCCGGGGTCACCTGCGGCCCCACAGCACCTCCAGGGTCACCTGCAGCCCCACAGCACTCCGGGGTGACCTGCAGCCCCACTGCACCTCCGGGGTGACCTGCGGCCCCACTGCACTCTGGGGTGACCTTCCACCACGTGCAATCCGGGAGAGAGGAAAACATTCCCCGTTTGCACAGACAAGGTGCCAGGGGTGCAGCTCAGCAGCTGGCAAAGTTCAGGCCAGGCAACTTCCAGGGCTGGAACTGGCACCTCTGCCCTCCCAGCTCCGCCCTCGGCCCCAACTGCAGCTCTTTTGGGGTCCAAATAGATGGAACAGCAGATTTGACACAAACAGAGCCCGCACTCCCCTCTGGAGGGTGGAGGTAGGTTAAAAAGCAGAGGAATCCAGGGATGCAGCGAGAGGAGGGAAGAAAGCAGGGATAGGAAAGGGCAGCTTTGTGCCCAGAGAGGAGACACTAATGGAACATGACTGACTTGTTTAGTAGGGGAGAAAAAAAGGAGAAATTAAGATAAGGGAAGAGAGCAAACAGGAATACAACCTGACATGAGATATTCCCAGTGGTAGAGGCTCAGGAAAAAGGAAGGAAAACTAAGTAAAGCTGGAGGAGGAGAAGAATTAGAGCAAAAATAGCATCAGCTGGAGTATTTCCCACCAGGGCTGGTGAACACCAGTGAGTCAGAGCTCCTGCAGCTCCAGCCACAACGAGATGGGCTTTTCCCAGTGACTTTTTGGGAGAGTGATCCCAATTCCTGCTCCTCTGGGGACAGTCACACTGAGTGTTCCTGGGGTGCAGATTCCTGTGCTGAAGCAGAGCAGCAGCTGAGCCCAGGGGGGAATTAATAATGGCCAATTTATTGAGGGATCCCTGACTGAGAATTCCTCAGTAATTCCTCCCTGTGCCAGCTTGTCTTTTGCCTTCTGGCTTTGGCCACATTCTCACACTCACTCAAACAACACCCACACTGGGGCTCCTGACTCAGCTGCTTTTTTGGCTGCCATAAATCAACTTCATTTTTGGAGGTGTAGCTTTTACACTGGGAATGTTCCTCACATGGTTTATCTTCTGCCTCCTCCTAATCAGGACATCCCTGTTCCAACTTCGGGATGCCAGGTTTTTAGTAAGGAATTATTGAACTGGTTTCTATTCTGATATCTTTGATATTTGAGGATTTATGGTGAATTCCTGACTCTCCACTGAGCCAGGAGAGGTTTTTGATCATCACTACTGAGCCTCAGTATCATTATAAATAAAAGAAGGGATGTTATAAATAAAATAAAGGACAATGGAGTGTGTTTGGATGCCCAGAGGGGAGAGGAGCACTTAAAGCTTCAAGCACATCCCTGGCACCCGTCAGGGCTGGCAGCGCGCACAGATCCCGCTATTCCCACAGGAAATACAGGGGTTTCCACTAAAAATCCCTTCCCCAGAGACAGAGGAGCCCCAGCAGGAGCAGCCCGAGGGTGGGCCTGCACTTACACATGCCGTTGGGAGCTGCCAGGGGCACCCGAGGTCCGATGAGGTTCCCGGCCATGGGCGCCATCCCGGGTGGGGGGGCCCCCCCGGCAGGGTGCAGGTTGGCTGACACACTTGGCATCATCCGGCCTGGCAGGGGCTGCCCGGGGAGCATCGACCCTGGCCCTGGCATCTGACCTGGGAGGGGAGGGAGAGACACGATGGTGAGACCCTGGGAGCGGTGGGAAGGGAAAACCAGAGCGAGGGGCAGCTCCAAACACCCAGGAAATGCCTCTTCGACCCCAAAGGCAACACGCCCTCCCCCCAGGAAGGGCCACGGGGCACTGGGCATCTCCTGGGAACGCTGGCACAAGTGGGAGTAACACAGTCAAAGCCAGCATTGGCAGTGACCCCCCACCAAAAGGCACCGGATGGAATCCAAAGAGTGGGACACAAACGGCCCGGGATAAGCAGGCACCGAAGGAGCACCTGGTGGGAAGGAGCAGCCACGAAGCCTCACGGACTAATTCAGTGGGAGAACTGAAATGATGCAGCTGGAAATTGGGCTGCATGGGAATTCCTACCATTATCCCCCTGTTTTGCTGTGAGGGAAGATTCCAGCACTCCTGCTCCCAAAGCAGCTCCGCAGGAGACCTTCCTGTTCCAGCTGCACAAGGAACTGCTGGAATCACCTGTCTTTGAACACCTCCAACAACCGGGAGTGATGCCTTAAAACCTCATTTGAGAGATGATTTTGCATAATCCAATTACATCTCCTTGTACACACTCCCGTGCAGGGACAGTACTTTGGTTGGAAAGCGGCGATTGGACTAAACTGGGATTAAACACGGGGGAATTCCTGCCACCACCACGGCAAAACCAAAGTCCTGTTTCTACAGACATGGGGGTTTTTTTCTGTTTTAGAGAGTAACTGCTCCAAGACAGTGGCTCAAGCAGAAAATGTGGAAGTGTGACCTACATAGGGGAGAGAGCTTAGAACAGCAGCCGCGGGAAGAGATAAAGGCAAAAGGTTCAATAAAACGAGATTTAAGAGACTAAAAAAAACCCTTCCCACGTTAGAGACCAGGGAGGTTCCTGTCGCTCCAAAGGATTCCACTGCTACCAAACTGCAGCTCCACATTCCAGGGAAACGGATGAGGAACCACTTTTAAAGGCTCTCCAAGGTATTTATCTCTATCAAACGAGCCTCTCCCTCTATTAAATCAGCTCCTCGAGGGGCACTGGAGTGATAAACAGCTTTAGGGGTTGTCTCGCTGGAGCAGTGATGCACAGGGCTTGGAGCTGATCCAAACCCTCCTGCACCTCTCCCTGCTCCCCCCTCCCAGGGAAGACCTGCAGGCCCAGCCAGTGCCCCTGAAGGCAGACAGGACTGGGGGCAGGATTTGGGAGGGAGCAGCCGCTGCTCCGAGGAGATGCTGCTCTGAGGGGACGTGCCTGGCTGACATCCCACTCTCCCACCACTCAGTGAGCTGCTGCCCAGCCCTGGGCAGGAAGGAGCAGCCAGCAGCTCCAGGGAATGCCTGCTGGCTCCATGCAAAGCCCAAGGTGTGCTCCTTCCCACCGGGAACACGGCTCACAAGAGCCAGGATTCATGGAATCCCAGATGGGCTCGGGCTGGAAGGGACCTTAAAGCTCATCCCGCTGCAGCCCCTGCCACGGGCACTGACATTCCAGCAGTGAATCCATCCATCCTCCCCTCCACCCTCCCTGGGCAGGGAGGGTGAATAATTAGGCCCAGGGACAGGGAGTGGGACTAACCAAGCCCAGGGACTCCCGTGCCGAGGGAGCTGAGCGGCTGCGGGGCCCCCACGCCCCCCCCTCCCCATTCCCGGCCTCCCGGGGCCCCCACGCCCCCACCTCCCCATTCCCGGCCTCCCGGGGCCCCCACGCCCCCCCCTCCCCATTCCCGGCCCCCCGGGGTCCCCACGCTCCCCCTCCCCATTCCCGGCCTCCTGGGAAGCACGTAGGGAAGCACAGAGGATGGGAGAGACTGCCTGGGGAAGCTGCTGGAAGCACAGAGGATGGGAGAGACCGCCTGGGGAAGCTGCTGGGGGTGTTCCAGTGGCGAGGGTGGCACTGGGACCCTCAAATATTCAGGGATCTGCAGTAAAACCCCCCCTGGGAGGAGCTGGGAGCAGCTCAGCCCTCGGAGGAGCTCACGGACAGGGAGATGGAGACTGGAGTCACCCCAGCATCACCCACAGCCTCAGTGCAACCACTGCCCCCCGGCTCATTTATTCACTATTTTAGTCTGTAAATATTATAACATACAAAACATGTACTATTTTTATTTACCATTCCAGCCAAACCCACCAGATCCGGCCTATTCCTGCCCCTCTTGCCCCGGCAGGTTTTCACAGAGTAAAACTACACCAGGAGAACCCAACGTGGTGCCAACATTTGTGTGTCACCAACCACCCTCACACCTCCAAAGCCACAGCTACACACGGGTTCCAACGCTGTGGATCAGCTGCAATCCCATTCACCGCCCGGACAACTCGGATTTCCTGTCATGCCACTGCTCCTGCACCTCTCCAGCCTGCGAGCTCTGCACGCAGAGGAGCCTGAGCAGGGATTCCTTCCCCTCTGCCATCTCTAGATGCCATTTCAGATCCTCTCCTCACCCTGTTCCCCACCATCTCCTCAGCTCTCGTCAGTCACTCTAAGGACATGGGACGTGGCGCTCTGTTCACGGTCTGCTGCACCCACAGCCGCTCTGCCTGCCGCTTATTGAGGTCACAAACCCGTTTGAAAACATCACTGAGGACCAAGGGAGAGCCTGGAGTGAACCCAGGCAGTGAGCAGGAACCTGTGCAGGTATTTCCATGCCAGCCTGCCCTGGGGGCTGTGCTGGGCAGGCTGCCCTCGGGGCTCCTCAGGCACTGCTCAGCTGCTGGGGGGGTTCTGAACGGGGCACTTCTTCTCCCAGAGCTGCTGCACAGACCAAAGGGAAGCAGCTCATCCACACCTCCAGTCACAACTTCACCCCTGAAGGAGGAACAACACTGTGGGATTCACCACTGAGGTCTCTGAACTGGCCACCTCAGAGAGCAGGTTGTGACTGGGGAGAAGGTGAGACCTTGGGGAAAGAAACGGCTCCTTCTTCTTCCAAAAGCACTGGGAAGCTGCACACCAAGGAATTCCTCCCTGGGAGGGGGGCAGGCCCTGGAACGGGGCTGTGGCTGCCCCACCCCTGGAAGTGTCCAAGGCCAGGCTGGACAGGGCTTGGAGCAACCTGGGCTAGTGGGAGGTGTCCCAGCCCATGGCAGGGGTGGCACTGGATGAGCTTTAAGGTCCCAACCCCAACAATTCTGGGATTCTGTGATCTCCCCACGCCCTCCACATTTTGGCACCTCCACCAAGGCTGCAGGAGCCCCACGGGCAGACCCACAGTGAGGGAACTCACAGGTGTGGGGTCAACGAGGTGAAGTTCCCCAGTTTGTTCCAAAGGATCCCAAATTAGCAACTGAGCAGCAGAAATTGCTCCTGAGCTGTGTATGCACAGGTCTGTCAGGAGAATATTGGACTGTTAATGCTCCAAGACTCACAAGTACAGTAAATACACCACAACACCACAACTGCCCTAGAAATGTCAGAGGAGGGAAACTGTGCAGAACACAGGAGTAGTTCTGTGGGATTTCCCACAAATTCAACACGACCAACAGGATGAGATAAAGGATTATTTTTTAATGTATATATGGGGGGTGTACATGAAGTGCTACTGCTGAGAGTGCCAGTGTGGCAGTGAGATTTCTGGAGGTGCCTCCATGGAATGAACATTTCCAGAGATTTGCCCTGTGAGGATGAAGAGTTCACAGAATCCCACACTCACTGATATTGGAAAAAGCCCCCCTGTGCCCGATGCCCACCTCATCCCCCAGCCCAGAGCACTGAGTGCCACAGCCAGTCCTTCCTGGGACACCTCCAGGGCTGGGCACTCCAAACCTCCCTGGGCAGCCCCTGCCAAGGCCTCACCACCCTTTCCAGGGAGAAATTCCTCCTGATGTCCAGTCTGACCTTCCCCTGGCACAGCTTGAGACTTTTCTCAAGGGAAGCCAAACTCTGGGCATCTTGACCTGCCTGAAGAGAAAAGCAGGTCCCTGGGAGTGAGGATCTCCAGGATCTGCAGGATCCCCAGGGTACAAATCCCGCTCCCAGGACTGGCTCAGGGTTCAGGTGCTGAACCTGAGGAAATGGTGGACTTGGCCATTTTCCCTCCCTGCCCTCAAGTTACACCAACTCCACTGTGCAGCCAAAGAGCTTCGGCACCCGTGGATTTCCCAAGCATTCCCAACAAACTTCCACTGCAGAACTCAAGGAAACAAGACTCTTTTGCTCTCTAAGCAAGACCAGCTGGGATGTGGTTGCAGACACAGAGGGGTTTGCTTCCAACTCTGAAAGGGCCTCAAATTCTTCCCTTCACAAAAGTATCAAACCAGAAAACTGCCAGGCCAGGTGGAGGGGACAGTCCTACTCCTGGAGGTGTCTGGGATGAGACAGCACCAGAGGCTTCACTGCTGTGGGAGCCAGGAGTGCTGAGCCTCATCCATCACTCTGCTGCCCCCGATCAGGGGAGGTGCTGGTGGAAAAGTCAATCTATTGACCAGTTTTAATCAAATGTGAGGCAGAGAGGCACTGACTAATTAACACAGACCCCCACTCCCTGACACGCTGAGAGGGAGCACTGGGGCTTCAGAGCCTGGGTGGGGCTGCACTAATAAGGTGTGATGTGAGCCAGGGCTGTGAATGTATTAGAAACAGAGTTTTCCTGGTCCCCCAGTGGATACAACAATGCATTTCATGCTGTTCCACCTCCAGGCTCAGCAGCAGCGTGTCAGTGAGAGCTGTCCATGACAGGCCACCATTCCCCCCTTAAATCTGTTCTCAATTCCCCCTTTTTCCATTCCACAGGTTCTTTCTTCCCTCCACTGCCACGTGAGCAGCCCTGGGTTGTCGCTGCACCCCCCACCAGACACACAGAGGTGTGATATTACTGGAATCTAAACCAGACTGCATTTCAGCACATCCCAGTTCAACTGCAGCAATAACCAAACCAGCTCCAACCAGTCTCAGCATTTTTTGTCCACAACAAAGTCAGGAACCCACCAACCCTTAAAACCAGAGTGAACTGGAGCATTTCCATCACAAGACAACTCCCACGGTCCTGCCCAATTAGCCCAATTAACATCACAACATCTGCTGAGTGACTCCAGTTGTCCTGCTGTGGACATCCAGCTGGATCAGGTGCCTCCCATTTTCCTGGTCACCTGCCCTTCCTGCTGTTTTCCTGTGCCCTTCTGCTCTTTCCCAACCCAAACCCTTCACACAGGGCTTTTCCCAAGAGGAAAACTCAACCTCCTGTAGCTTCCTGTTGCCATGTCCTATTTTGATCATGATACCCCAAACTCTTCAGCTTCTTCAGAGGATCACTGAGGCTGGAGAAGCCCTCCCAGCCCGTGGATCCCCCCTGTGCCCCATCCCCACCTTGTCCCCAGCCCAGAGCACTGAGTGCCACGGCCAGGCCTTCCTGGGACACCTCCAGGGCTGGGCACTGCAAACCTCCCTGGGCAGCCCCTGCCAATGTCTATCACCCTTTCTGTGAAGAAATTCCTCATAAAAGAAGGAATAGCAGCAGCCTAGGCTAATTCTTCCCCAAGATTTTTGGCTAATAACCACTGGGATCTTGTTCCAGAGCAGTGGTTGGTCAGGCAGCTGAGGACTGACAACAGCTCTTCTCCTTGGCTGTGCTCCACTCACACCACCAGGTCACCACGTGCCAGACAGTGTCAGCTGATTTTAAACTACCATTTCAACAACATCACCACCTGACCTCTCCACCTTCTGGAATCAGGAGTATCTCCACCTCTGGAGACACCCAACCCCCGTGAGGACAAGTCCCTTGCCACAGGATCCAACTGGTCCTGCTCCAAGCAGGAGGCTGGATCAGAGACTTCCAGGTGACCCCTGACAAACATGGTCCTGTGCCTCCCAGCTGGCACCAAACACATCCAAGGAGGACACAGGAACCTCTCACAGCTGGGTGTCCTGCAAAGGAAGTTCCTTACGGAGCTTCCTGCCTCTGCCTCTTGTTCCAGTCCTTGCCCTTAATTTTTCTCCATGGCTTGGTGTGCCATGAACTGGAAAATTTGAGGAATGATTGTTTTTGAAGGAGCACCTCTGCTCAGATCACCGGGTATAAAACAAGTCTAAGGAAACAAAAACAACCTAAAATAGTCTGAAGTGATATTTAGGGGTTGCTTTGTCTTTTTACTTTACAGCCTGACTGTGTCCAGGCACTGGGACTTCCAGCCCTGCTGGACAATCTGCTCCAGGGCTGACGACCCTCACAGGGAAACCAAGTGTTTTCCTGCGGCCGGATGGCATTTTCCATGGTTTAGTTTGTGCCCACTGCCCCCCACTCTGGCACTGGGCACTGCTGGGGAGAGCCTGGGGCTCTCTCCTTCCCTGCTTTTGGGGTTCACACCCATCCATAAGAAACCTCCTCCCCAAACTCCATCCACACCTCTGGAACGGGGGTAAAAGCTCCAAAACGAAGGTGAGAAGAAGCACAGCTCCCCTTTGCAGCCAGCTGTCTGTGTGTGACAGCAGCAGCACTGTAACCCAGCCACAGAGACCACCCACCCCAGCTGGCAGCACCTCTCCCTCGGGGCTCAGATCCCAGACAGTGATCACCTGCAGGAATGCCCTCCCTGCAGCTCTTACCTGGCTGGGGCGGGTGAGGAGGTGGCATCTGGTGGTGCATCATGGGGTAGGGCGGGGGCTGCTGGTGGGGCAGCAGCCCTGGGTGTGCCCCAGCCCCGAGGGGGTTCATGCCAGGCCCGCTGGGGTGCTGGTGGGGCTGCTGGGGGTTCTGGCTGTGCTGCTGCTCCATCTGCTGCCGGGCCCTCAGCTCCGCGTACTTGAGCTGCTCCATGTGGAAGTTCTGGCGCTCCGTCAGCAGCTGCTGCCTCTGCTGCTCCAGCTGCACAGGGACAGGGGAGAGGCAAAGGGAGGCTGAGAACGGGCATCTCAACAGGTTTGTGCAGAACACAGAACGGCTGGGGCTGGAAGGGACCGTGCAGCTCACCTCGTTCCACCCACACCAAAATCAAAATCAGCATCAACGACAATCCTATTGATACCTGCAGCTGGTTTGGGTGAAGGCTCCAGACCATCTTCCAGCTGGAACAGATGAACTCACCTTGTTTTGTCCTACAATCTCCCGGTTATTGTAACTGTTACTACAACACAACTCGTTCCTCGGTGAGCACCACAGAGAATTCAGCCCTAACACAGCTCTAGGAGAAACTGGGGGGGGTTTCTCTCAGTCTTCTGCATGTTGGAATGAGGGAGAACAGGAAATTTAAGAGATTTTCTGGATGAGACCAAAGCAGAGCGTGTGTGCAACAGCAGGAGCTCAGTGATTCCAGGCAGATCCCCCTCCACACCTTCAAGTGTAGGAAGTTTGTGACAGCTGAACAACAGTGATTTGCATCATTCAGAGTATTATGAAAAAAAACCTCAGGTCATTTAGGCCAATTGCCATAAAATAGGCTACTATTACTAATTATGAAGCCACAGAGAGTAAGCAAGCCCTGAGCAACCTGCTCTGGTGGAAGGTGCCCCTGCCCAGGGGGTGGAACTGGATGAGCCTGAAGATCCTCCCACCCCAAACCAGTGTGGGATTCCACAAAAATACAAAAAAGCCACAGAAAATATTTCAGCATTTGTGTGCTGGCTCAGTGTCCTGGCTCTGGCAGTGTGTGATATGTGACTTATTTAACAACCACTGACAGATTCCTGCATCAGTCCCCTTCGGAACCGGCCCCGCGTGACTCGTTTACAAATATTTCATGAGCATTTGAAGGTGTATCCATAATCCAGCTGGAAAGTGGGTTGCCAAGGAGACTCTCACCTAGCACAAGTTCTCCAAGAATCCCCAGGCTCCCCCAGCACTTTGTGCTGGGCCTGGCTGCTGCCAAGGCAGGGCTGGGAAGGGAAGGAGCACCACAGAGCCGGCATTGAGCAGCCCCAGATGGGCCGAGTCATGAATAAAACATGCCCTGGCTGGGGGCTCCCGGCTGCCTGCAGGGGTGACAATGGCATTATTCATGCTGCCCTGCCTCCTTTCTCCTCGGCCACTCTCAGGCTTGGTGGGGAAGGACTCATAAAACCACCCCACTGGAGTAATGGGGCGTGTGGGGAAACATTCCAGAGGTGTCCAGCAGCTCCCAGAGGAATTACTGCAAATGACCCCAAACAAAGGCTCAGGCAAGAGTTTTTTACTCCTTTCATACCTTTCTGAATCCCTGCTCTGCTCTCTTTGTGGAACCCCATCCTGCTACAGCCTTTACAAGGATCCCCAAACAGCATCCAGTGCCTGAAAATCCACCTTGTAGTAAAGAAAATCAGGGAAAACTTCCTTTCTACACATTCCCTACGCTCAGGATGAGGAAAAACAGAGGGTGAGAGGAAAATAAGGCACATAAACACATGTTATAACACGAGCTGGGCTTAAAACTGAGCTGAGTTTGAACAGCTGGTTCTGCACCAGGTTCTGTCAGACGTGGATTTGTGGGCACAGCCCCCAGTTGTACCCCCCGAGTGGCACTAAAACGACTGGCAGGAACACATTTTCGGGGGAACTCCATCAGTAATTTGAATTTGCTCTCCACCTCTCCCAGCTCAGCCATTCCTGCAGCAGGAATGAGGGAGGGGTGATGTTGGGCACCTCAAAGATCCATGTGTGTCACCTGTGTGTGTGTGTGACACCTGTGTGTGTCACCTGTGTCACCACCTGTGACACCACCTCCCATGTGTGTCACCTGTGTGTGTCACCTGTGTGTGTCAAAGATCCGTGTGTGTCATGTGTGTCACCTGTGTGTGACACCTGTGTGTGTCACCTCAAAGATCCATGTGTGTCACCTGTGTGTGTCACCTGTGTGTGACACCTCAAAGATCCGTGTGTGTCACCTGCACAGAGTCAGGGAATGGCTGGGATTGGAAAGGACACCTGGAGATCACCCAGTCCAGCCCCCTGCCAAGGCAGGGTCACCTGAGCAGGTGACACAGGGACGTGTCCGGGTGGGATTGGGATGTCTCCAGAGAGGAGACTCCACACCCTCCCTGGGCAGCTGTTCCAGGCTCTCCACCCTCGTGGAGAGAAGTTCTGCCTCGGGTTGAGGTGGAACTTGCTGTGGTTTGGTTTGTGGCCATCGCTCCTCGTCCTGTCCCTGGGCACCTGAGCAGAGTGTGGGACCATCCTGGCAGCCCTTGGGGATGTTTGTGTGGATTGATGGATCCCCTCTCACCTTCTCTCCTCCAGACTGACCAGGCCCAGCTCCTGCAGTCTCTGCTCATCAGGGAGATGCTCCAGACCCCAAATCATCTCTGTGGTCTCCTCTGGAGCCTCTAGGGAGTAGGGAGTAGAATCTCTCCACACAACCCCATTCAGGAAATCAGCCAAAATTTTAGGTAGATATTTATGAATATTACACTTGACAATCTTCCAATGTGCAACAGGAGGAATTTCTCCCTGGAAAGGGTGGTGAGGCCTTGGCAGGGGCTGCCCAGGGAGGTTTGGAGTGCCCAGCCCTGGAGGTGTCCCAGGAAGGCCTGGCTGTGGCACTCAGTGCTCTGGGCTGGGGGACAAGGTGGGGATGGGGCACAGGGGGGATCCATGGGCTGGGAGGGCTTTTCCAACCTCCCTGAACAGACCCAGCAAAGCTCTCACGTGCCATTAGAAATTCTGGGTCAGCAAAGCTCCCCCACCAGGCCCCTGGTTTCACACAACCAGAGCTGGCAGCACTGACATTACTGAGTTAAACGCTGAATAAATGTGTTTTGCCTTAAATTTAACACCCTCCAGAGCAGCACTGATTCCTGTCAACACTCACAGTCCCTGCACCTTCCCTGCAGGAAAAGCCAGGGCAGCAGAAACGACACATTCACAGTGTGCAGCGGCACTAAAGAGGTTTTTTTGCTTTAATTATTCCCCTAAATATCCACAATGACAGGTGAAGAGACCGACTGTAACCACCAGGAAGCCAAGGGGAAAATCTGTATGCACATTTCTAAAAAGGAAAATGTCATACGCCTCAGAATGGAGAAAAACACCCCCTGTCACTAATGGAATATATCCCCCAAAGAAAGGAATCCGCAGGGAACCTTTCCCAAAGAGTTGGGTCCATCTCCTGAGCTGCCAATCAGGGGCAAACACAGACAGACACGGGGGAGGATGTGGAGCAATCCAGAAACTCCTGCTGACATCCTGCTCCAAGAGGAGACCACAGTTTGTCAAACTCTATCAGGGAACTCTGGACTGGGCACTGGGAAGAGGTTCTTCATGGAGAGGGTGGCTGGACCCAGGGATCATGGCATCGACCTGGCAGAATTCAAGGGGTGTCTGGGTGATGCCCTTGGTCACATGGTTTAGTTTTGGGAGGTGAGGAGTTGGACTCCAACCTGAGATAGTCTGTGATGCCAATAATGCCAAATGAGGGTGTAAATTCCATTAAATTCACACAGAAGAGCGAGTGTGGAAATTCCTGGAATTATGAATCAACATTTTCAACCCACCTACAGTAACTGGCTTCTGAGAAGAACGAGGCAGCTACACAACACAAAAAATGGATTAAAAGTGATCACTGATAAAAATGAAGTTTTGAGTCATCTGTTAAGTACCTGGAGAGGAATCACTTCTCTGGAAGCCTTTGCTCTGTATCTGACACAAACCCTCATACCTGCTGAGCAATCCAGCACTGACAGCCCAGACAGCACCTCTTCCATGTCCTGACCTCGCTGCTTCCTCCCTTCTCCTGGAGCTGCTGCTGCCCTCCCAGCTCAGCCAAACCCATCATCACCATCACAGACTGAAGCTGTTACTCCTGAACACACCTCCTTCCCCCTCCACATCCCACTTCCAGGGTTTCCCAAGGGCTGCTGAGAATGCCCCCAAAAAACCTGAACTTCACTGTTGGAACCAGGTCTGGGCTGGGGCTGGGAGGAAAGGCAGAGCTGCTCCCTCCCCCTGGGGAAGGGAAGTTTCCACCCATTTCACTCTTTGCAGGGAAGAGCTGCCCTGCTGTGGGACAGAACCCACGTGCAAAGGGCACAGAAGGGCTCAGCCCCACAGCCCTGCCTGGAGCTGGGATCAGGGAGCACATCCCTGACTCCACCAGTGGGGCCTGTGGCAAAGAGACAGTGCTGGATAAAGGGGGACACGGCTCAGAAGCCACTGTGGGAGGCAACTGTGGATTCTACCTGCAGGAGAGAGCCCTCAGGGGGAGGAAGAGCCGGAGTGCCCGGGTTCCCAGCTGGCACACACGGATCCCTGCAGGGGTCCAACCCCCAAACCCACTTACTGCCTCCTTCTCCCGGTCCATGATGGTCTCCAGCTCCTCAAAGTGGCGCAGTTTGATCTCCAGCTTCTTCATCTGGGTTTCCACCAAAAGGGCCACCAGGGACTTGATCTTCCTCTCCTCCACGGCCGCCAGGTGCTGGGGGAGAACACAGGGTTGGTCTGGGAATGTGGGCAGAGGGAAGTGTTCCAAGGGAAGGAACAGTCCAGCTCTGCCTGCATCCAGCTCTGCCCATCCCATCCCACTCCTGCACAGAAAGCAGGGAATTAATTATCAATCCTACGCCGGGAACCGGAGGGTTATTAAGCTTTTAATGGAATAAATAGGTGTTAAGGTTTAACACAAGAGGTATTGGGGATGCTCAGAGCTCGGAGCAATCCAGCTCTGCCTCAGAGCCTTCCCAGCACTGGGCACAGGAGCACTTCCAGGGGGAATGGGAATGAGGGAGATGGGTCTGTTCCATGGGTTGTCCATAAAGCTCCCCCAAAACACTCACAGGAGGCTATTCCCTGGAACAACCCCCAAAACACAGAGAGGACTCTTGCATGTCTTGGCCACTAAAATAACTTTTTCTCAGGTTAAAGGCAAATTGATTCTTTGCAAGGGTTTAGCTTTATCCCATTTATATATGCACACTTAGACATAGATAATTCAGGAGATCTATATATGTCTATATATCTATGAGACATCCTATAAAAGTGTTCACACTCTCAGAGTGTGAGAAGTGTGTTAATGATGCCTTCCACCAGTTTTTGGTAAAAACCTCTCGTTCAGAATGAAAATTCACTGCAAACACCCCCATCCTGTGCTGCTTGGGGGTTCTGCAGTCCCAGATGTTTCCATGCAGTGTCCCAGCCAAGCCTCACTGACATCCAAGGGCTGAGGGGAAGGAGGACTGGGCTGGCAGAAGGCAGAGGTGAGGGCTGAGGGGAAGAAGGAAAAAAGAAAAAGCTGGATTTTATCCAGCTCAAGCTGCAAACAGACTCATATTTACTGAGCTGGGCCCCAAACTGGCTCAGAACTGTGAGAAAACACACAGTTGGAGGAAAGCAGCATTCAAAAACTCCCTGTAATCCTAATTATAAAGAGAATTTCTCCATATTGTTGTGTCATGTGACACATCTGTGACCCACCAGCAACAAAGCAAGGCTTCAGGGAAGCTGGATAATAAACATTCACACTCTCACTAAGGTGAATTTTCAGTCAGTTTGAGAGATTCAGGGTGATCCCAAGCTCATCCCACACCACCTCCCTGTGAAATTCAAGCAGCTGTTCAGCTAAACACCGACCAAAGTGCTGCACACACTTGAAATAATGAAATAATGCTGGCAGGGCTAGAGAACTTAATGTAAATAACACTGTTCAGTGAAATAAAGTCCTTTGTATGAAAGTTGAGAGCGAGAGGAGCCCTTTGGTTGGTACAGAGCCTCCTGCCAGTCGGTTTGCCTCGTTTCACACGTGCAGTTTTAACAGTGAAACCAGATGAACATCAAATCAGCAAAGCACATGATTAGGTAAAGGACAGGTCTCAAGACACACATTAGAAAGGAAATGACAATGGAGTTTTTCCTGGAGAGGCCCAGAGAGGCTGTTCCTCAGCCTGGCATCACCCAGGGCCCCACGTGGGCACAGACCACAAGGAAAAAATCAGTAACACAAAATCAATGGGGATTTAAATTAAAAACCCAGTGCTGCTCCAGCCTTGAGTCATCACTGAGCAATGACCTTAAAGGGCTTTTCCAACCTAAATGATTCTGTAAAACAGAATCCCAGACTGCTTTGGGTTGGAAGGACTTTAGGAACCATCCAGTCCCCCTGCCATGGGCAGGGACAGCTCCCACCAGCCCAGGTTGCTCCAACCTGGCCTTGGACACTTCCAGGGATCCAGGGGCAGCCACAGCTTCTCTGGGCAACCTGTGCCAGGGCCTCCCCACCCTCCCAGCCAACAATTCCTTCCCAATATCCCACCTAACCCTGCTCTCTGGGAGTTTGAAGCCATTCCCTGTGTCCTGTCCCTCCTTCCCCAGTCCCTGTCCAGCTCCCTGGAGCCCCTTTGCATCAGTGGCTCCCAGGCAAGGTCTGCTCAGTGCCAGCTACCCCAGGACAGGAGTTCAGGGCAGTCATGGCATCAGTGCTGTGCAGGAGGTCAAACTGGGACCACATCAGTCCTCGGGGCAGTGGAAGGGATGGATCAGGAGCTCAGCAGGAGTTCTGCAGCTCAGCCCAGCTGGAGCAGAGCTCAGAGCAGCAGAGGACATGATCCATCGGGGGATACTTCTGGACAGAAAGGAAAAACCAGCTTACACTGGGTTAGGAATCTGAGAGGGAAATGAGGAAAAGGGACTTTAATTCTAATATTGTTTGTTCAGAAGCCAGACCCTGCAAAAACACCCTTTAAATTGTTGCTCTGTATGTAACACAGTCTCACCCCTGGACACACACACTGATCACCTCTCAAACAGCACAACTTCTTGGTGAAGTCACTGATCCCAAAAGACAAAAACCCCAAACAAACAAACAAACAAACCCACCTCAAGATCCTGCCTCTAACCCGTCTCTCCTCAGAAGCCAACTGCAACATTCCTCTGACACCAAATCCCAAGGAAAACACCTTTGTAACAGCTTTTCACGTGACCAGGACTAGAGTTTATGATGAAGAATTTAATTACTCCCTCAGACAAGACACAGATCACCAAAAGCTTTATTATTGTCTGGGTTTTTGAACGAGTGGAAAGAGAAATCCCTGTTGGACCCGAATTCTCCTCTGAAGTGTCAACATCCTAATTACAACCCATTATTTCCTGTAATGCAAAGCTAAAATTCTCCCCAACCATTATTATTACCATAATGAAAACTGCCACCAGCCAGGTCCCTGCTCCCTCCAGGGCTCGTTAGCACCAGGGAGGGAAACAGGAGCTCAGCTTTATTTCCTTCCATAAAACAGACATTAAATTTCATGGCTCCTTACATATGAGCAGGTTTTTTCCAACTTGGCTGAGAATTTCTGTGAGTCTGGTGAACTGCAAGCTCCTCTCAGGCTCAGGTGACGACACAGTGATGCAAGAGGGAGCCAGTCTGGGCTCTGCACTTCACCAGAACACTGAACCTCAGGCTCACCTGCAGTCTGGCATTTTAATGGACACCAAGTTTGCTGAAACCTGGGATTTTAGAACCTGTTTTGAAAGGTAACAACTAAAAGATTCTCAGCATCCCAGGTTCAAAAGGAGGGACTGTGCCAGGACATCACCCACCATCTCAGTCTGGGGGATGCAGGTGGGGGAAAGCATCTAAAGTTAAAGTTTGAAGAGTCAGAGGTCAGAGTGCAAAAGTCAGTACAACACACAGCACCTCATTATATCCTGGAAACCCCTCAGGAATACACAGCACCCATGCTCTGCCCTTGGTGTCTATAAAGTAGGGGGACATGGAACATGGCACCGAGTCCAAGAGCAATTAAACCCCTCAACTAAAACTTGAATCCACAGAAACTGGTAAAGAGAAAACAGATTTTGAAAAAAAAAAAAGATACTCAGAGAGAAATGAGAGCAGTGTGGTTCCTGCAAAAAGGAAAGAAGAGACAATGAGCAATCAGTAATTACAGGGTGAAGAAAAGCTGTCAGATGGGACCCTCGTTCACACACAGCTCATTAGAGACCACAGACAAACACAAGTTTAGGGAGAGAAAGACAAGGAGGTGCTTTTAACAGACGTCTTAACAAGGAATCAAATCATTAAAGCTGTCTGTAAAAACTGCAAGGCAGAACTGAACAGCAGCCTGTGTTCACAGAGCCCAGGGACAGGGTTTGTGTGGAGCCCCCAGGGCAGCAGGAAGGGCAAGAGAAGGTTCTCTCAGCAGACCAACACCCTCAGCATCACAGCCAGACCTGCCCAGCAGAGAAAAGCCTTTCCAAGAAATAACAAACACATTTTGGGGCTGTTTCTTAGGGATGTTCATCGACTTTTAACCATAAAAGCGGCTGCTTAAATTAGAACTGTCTGTTCTCTCACGCAGGGGTTCAAGCAGAAGAAAAGAAGGCAGCACTTGAGGTGTCAGGGATTAGGATGTGAACTCAGCTCTGGAACAAAGAGCCACTTCAGGCAGGGATTTCAGGGAGCTGGAAGCCCAGGCAGGGGGTGCTGGGCCAGAACCAACCTTGGCTTTGGTGGCAGCAGAGGCCAAGGCAGCAGCTGCAGCTGTGGCGACGTTCCCCTCCGAGATCTCGTGCTCCACTTTCTTCTTCCCGGCCTCGCTCTCTTTGTCTTTGCTCCCATCAACGTTCTCCTTGTTCTCCTCTGCCTCCTTCTCCTCTGCAACACATCCCCCCAGGCTGTTTGTGTGCTGCCCTGGCCTGCAGCACCTCAGGGTGGGGAGGGCTCTCACACTAACGAGCCCCACTAATGAGCTCCCCCCCAAACCCTGACAGGGACCCCATCTGAGAGGATCTGACCCAACACATGGGACAGCTTGAAACACTTTCCATTCCCATCCTCTCAGTCCATCAGCTGCCATCAGCTTCCTCTCAGCGTTCCCAAATCAACTCCACCATTACACCAAATCCAAATGCTCCCTGTTCTACCTGTGCTAAAAAACTGAATCTAAGTGCCAGGAAAAGAGAATAAATGAATTCCCACCCCTGGAGTGTCCCAGGCCAGGCTGGAGCAACCTGGGCTAGTGGAAGGTGTCCCTGCCCAAGGCAGGGGGTGGCACTGGATGGGCTTTAAGGTCCCTTCCAGCCCAAACCATTCCAGGATTCCATGAGGCACAAGGGAAACATGTTAAAAATAAACAAGAATGAGGGTTCATGTAGAAAACAACATTACTCCTCAGCCTGTGAAAATCATCTGCATCACTTCACAGAGAAACTGAGCTAAAATATTAACTTTTAAGGGTAGAAGTGAACAGAGAATCATGGAATGGTTTGGGTTGGAAAAGACCTTAAGGCTCACCCCATTCCACCCCCCTGCCATGGGCCACCCCCCTTCCATTAGCCCAGGTTGCTCCAAGCCCCATCCAACCTGGCCTTGAACAATTCCAGCAGTTCCACTTCTTTGCATCCAAAATGATCAAATGTTGTGGAATATGGGCAAAAATAAAATCATTTCTGTGCCCTCCAGGCGCTTTGTTACTGCAAGTCCCTCTCTCAGTCCCTGCACAGAAAGCTCAGCTGAGCTCCACAGTGAGCTCAAGGAAGGATTTAGAGCCCGAGTCTGCAGTGAAATTAAACCAGGCTCAGTTCCACTGAAGCATGAAACAGCCTGATGTGCACGAGGAAATATTTCCAGTTGGGTTTATGGTCTGTCCCAGCACTTGGGGAAGGCTGGTAAATCCAGCCCAGCTCGAGGAGCAGCTGGGAACTGTTACCTGACTTGGGCTCTGCAGCCACTTCCCCCTCAGGCTCTTTTTCTGCATTTCTCTCGTTTTCTCCTTCTGGAACTTTCTCTGCTTCCTCAGTTTCAGCCTCTGCTTTGTTTTCCACCTAAATGGGGTGAAAGATTGGTTGGAGAACGTCAGACAGAGAACACATTCCCTGTTAACCTCGTTTATAGTTTTCAAATTAATTCATTACCATTAAGGAAGAGATTAAACTGTGAAGGCTGGCTGCTGCTTAAGCCAAGTTTGACAAACATAACCCAAATCTGAATAAAAGTAAATGCCAAACTGGGCAGAGTCTGTCAGGTTTGGTGACCCAGGCCAACCCAGGCTACTCTGGAGGTACAAGAAATCCTGAACTAAGCTGGTGGAATCATGGAATGGCTGGGAATAATGCAGCTTTCCAAGCCCTGAGAGTCTGCCACACTTACATCTCCCCAAGTGTAGCTGGCTGGCAGAGAGGTAGCAGCAGAACTACCTGGAAACAGTGAGAGGGAGCCCCAGGGCTGCACTAATCAGCCTCAATAACTGTGTGCTAGCAGGCATTATCAACAGGCTGAAGGATAGTGATAATGAATTAATTTGATAATGCTAACTGATGTCTAAATATCTGATCTTTATGGGCAGGCTGGATCATGCCCAGCATCAGAACACAAACACATGTCCAAGGTCTGCCCAGACCTCCTGCCAGGAGCAGTTTCACTGAGCAGCTCTGGAGGCACCTCAGGCACAAATGGTGGTAAAACACTGATTATCCCCAATTCACCACTTCCTGGAAAGCCTTGATGGGAAGGGGATATGTCAAGGATCTACCACAAAAACTTTTCCAGAGCAAAGAGCTCAGAGTGACACTTGCCTCAGACCACACTGCAGGTCATGAACCACAATGGGCCAACATCCTCCTGCAGCTTCAATCTCCCATTCCTCCAATCTCCCATTCCTTCAACCTCCCATTCCTCCAACCTCCCATTCCTCAAATCTCCCATTCCTCCAACCTCCCATTCCTCCAACCTCCCATTCCTCCAACCTCCCATTCCTTCAACCTCCCATTCCTCCAACCTCCCATTCCTCCAACCTCCCATTCCTTCAACCTCCCATTCCTCCAACCTCCCATTCCTCCAACCTCCCATTCCTCCAACCTCCCATTCCTCCCATCTCCCATTCCTCCAACCTCCCATTCCTCCAATTCCAATACCACCCCATTTACATTTCCTCCCAGTCCACCCTTTCTCCTCAGGACCAGGGATCAACACACTCGTATCTCATTGCTTTGGTGTGAGATGAATTCACTCCGTGGAGCTGAGGACTATTCCCTAGGGACACACTGACCAGCACACGATGCCCACCTGCCTTCCCAGGCTCTCTAAAACACGAGGATTCAGGTTTTCAGTGCCAGAAGTCTCTTTCCAGCAGCAGTGCAGACCCACTCACCTTCTCAGCCTGCTGCCCCTCTGCCTCTGTTTCCATCTTTTCCTCTTCAGCTGCATCTGAGAAAACAAGAAGTGAAACAGAGTTGCTGTAAGATCCATTATCACTCAGTATTTATTCCAGGGTTAGCTCAGATTTTCTGGTCTCTAACAGTGGTTTCAAGAAAGCCACAGCACTAAACTCCTGGAAGGCTCAAAGCTTATGACACTGGCTTTAGTTTTAAATGAAGTTTACTTGTAAATTTAAATAGAACTGGGTTTTCTGCTCAGTCCAGGACAGAACATTAAGTTGCTTGTTTAAATTACCAGTGCTCTGCTGAAGCCCCCAGTTCACCCACAGAGAGAACCCCCCCCTTGAGCTGCACAAAGAGCATCTGGCTGTCCTGCTCTGCAGAGTTCCAGCCCCACACAATTCCCATTGGTAAGTCACAGGACCAGAAGATGTTTTCCCCAACACAGACAGTTTGACCCCATGGATGGCTGTCAGGTGGGTGATGATCCTCAGTGCCAGTGCTGCCAGCCCTGGAATTGCTCCTCAGCACAGGAGCCCTGAGGTGCTGCCAGGGGGGTCTGTCCCGAGGCACCAGCACAGGCTACAGGTCAGGGAAGGTTTAAATCCCTTTTTGCAGGTGCTGCAAATACCAGAGTTGTCCAACACAGACTTCAAAATAATTTTTCAACACTGGAGTGGCCTCAAGAGTTCAGGGCTGGGCAGGGCTTGGAGCTAGCCCTGGGCTCATTCAGTAAGTTATTGCTTTCTGAAACACTTATTTGCAATGTCCCCATAAGGACAGTTGGTCTCTGAGATCAGGGATGACAACGAGCCCTTTGATGGGGAACACCATGAAGGTGTCTGGGTAATGCACTGCTATTCCTCATATTTTCTTGGATCAAAGTCCAAGAAATCCCAATTTATTCCAGCTCTGCAAGAAAGAACAAGAGGGAAGTGTCAGCACCACCTTGTAGTCCTGGCCCAGGATGTTACAATTTACGTCCAGGGCATTAAAGGAGCTTATTTAGCTCCTGGACTCGCTGTGGAACTGGTGGTGACAACCCCTGATCCATCTCTAAGCTTCTGAAGACATCAGCTGCTGCTGGTGTTCATTTTTAGTAATCCCCATTTCCCTGCTAATTCCTGTGGGCTACACTGAGGGAAAACAATAGCAATGATCCTGCAGGGAATTTCTGACAGAATTCCCTTCTATATATAAGAAAAACAGACTAAAATGTCTGACTGAACGACAGTGCTTTTCCTCTTGGCTTATTTTAGGATGATAAACCTACTAATCTGAACTATCTGCCACCATAATTCAATTTAGGGACACAGTTCCTCCCAAGTTTTATCTCGGAGTTAAGATTTAGTGACCTCATAATGTCACAGGGAAAATCTCAAGTAGATTTTGTCAGACAGCTCTTTCAAGCCTAGGAGCAGAATTCCAAACTGGGCTTAAAAGTGTCATCCCTCCCAGTAAGTGGGAGAGAAGGATTTACAGAGGAAGTTGGATTCAATCCTCGAGCAAAAAGAAAAAAGAGTGGGGATGAAGTGCAGAACAGTCTGAGTGTGTCTGGGTTGGTGGAGGGGAAGGTGCTCAGCTCAAACCACACAAACACTGTGCAGAAACACCAGAATTTTCATTCTGGGGGGGCTCAGCACTAACACCAAGAGCTTCCAACATTCCTGGTGTTGGGATATGGAGTAACTGAGAGAAAAAAGTCTGTAGCTGTGTAAGCAACCCAAACCAACCCCAGGGAGAAGGGGAGAAGAGCTGAAGTTCTGCTTCACTCGAGGCTCCAAGCCAGGTGGAACAGGCCAGGGAAGCTCCTGCCTCTGCTCCCCTCCCACTCTGAACTCAGCTTTGGGTGGGGTGGGTTTGTCTTCTGACCACGACACATCTGCAGAATTCCAGGCTGGATTGGGTGGGAAGGGACCTCAGAGCCCATGCAGTGCCACCCCTGCCATGGGCAGGGACACCTTCCACCAGCCCAGGTTGCCCCAAGCCCCGTCCAGCCTGGCCTTGGACACTTCCAGGGATCCAGGGGCAGCCACAGCTCCGCTGGGCGAATTCCCAGACCAGTTCATGGATATGGGCAGAGCTGTTAAGGGGCTGATGCTGCTCAGGTGGAGAAAGCTCACAGAACTCCAGACTCCTTGAGGCTGGAAAAGCCCTCCCAGCCCGTGGATCCCCCCTGTGCCCCATCCCCACCTTGTCCCCCAGCCCAGAGCACTGAGTGCCACGGCCAGGCCTTCCTGGGACACCTCCAGGGCTGGGCACTCCAAACCTCCCTGGGCAGCCCCTGCCAGTGCCTGACCACCCTTTCCAGGGAGAAATTCCTCAAAAATATTCCCCCAGAAGTCCCTCAAAACAGCTGAATCCAACAAAAATGAATCCCCAAGTCCCAGATGAAAGGGTCAACCCCCCCCAACATTTCTGCCCCTCTGCACACGGGTGACAGAACTGCCTCGGGCCCCTGGGAGGGACACAAACCCACTGTACTGATTTTCTGTGTGATCTAACGAGGTTAATGAAGATCTGTACCAGAGGCATTGATTACTTGGAGAATATCTGTGTCCCTGGGACAGAGGGGAAGCCCTGGCTTCAGTGAGGAAGCCCCAGAAATCCCTGTCACAGGACAGGAACCATCACCTCTCCACGCTCCCCTTAACCCTGACCCAGCAGGTATTGTCTGTCCCTGCAATCCTGTTCTGACCAAGCCCAGTGACTTTCCAGAGAGCTTAAACCAACCTAAGGTCAACAAGGAGAACCAGAACATTTCCCTGGTGAGGATTTCCTGCCTTGCCAAACAGATGCAGCACCAGCAGACGAGGAGCCTCGGCTGCCACAGGAGGAATGAGCAAAACCCTGCACAGGAATGCACAGAAACACTTCCTGAGCTCAGCAAATAGTTTAAAGACACCCTCCAGCCATTCCAGGCTCCTTTGTTTTCACAGAGGCAACACACACAACCTGTCAAAAGCCAATATTTAATTGAGAGGAAATGCACCACAGCCATGGAAGTATCCTGGGTTATGGTAACGATATCGAACCATCATTTCCATTTCCCACAACAACTCAGGAGTGCAGAGCCTGGGGAGCCTCCTGCCCCCCCCAGCCTGGAGGCACAGCCCCGGGGGGCTCTGTGGGGAGGGCTGGGGAGCTGACAGAGCTGCTGCAGCTCCCGGGGGTCCATCAGGAGGGCACTGACGGGCTCAGCCCTCCAGGGGAGCAGGGCCAGCTCCCAGGCACCTGCATCCCCCCAGACGAGGGAAGCACTCGGGAGCCAGCTCATCTCAGCAATGTTTGCATCACTTCAGAGTTCAAGCTCACCCTGGAGACCACGAGAGGAACCACCCTGCCAAAAATGAATAAATAAAATAACCGCCAGTGTTTGCACACTTGAGTGTGGTTTCCGTGTGTGCCTGAGAACGACTCAAACCAGCCACAAAATGGGGAATTCACCCAGCCATTTAAGGGGTTCACAGGTGCAGGAACACACAAAACCAGACTGCCATTCCCTCGTGCACTGGCACAGCCTGGCAGTGGAAATACTTGCTGGAGGAAGAGATAAATTGCTCAGTTAACTCCAACACAGACCCTTCAGCGAGGCATGAGCCTACAAAGGGCTTAATATTTCTCATGAGGCACAGTTGTAGAACCTTAGGGCAGGCTGCCCAGAGCAGCTGTGGCTGCCCCTGGATCCCTGGAAGTGTCCAGGGCCAGGCTGGATGGGGCTTGAGGAAACCTGAGCTAGTGGGAGGTGTCCCTGCCCATGGCAGGGGGTGGCACTGGGTGAGCTTTACAGTCCCTTCCAACCCAAACCATTCCAGGAGACTATTCCATGATTCTTTGAAAGCAGAGGACAGAGCCCACCACACTCCCCACAGCCCCTGACCCACTGCAGTCTCCTCTGAACTCCACTGAAGCCTCACTTGATCAACTTAACAGGAATTATCACCAGCTTTTAGGAAACCTAACAATGAAGACTTAAAAGAAGAGATTCCTGGGTATTAACTTAAGCTCCTCCAAGCTGTTCCAGTCATTTTCCCCTTTCACATCCCATATTGTCTATAATTTACCAATATAAAGTGTTTTAAAATTATTATGGAGCTGTGATACAATTTTATTTCTGAAATGTAACAGCTCATGAACTTTAACTGTAGAATGGAACCTTAAGCAGATACTTTTATTTCTCCATAGTTGCATTTAAATGTAAAACCCAACCTTCAGTGATGGCATTGCAAGGGCCTGGAGGGACAGGACAAGGGGGAATGGCTTTAAATGGGAAGAGAGCAGGAGTGGATGATTGGGAAGAAATCTTGGCTGGGAGGGTGGGGAGGCCCTGGTACAGGTTGCCCAGAGAAGCTGTGGCTGCCCCTGGATCCCTGGAAGTGTCCAAGGCCAGGTTGGAGCAACCTGGGAGAGTGGAAGGTGTGGAAGTGCCCATGGCAGGGGGTGGCACTGGATGAGCTTTGAGGTCCTTCCAACACAAACCACCCTGAACTCTAACTACACTATGGAACCCTAAGTAGATATTTTTATTTCCCCCCAGCTGCAGTTGAATTTAAACCCTCAGGTCTCCATGGAAAAGCAGGGCTCCATGCCAGCAGCTGCACTCCCCTGGGACGGATGATCCCACCTGTGCCATGGAAGCCCTGGACCCCAGGCCCCCAGAGCAGAGCTCTCTGGAGGTGCAAGGCACCACAGATTGCTGGGTGACCCAGTTCACTGAGGCTGAGCAGCTCCCCCAGGGAGAACCATCTGCTCTTGTCCTAATTTATTCCATTAGTCACAGCCCAGCACAAATCGCATTAACGGCGACGGGGCAGCAGCAGCTCTGAACTCACCACTCAGAAGTAATTGTGTTATGGGCATCTGCTCTGTGCCTCCCCACAGCCACTTCAGACCCTGCACTGCAACCTGGGCCCAAAGCCTCCCAGGGAAGGGCCAACCCACAGCCTGGCAGCGGGACAAACTTCCAGGGCTGGGCTGCAGGATTAGGAATTGAGGCTCAAGGCAGCAAATGTGTTACAGAGGATGCGCTCAGGACAGGAGGGAACGGCCTCAGGCTGTGCCAGGGGAGGCTCCAGTTGGACATCAGCAGGAATTTCTCCCTGGAAAGGGTGGTGAGGCCTTGGCAGGGGCTGCCCAGGGAGGTTTGGAGTGCCCAGCCCTGGAGGTGTCCCAGGAAGGCCTGGCCGTGGCACTCAGTGCTCTGGGCTGGGGACAAGGTGGGCATCGGGCACAGGGGGGATCCATGGGCTGGGAGGGCTTTTCCAACCATTCTGTGAGGTCCTTAATCCCACAGTGACATCTGTTCTTGGAGAATATGGGAAAGGGAAACAAAGTCCTTGGAAGAAAAAATTAACTGAAGCTGAGCACATTTTAAAGCAGCTATCAAATTAAACTCAGTCCCAGACGGAGTAACACCGAGATCTGGTTTATAGTTGACTTGAAAATAAACCCCAAAGCCTTGTCCTTCCACCAGAGCTGCAATGCCTGCTGTCTGCCCCAAGCAAGGCAGCACTGAGGAGCAGGAGCAGCACATATCCCAGATGTTTCTGTTCCCTTTCCAGCACACACTCCACATCTTCCCAAAGCACTGAGCTGCCTCCTGTCAAGTCTGTCCCACTGAGCAGAGAACTGAGAGATGTGACAGAAGGACTGAGTGGTCTGTTCACTTCTTTTTCATTTAAAAATGATCCTCATGAGTTAAATGGCATTTTCAATCTCATTCACTGGGTAGTTTTGCAATGGACATTAAACACTATAAATAGGAGCCCTGCCTGAGTAGGGCTTGAGAACTGCACAGCACCAACACACAGGTCTCTCGTGATCCCATCCCACAATCTGGCACCTTGCTCGTGTCCCTGGATGGGGTGACAGCAGGTCAGCCATGAAATGCAGGAGCACATCCCAAATCCAGCCCCCCAGTCAAGCTCCATCACATCCTGCTGGGTTGTACCCAGAGCCAGACGTGCCTTCACATGTCCAGTCACTCCAGTCACTGAAATCCTTTGTGACGAGCTGAACACAACAGAGCCAACAGTGCTGAGGGAGAACTAACCCTGACAAGATGGCAGGGCTGCACCAGGATGAGGAGAGGGGAGTGTGAGCCAGCCCTGGGGACAGAGGGAACTGAGTCTGCTCAGCTGTTCCTCACCCTGCTGGGGAGAGCCCCGGGGGTTAAACACGGGCTACACACGGCTGCCACTGCACAGGGAGCTGCCACCAGGTGCTGTCACACTGCACAGCAAAGAGCCACCCATTTACAGCTCTCAAGGTTTCAGAGAACAGACTTAACAGCAGAATATTTGCTGACCACGACAGAACTGGGCTCATCTGACACCGAGCTCCGAAAGCAGAGCTTGTTACTGCCCCTCAGGAATGCAGAGTTACAGCAGTGTAACCCACACCCAGGGCCAGCACTGGGGCTGTCGTGTGCCAGCCCAGCAAAAATTCCTCTTCTGCTGCCACCACAGCCAGTGACACGCTCCGAGTGCCAGACTCCCCTCCGAACTGACTGCCAGAGCCCCTCAGTTTGCTCGATGTTAGCCCCCCACAGGCAGCTCCTCCAGCTGCTCCCACACCCGCAGAATGAACGTGGAACGTTCTGCTCTGGTGTTTTTGGTCACTGCACTCTGTGCACCCCCAGCAGCGGCGTTTCCACGTTGAGAGCAGGAACACAAACTCCCAACGCTCCAGCTGGGTCTGAATTCATTCCTGCAGTTCCCAGAGCTGATCCCACAGCGAGGGGAACTGAGGGGAACTGAAGTGACCCACCCCCCTCTCCTCACCCCCGATTTCCATCCCCTGCTGGAGGTGAACTCCAGGTTTACTCTGAGTCAGAAGCCAAGCCCCAGGAACCCCACCTGCAGAGCTCCTGCAGTGGGGGCACAACTCACCCATCTTCTCCGGCTCGTCCGGGCCCGTGCCGGCGATGCAGCTGCTCTCCAGGCCGTAGGTTGGATCCACCTTCCCAGAGGCTCGTGCTGCCTCCTGGACCTTCTTCACATGAGCTTCCACCAGCTCCAGAGGCACCTCCTCTCTGACCCGGGAAAACTCCTCTGCGAAAACACACAAAATGGTACATTCTGGGGTTTTTCTGGAAAATTGAAAGTTGTATTTTCTCCAGTGAACATGCAGGTAAATCCTGGGGCAAAGTGGGTTCTCAAATATGCAAGTTCCTTCTTTTCACATGAGGCAGGTGGGTTTGTCTCTCTGATGTGGCAGAAAAGACTTTCTCCCAAATTATAAAACAGTTGGTTTTGTCTTTTCAATGTGGTCGAAGAGAGTTTCTTCCCAATTATATAAAATCGTATTTCATGTGGAAAAACAAGGAAAAAGTGAAAAGAACTACTTCATCAAGTGGACACATCTACTGTCCCCTCAACACTCGAACCTACTGGTGGAAGGTGCCCCTGCCCATGGCAGGATCCCCTGTCACTCTTTCTCAGACTAGCCAGGCCCAGCTCCCACAGCCCCTGCCCATCAGAGACACGCTCCGGATTCCTCATTATCCACGGGGCCCTCCTGGACCCTCTCCAGCAGCTCCTTGGCTCGTACTGAGGAGCCCAGCCCTGAACACGACACCCCACACGTGCCTCACGGGGCAACCCGCCTGAAAACAGGCCACTGCAGTACAAACAGCCCACCCTGGGAACCCCAGAGCTGTGTCCTACCCGCACTGCAGACCCCAATTCCCGTGGATTATCCATCCCTGGGCAATCCAACCCCCGACTCCAGGAGCAGACAGGGCCCAGCCGTACCCAGGGCGGCCTTGGCGGCGGCCGAGGCCACGCGAGGGTCCACCACCGAGGCCAGGAAGGCCACCGTGCTCATCACGGGGTTGCCCGACTGGCTGAAGGGCACGGGCTGGTAGGCCAGGGGGCCCAGGGACGCGTCCGAGTTCTCCAGGTAGGGATCCTCGATGGGCAGGCGCAGGAAGTGCAGGATGCACTCGTCCTGCGTGCGGCTCCCCACGTGCTCGGACACCTTGTTCCAGTCGTCCTTGTACATCTCCAGGGCCTGCAAAAGGCACAGAGTGACTGTGGGCACACCAGCTGCCGGGGGAAAACAACCCTGCCTGAGGCAAAGAGACCTGCAGTGATGGATTAGGTGGTGATGGAACAACGAATCGGGATCAGACAACCAATAAAAATCACATTCTTCCTGGCAGCAAAATTATCTGTGTAAGAAATGTGAACACCTCCCTCAGATAGCAGTGATATTTAAGCAAAATTATCTGTGTAAGAAATGTGAGCACCTCCCTCAGACATCAGTGACATTTAAGCAAAATTATCTGTGTAAGAAATGTGAACACCTCCCTCAGATATCAGTGATATTTAAGCCCCAGGGATCATCATATGAGTTGATGCTGTTACTGTACCAAAAAGAATGGTCAGAAGATTTGGGATTTACCAATATTCACACAGTTGGTGTTTCCCCATTGGCTTTCACAGAGAACTTGGCTTGTCCTACCACGTCTCACAATTCCTCAATTCCCACCACTCCTCCCCGAGGGCTCTTGTGTTCTCCCACTGAACACACGAAGCTCTTTGGGGCAGGGACAGGATTTGTGTCCCACACAAGCACTGGCTGTGATGTTGAAATCCAGTTTTTAGATCCAACAGATGTTATGGAAGGGGAAAAGCATCAAACCAATACACCAGGGGAAAAGAGGGAAAAACATCCCACCCCCTGAAGGCAGGAGAGATCAGATCACCAGTTATCTGATCTCTGTTAACAAGCCCTTATTGGGTAGATAAGCACTTCACAAAATAAGAACTTCTATTTCAAATCAAAGATCTTGTGATTCAGAATTTCAGTCACTTTTAAACTTAAGAAAAGCCTTAAAACAATTTAATAGCAAAGAGCTACTGAAGGCCCTGCATTAGTCTATGAAAACCCAACAAATTAGTCCATGAAAACTCAACAAATTAGTCCTGTAAAACCCTCCAAGTGGTGGCCTAATAAATTATTATCCCTTAACAAGCATTTTTTTCCCTGAAAACTGTTTTAGTGAAGCATTTGTATAACATAAAATGAATGCTGAGTTATCCTGAGCCATTAATTTCTACATTTCTGAGATAATCTGACTTTGGGAACGAATGGACAGACTGCACTGGGCAGCCTGGTCCTACCACAGCAATCACCACTCCCAACCACTGCTGAACCCTTCTCCTGCCCTCCCTCTGATCTGCCAGGGGGTTAGTAATGAGAATAATAAAAACTAATAAAGAGTAATGAGTTTAATAAACAAGAAACTGCTCAGTTCAGTAGGTCACATTCAGGGGAAATCTTTATCCACCGTCCAGCCTTCATCTCCCTTGCCCTCCCTCCATCCCTGGGAGTTGTGTGCCAGCTGTACCCACACTGCCCAGGAGATCAGCTCTGCTCCTCCAAACCCAGGGGGGCTGGGCTCTGCTCCTTCTCCTTCACTGCTTCATCTCCCTGCCACACAAACCCTCTCCCCCAGTCGCTTCCCAAAAACAGCTGGGAATGCACTTGCAGTGCTCCGTGGGGACACAGGGGCTGGGGCAGGGAGGAGGGTTCAGGGAGGGAAACTCTTTCCTCCCCCATTAATTCAGTCAACAGGCAGAGGGACAATAATTATTTTAGATATGATTTATTTTTTGGAACTTGGCTGCATCTCTGTTTGCCCAAAGCTGCCCTGAGGATTTAATTGGACCGAGCTGGCTTGTTACAGCCCAATTACTTATGCTTGAACTGATATACTCTGCACTGATTTATTCAGAGGGCAAACTCAGGAAAAATGAGCAACAAAAACATTATTAATTTAAACTCATTAAATCAAATTGCAATCTCAAGATTTGTTTTTTTTTTCTCTTTTGTTTTAAACAAATATGTCACTGGATTATTTCATTAGGCTACAACTTGCTGTGTCTGACCAGAAGCTACAAATGTACAAACCACTGAATTTTAAATAATTATTATATTAATAGTATTAATTTAAATAATACATTTAAATAAATAATAGAGGAAAGCAGCAAGTGTATCAAGGCCTTGTTTCTCCTCCAAGAATGCTGTGGAAAACATCTGAGCTGTTTACACCCCATAAGCAAATTTTTTTCCACATGCCTATAGAAAATTGTTGGCTAAACAGTGAATATCAACCTAAAATAAAGAGAAAAAACCAGAAGTTTTTGCTGTTTGGTAACCACACCTCATATCTGTGAGGGCTCAGTCACAGGAGCTGAGTGTTGTTCAGCACTATCCAGGTCCCTTCTCCAGGCTTTTCCCTAACAATTTAACTTTTCAGTGGGTTTATTGACACATGGGAAGACAAAAGGCTGGAACAATCAAGCAGTTGCAATCTGCTTTAAGCTCTCCAAGTAGAAATAAACAAAAATAGAACCCAAAACTGGAATTCTTAGAACCCTGAATTACGTAAAGGGAAATAAATCAGCTGTGCAGCCACTGGAGAGAGAGAATGTCCCTGGAATAGCAAAGCTGGAGAGATGATTTTTCTTTACAGGAAGTGGCAGCACTTTGAATTATTTCAGGCCACTGAGGCTCCTCTTCTGATGAAGCCCAGAAAAACAACTGTGCCCTGATGTCAGCGTGGGACACCAGAACAGCCTCTGGAGGGGAGCACTTCCATCCCCCACTGGAATTCCGGGACATCCCACAATCACCACGTGCTTCAGGAGCACTAGATGAAGGGACCTGGGGGACAAAAGCCTGCAGCAGCTCTTTGAGCTCATTTTACAGCACCTGACTGGAGCCATCTCTGGGATATTTCTTGTAGACTTCCAGGAAAAGAGAGAACACCCCAAGTGCAGCCCCGTGGCCAAAGCAACCAGGAGATGTGAGGGATCAAAGGGCTCCCAAAGGGCTCCCAAAGGGCTCCCAAAGGGCTCCCAAAGGGCTCCCAAGGGCCCTCCCTCCTCAGTGGCAGGAGCCAGGAACTGTTTGAGAGCCACTGCACCCTCGAAGATGAGCTGTTTGCTGAGCTCTGGCAGGGGCAGGGACTGTGCAGACCCCCAGGATGTCAGACTGCAAAGACCACCAGCACTTCCAAGGATTCACCTGAGCGGGCAGCAAACCATGGCTGGAATTACTTCCCATGGCTTGAATTACTCACCATCAGTTCACACTGTCAGGGACCTCTGCTGAAGGAAAACACCCCTCTGCACTGCAAAACTTCTTCTTGACTTTACCTGAAGTTCTTAAATACTCAATTTCTGGCTTGCAGGTACAAGTTAGAGCCCAATCTCATTCATAGACCAAATGTGACTCACACAGATGTTCTGCCACCTCCTCCTGCAGTAGGATCCTTGTGCCCATGGGGGCAGTTCTTATCTAACTCCAGTGTATCAGCCAGGGGTAGGTTTTTGAAGCCTGATATCCTGCACGTTTCTGTTTCCTACCCTTGGGTTTTGCCCTCCTGAACTTACTTCCAAGAGCAGCAGTGTCTCCTGCTCTGTCCATTCTCTCCCAGCACTTGCACCTTTACTCTACAAAAAACAGGAGAAAAAAAAAAAAGTGAAATACAGGAGTTTTTGTACAAAACCTTTTAGAAGAAAACACTGAGGAGAAAAAGAGAAAAGAGGATTTTCCTAAATGATAAACCCTTCTCTGAGTGCTGAAGGCAGTGGGCTGTGTATGGTGTGTGCTGGTCCAAAATAAGTTCATCTATTTACAAAGTTCATCAGTAAAAAATAATTTCATTTATCTATAAGTTCATCAGTAAAGAAATGATAAATCTTTACAAGTGAAATGAGCTGTGTGAGGAGGAAAAGTAATTACAGCAAGACCATTTGCACCCCAGCAAACACTTGCTCCTAGAGTTGCTGCTCCCAAATCTATACCTCATTAACTGTTGGGATTAACTTAAAAAAAAAAGAAATCACAAAATTCATGGTGAAACTTCCCCTCCTGTGACACCCTGATCACGTGTCAAAAAAGGACAGAAGCAGCTTGTCACCTGCCCCTAAAGAACATCACTGGGTGGCTCTGTGCCAGAGCACAGCAAAGGAAATGGGTATTTAGGGGAATAAATATTATCTCGAGATGCATTTCAGACACATCATTAACCCAAACAGAACATTCATCATCACCCAGCAGCTGATCAGCTCCACAACAGGCTGATTTAAGAGCCAAAACCCCAGCAGTCACACAGAAACCAAACAGGGAAATCAGTATCTGCCAAGAAATCTGCTCCAGCTCACTGGTACGGATCCTGTAAAGAGTCCAGAACCAGGAAGGGATTTATGGATTTGGAGAATATTTATACTCCCCATAACAAGTGAAAAATCAGTCTGTGAAATGTGAGATGAAATGAGGCTTTATAAAAAATACTTATCTCTAGAAGTAGGGTTTGTGGGGTTTTGAAACCATTCTCTGAAGGAACAAATAGCGTGTAAATAGTATAAATAATAGTGTATAAATAGTTATTTCTTAGGTTTAAATAGTGACCTCTTAGGCCAACGGGCAAATTACACAGAATTAAGCCTGATGTGAGCCCAGAAACTCTGGAGACTCCCCACCTCCAAAGGCTGTGTTATGGTTCCATGGGATTCCTGCAGCACCTCCAGGCACACACAGGTACTGGGAGCAGGAGGAAGGCAGGAGGTTATAGAATCATCACAGCACTGCAATGATGCCTCAAAGTTTTAATTATCCTGTGCAACATGTTGCAGTGACAGTGACAGAATGTCCCCTGCAACGATTCGGGGACACTTTTTGTTCTCTCAGGCTGGAAAACCCTGCTCAGACTTGGAAAACAGGATAGCTAAAGATCCTGGTGGAGGATCTCAGCTCCTGGTCGGAATTATTGGATGGTCTGATGATTCTGAACCACTCAGGTGGAACATGCAGGAACACAGTGAGTTTGGGGTCTGAAGGCTGACAGTGGAATGGGAATTGATACGTGTCTTTATTCCTACAAAATCAGAGTTCCAAGACAATCACTCCTCTCAGTGTCCTGCACCAGGGAAGAAATCTAAACTGGGAGTTTAAGAGTAACAAAAGCCACCTCAATGTCACCAAGCTGGGCACACTTGAGCAGGAAAGCTCAGCAGAAGGTTGAGGGGAAAAAAATCCCAAGACTTGCCTTGGCTAAAGTCTTCTTTGAGTAAATGTCTGTGCGAAGGCCAAAGTTCTGCAGGTCAGTTGGCTTCTCCTTGTTCTTCTCTGGAAAACTCAACATCTGCTGAGCAGCTGGAACCTGGGAACAAACATCACAAGGGAAAGGTGACAGGGGCAAGAAGTGCAAGGTTCCCAAGGTCTTCAGACCAGTGTCCACCAGAACATGGACTGGACAGAGAAGCTGAACACAGGTCTGTGGAGGTGACTGTAGAACAAATCTGAGCAATGGGGGCAAGTGTTCCACGTAAAACGACCTGAAACGCTCAACCCAGCTGGACAAGAGGGAACATTTCACCCAGCTGGGCACGAACAATTGTGCTGCTGTGCCCCATGGCCCTGGACAGAGCCCAGGCCCAGCCAGCCCCGGGACTCACCTGTGGGGTGCGGATGTGCAGGGGCATCAGCCCCGAGGGGGTGTCGGCCAGCACGTTGAAGTGAGGGGTGGGGGGCGGCCCCATGGCCATGGGGCGGCTCTCGGGGTCCACCTGGTAGTTAATGAGGCCCCACTGCTCCAGGAAAGCGTGGACCCTGCCAGAGAGAGGGGCAAATCAAAGCTTCCCAACTGCAGCCTTGCCCAAGGCCCCGAGGCCCCCGCCCCGCAGTCCCGCTGTCACCTCATGACGGCACAGACGTCCCCCGTGAGGTTCCTCCTGCAGGCTGTGCTCGTCAGGTACTCCTGAGGGTTCAGCCGGTACGTGTCGATCATGAAGTTCCTGTAGGCCAGGTATCTGCAACACAGGGGGCACAGTCAGGGAATGAGGGCCAGGTCTCTGCAACACAGGGGGCACAGTCAGGGACTCAGGCTCAGGTATCTGCAACACAGGGGGCACAGTCAGGGAATTATGGCCAGATATCTGCAATACAGGGGGCACAGTCAGGGACTCAGGGCCAGGTCTCTGCAACACAGGGGGCACAGTCAGGGAATTATGGCCAGGGTCACACATTCATGGCCAGGTATCTGCCACACAAGGGTCACACAGTCATGGATTCATGGCCAGGTATCTGCAACGCAAGGGGCACACACTCATGGAATCAGGGCCTGGGTCACACTTCAGGGCCAGGTCTCTGCCACACAAGGGTCACACATTCATGGATTCATGCCCAGGGTCACACATTCAGGGATTCATGGCCAGGTCCCTGCCACACCAGGGTCACACATTCATGGCCAGGTCTCTGCCACACCAGGGTCACACAGTCAGGGATTCATGCCCAGGGTCACACATTCATGGCCAGGTCTCTGCCATTCAAGGGTCACACAGTCAGGGATTCATGGCCAGGGTCACACATCAGGGCCAGGTCTCTGCCACACAAGGGTCACACAGCTCATGGCCACTGAGGGCTCACAACACCCAGATTCTATTTTAGGATTCACCTCCTCCAAACACCCGTGTCCCTGACAAGGAAACACCAACAGGCTGTTTTTATTGGTGAACTTTAGGAATCAGCATCCAAAGCAACAGGTTAAGTGGATTTATTTTTATATACTGAGTGTGACCCATCTCTTCCAGACTGTTTCACTCTGGATTTTCCCTGTGGTTAGAAGGAAACACGCTCCAATTGCAGTCACACAAATATCTGTGTTAGGTTGGGCATCAACCAAATATTCACACAACAGTAGTAGCTGCAGAAAAAACTAGTGGGGTCTGGTCTTCCCATGGAAATAGGGTAAATAATCCTTGTCCATCCCTGTGTGAGGCTGGAAGGAAAAAGGCTGCACAGAGCAGCAGCAGCAGCACAGCAGCTGGAACACTGCTGTGGCTATACAGGGAGTTTTTAGTGGATGAAGAGAGGAGGGAGGAAAGGCTGGAGAACAGCAACATGGGGAAGAGCAGATCTTTGAAAAGCAGAGCATAAGAGCCCAGAGCCAGCACAGCTGGGAACAGCTGGAGCAGAAACAATCCCTGTGAGATTCCCATATTTCAGCACATGACAGCCCAAGGTTTTGGGGTTCAGCTCGTTCCCTGCACTGTGCCTTCAGAGGCTCCTCAGGAAGTTTCTGCAATATCCTGATGCTTCCTAATAAAAATTGCCCAGAAAATAACCTCCCAGAAAATTACTGACAGCCCTGTTCTTTAGAGGGAAAAAAAACCCCAGTCTGCCAAATTGAAGTTGGAATCATCCAGGCTGGACAGGGCTTGGAGCAACCTGGTCTGCTGGAAGGTGTCCCTGCCCACAGCAGGAGGGGAGGAATTAGGGGGTCTTTCAGTCCCTTCCCACCCAAGCCATCCTGGGATTCTGTGAAGTGAGCATCCTGTGAAAAGCTGTGTTTAAAACAGTGTATTGTTAGCAGATCCCTCCCTTTGGAAAATTCCAGAGGGAATGTCTCACATGCAGTGTGTGCAAAGCAGCTGGTAACCAAAAATATAAATAAATCATCCAGGCAAAGCATAAGGAGACAGATGCTGCAAGCACAGATCCCTGCCAAAATCCCACATCTCCCTCCTGACCAAATTCCATAGGAAGCTGGCCAGGAGCAACCCTGGGGTAGGTGTTGGGCTCCTTGGGGATGTTTGGGAGCTGGAGATGAAGGGGAGCTCTTCCCCAGAGGAATACTGAGGCACATCTCTGAATGCTCCAGGGCAGAACTGGGTTCCCACCTGCCCAGGAACAGGTCTTGGCTGCAGAAATTAATATTTATTAGCAAAGGTCACATCAAGAGGTGCAGAGAGAAGCCCAAGACAGAAGCATCCCAAGGTTTTATCCTGAAGGGAGACGGTTTTCAACCACGACATGACCCATCAGCTAAAACCTGTCAACAGCGAGAAGGGAAGTCAAGTGGGATTTAGTTACAAAGCCTGCTCAGACAGGAGCCACCCCCAGGCACTGCTGTCACAACAATGAACCTGGGTGAGCTCCTCAAACACGGTGCTTTGGCCTCAACACTCAGCTGGAGGCAAATCATCTCCATTCACAGGGGTGGCACTCCTTGATCTAAACAGGAAACACAAAGCCAAGCCCACGTGCTGCTCCTACAACCCCTAAATGGGACCAAAATAGATCTCCAGGACAACAGGAGGACTGGGAGGAGCCCCTGACCCGCTCCACTCACAGGCAGTAACCAGCAGCAGCTCAGGGATGAGAATCAGGAGACCTGATGTTTTGATGCCAAGTGGGAAAGGAATCCTGGGACCAGAGGTGACAACCCCATCAGTGGGAAACACAGAGATCAGCATTCCTTCAGCTGCCTCAGACCCAGAGTGCTGGAAACCCCCAACCAACCATCTGCTGAACAGTAAAACTGGGGGAGCAGCATCACTGTCAAATGCAATCTGGAACAAACCCATTTTGGAATGGCAGGGGGTTGGAACGAGATGATCCTGAAGGTCCCTCCAAACCCAAACCTCTCTGGAATTCCATGGTGCAGCTGTAGTTACCTCTGGAACTCAGACATGTAGAGAAGTTGTGAGGAAAGACTATAGACTGAAAATTCCAGGGCTCCAGGGACCTCAGGAGGTCTGTAATCCAACCTCCCACTCAAACCACGGACTCTGATTGGGTTTTCCAGGGCTTTGTCCTGGAAACACTCCAAGGAGGAACAATCCCAACTTCCCAGGGCCCTATCCCAGTGCTTCATCTTCTTCAGAGTTAAAAGTTTCCCTTTCTTCAAAATGGAACTTTCTATCTTGATGTCAGACCAGAAGCCTCACAACCCAACAGTGACACCTGAGACAGGGGGATTCCAGCACAGGAACAGTCCCTGCAGGAATTCTCCTGTCCAGGCTGGGAGAGCTGGGGGGGTTCCCCTGGAGAAGAGAAGGCTCCAGGGAGAGCTGAGAGCCCCTGGCAGGGCCTGAAGGGGCTCCAGGAGAGCTGGAGAGGGACTGGGGACAAGGGAGGGAGGGACAGGACAAGGGGGAATGGCTTCAAACTGGCAGAGGATAAATTTAGGTTGGATATTGGGAAGGAATTCCTGGCTGGGAGGGTGGGGAGGCCCTGGCACAGGTTGCCCAGAGAAGCTGTGGCTGCCCCTGGATCCCTGGAAGTGTCCAAGGGCAGGCTGGAGCAACCTGGGCTAGTGGGAGCTGTCCCTGCCCATGGCAGGGGGTGGAACAGGATGGGCTTTAAGGTCCTTCCCACCCAAACCACTCCAGGATTGTACGAAATGCTGTGTATGAAAAATTCAGGGCTCAGTTGACACTCAATGAGACACCTCAAACATTTCATTCAGTAGCTGATTGAAAGAAAACCTTTTCAAATCTCCCAGAGCTGCTCTGCAGCTGGCCAGGATTTGATACCAAGATCAAGTGAACACAACCTGCCCAGTTCCACTGGCCAGGGGGACCAGCACACACTGGGGCAAAAATTCATCATGTTTTGGTGTGAAATCTCAGGTTCTAGGGTCATTTAAATAGAAACAAGCACAGTGTTCACAAGTCTGACACTGCCCATCTTCCTTTACAGATCCCCTTTCAAGAGCTCTGAATAATGAAATTTACTGTTAGAACAGAACATTTTCAGAGAAGGGGAGGTGAACTTTCCTAATGCACAGAACAACCTTTGCAGAGGATTCTCAAGCATCTGAGGCAAAATCAGCAGCTGATCTTGTTACCAGCAGAATTTAATCATCCGATGTGTGACAAAACCTGCAATACCTCACAATAATCAGCTTTATTTTAATTATTATTTTAAAACAGCTCCAGGGAGATGTTGAAGCTGTTTAAACAGCCCTGTGTGGACAATTCTGAATTAATACCACTCAAGTTCTGCAGTAACCAGATCCCACAAGGAGATGAGGCAAGTACAAACTGGATCTAAATCCACCTGGATTGAACAGGCATGGCCAGAACTGAGGTGTCACCAGAGGCTTTGGAACAGCTGGAGACGAAAAAAAATACCTTCCTTCTTGCAATGCAGAACTCTGTGATTGAAACCAGACTCTGACATTTGAGAGCAGTCACATCCAAGGCCCGTGAAGATTCATTTCCTGCCCCTCACCTGCACTTCACAATTACCCACCAGCTGCCCAGGGAACTGTGAAATCACCACAGAAAACCAGGGAAAATCCACTCCACGGCCTGACACAGCATCCAAAACACACTCAGTGCCCACACACAACTGCTGAGCCTCAGAACCACGGCGTGGCAGGAGGGGAGAGGGAGAATCCAGGAGGATTATTCAGTTTCTACCCTACCATGACATTTTTAGATGGCTTTGGAAGGTGATCACATTTTGTACCACGAGGTTCAAGAATTTGTTCAATATTACTTGGGAGAAATCAGTTTTGTTTTTCCTGGATAACCACTGTTAATTATTTCTTTGATATTTAAGCTTTTACCTCTGCTCCAATACTGTCCAGACATTAATCAGTGGCTCTTCCTTTCATGCTCTGCAGAAAACACCAGCTTAACACCCCCCCCCAGCTGGAGTATCCACAGGATTCATGGAATGGGAAGCTCCTTTATCTTGCCACACTCCTACCATCCACATTCACAGGCTCTACTCACATCTCTGGAGTCTTGGACTTGTTCTTCCCGTTGAAGAATTCGGGAAGCGCCCGACGTTCGATCACGTGGATGCTGCAACCAGAACAGCCTGTCAGATGGCAAACACAACAACCCTGCAGTGCCCTGCTCACCCCCAAAGAACACTCACAACAAGGGGTATTTGTGATCATTATTTTTTAGAAACCCCAGTACTCTGGAAATTTGATTTTGGCTGGTTCTGTTCAGGCCACTGACCCAAGGGAACGGAGTTTGCCCGAGCTGGGAATCGATCCAACCCCTCCACCAACAGTTCCCAGCCCACCTGAATCCACTGCTGTGACAAGTCACTCACTTTTGGGAGTTGCACATGAATCCCAACACTCCAGAGTCACAGCTCATCTTTTCAGATGCCAGCCTGAACTCCCAGAGCCAAGACAAAGGGGGTGCTCAAGGAGAGCCTTCCAGATAAGCGACTGTTCCTTGCTGTGCTTCCAAAGCACTTTTTGTTTTAAAAAGTGCTCCCTAGGAGTTCAACTTCCAGAGGGACTTCCTTTCCCCATCACTCACTGCTCCTCCCACACCAGCAAGGTTTGAGTACAGAGAACACCAGGGTTGTGTGGGCACCACCCCCCCAAATCCCTGAGTCCAAGGAGGATTCCAAGGTGAAACAAGTGTCCTCCCTGTACAGCCAATGATTTATCCTCAAAGGCAAGTTCTGAAGCCAAATCCAAAGGCACTGGCTTTCAGAAGGAGATCCAAACACAGATCACACAAGGACTAGACAAGCAGGGAAGAGAAAGGAATTATCTTCCACACTGGGGGGGAAATCAGTGTAAAACAAGAACTGCTGAGAAGGCAGACTGAGGGTCTCTGCTGTTTGAAATCCTCTTCCTCATTCCCAATCCCTGAAAACAGCCAGAAGTCAGCTCAGGAAGGTTTTCAGATGGAAAAGCTGCCCCCAGACACGGGAACCAGACCTAGCCAACAGTTGTTTCCTTCAACTCTTGGCTTAATTTATGAAAAAACCAACAACCCAAACCCTGAAGTTCCCCCCCAGCTCCCCTCTTACCAGTTGTAGTCAAACCAGGATGCATAGCTGGGGATGATGATGTGGTTGGTCTGCTCTGTGACATTGTCCTCCCCCGGATCAATGGAGCGACTCTGGTCACCCTTGTTGGGATCCTCATCTTCCTGCAGCAGGAGGGGGAATGGTCAGAGACACCCCAACAGCTCTGGGACAGCAGAGCTGGTCCAAAACAAGAGCTTTCCAGGGCTGTACAGACTCTATGACACTCCCAAGAGGAGGACAAGTCTTTGGTCACTCTGTTGCTTCACAACAGAGGCCTCCTGTGAACACCTGAGGTTCTACAACTTGAGTCCCAGCAAACGTTCAATTCCTGACCCAAAGTGATCGAGAGGAGGGCACAGAAGTATAAAAAGAGGATCAGGCCATGACATTGCATGTACAAAAACCCTCAGGGGTTGTTTGAAGAGCATGTGGGTAACTCAACATTAAAAATAACCTAGTCCCTGAAGCAAGACCCCAAAGAGTCCCTGGTATCAATAACAGACCTTTACCTGGGATTAAATTCCCCAAAGACAACAAGGTAGCACTCTAAACATACCCAGTGACCTGACAACAGTGAGCTGGTACAAGAGTGCCACAAATGCAATTCAGTACAGAAACTACTCCTGCAACTCTATTAAGATGATCAGGGAGCCCAACCTGGGGTTAGATTTAGTCCTAAAACCTAAAGAAAAAGCAAAAGCTTTGAAAAGCCTCTGGTCTGAAAAATGCTTCTCCAGAAATACTTGGCATCTGTCTCCTCATTGTCCTTTTTAATAGACTAGATTTAAAATGACAAAGTAATCCCACAACCAGATTTAAAAATACAAAGTAACCCCACATAATTTCAAGAATTTTTATAATAACAGAAACATTCCCATCAGTAACTAATTTAATCTTACAGATCACTTGATAATCATCAGTTATTGAAGGTGAGATTAAGACCTTGACAGGCCAAGGGGGAATGGCTTCCCACTGCCAGAGGGCAGGGTTAGCTGGGATATTGGGAAGGAATTCCTGGCTGGGAGGGTGGGGAGGGGCTGGAATGGATTTCCCAGAGAAGCTGTGGCTGCCCCTGGATCCCTGGAAGTGTCCAAGGCCAGGTTGGACGGGGCTTGGAGCAACCTGGGCCAGTGGAAGGTGTCCCTGCCCATGGCAGGGGTGGCACTGGGTGGGCTTTGAGGTCCCTTCCCACCCAAACCAGGCTGGGACTCTGATCTCAGTTCCTGTGAAGTTCACAACAAAGAGCTGCTGTTACCTTTCCTCCAGTGGCCACTGTCTCCTCGTCCTGTTCATCTGAAAGGTAAAAACATTCAGCATTACACCAATAAAAACCATCTGAGTGCTCAGGAGCCTCCCCAGCAACACAAAAGCTTCATTGGAAAGAACATTTAATTTATTTTGGATGGGAAATGAGGAGGGAAGGAAAGTGGATCACCCATCACTAAAGCAATGACATCCTCACCCACCCGTCCCAGCCCAGGGAACAGTAAGAATACAGAGGAAGGACAATGATGATTTTCCCTCACTCCAGAATCCCTGTTTAATTACCACCCTTCCCAGTGCCCCAGATGAGCCCTGTGTTACAGCATGTGGGACACCAGTGTGGATCTCTTATGTCAAGGCTTAGCAAAGCTCAGGGAACCTGTGATTCACCTTGAGTCCCAGTAAAGACAAGGAAAAGAGCTAGAAAAGAGCTTATATGTCATAATAAAAAATAAGAGTAAGAACAGTCTGTGAAGGAAGAGCCTTGAAAAAAAGAGTTGACACACTTCAACCAGAATACCCATGAAAACTGAATTAATTCAACAAAACAGTAGAATTAGAGACTGCTCTGAAACTGGAGAGACTTGAGCCTCTGGGCTGTGCTGGGCTCCCAGCAGGGCTGGGACACTCGGGGTGCTGAGGGGCTTTACCCAGGTCTGCCACGGTGCCTCCCTTCACCGGCGTGTTCTCACTGTCCTTCTTGGGGTTCACTGCAGAGGCAAAACCACCTGTGAGAGCACAGCAGGAGGAGAAAGGACAGAGCACAGCAGGAGGAGAAAGGATCCCATGCAGCAGATCTCCCTGTCCCACCCACAGACACTGTGCTGGCCGAGTCCCTGCAGCTCAAACCCTTCATGTGTGAGCTGGAGCACAAGGGCCCCTCTGACTGCCCTGAATTCCCAGCTGGACACAAACCCCTTCTATCCAGGGGCTAACCCTGCACTTTGCCACCTGTTCAACACCCAGTTCACACCAAGGAAAACCCAAATGGAGCCACTCCCAAAACGCCCTGGTGGCAAGGACTGCAGAAGGAATTGTTCTTCTGGCTTCTCTTCATTTAACAGGCCTTGCCCAGATCAGGTATTGTCCAGATCAGCCCTTCCCTGGGAAGGATTAACAGCTCAAAGCACTTGACACCTTGCAGAGTTTCCACTTATTTAACATCCTTCTCTTGGGGACTTGGCAGAGAAACATTTTCGCTCCAGAAAACTCCACCCCCCCTCCCCAAACACCAACAAATCCAAAAAAAGTGAAATGTTTAAGTAGATTTTTGTAAATGCATTTTAAAAAGTGTATTTTGTAAATGTATTTTCATACTTTAGAAGGCCAAAGGAAGGTGAGTCTGCTGCCCTTCCCAGCTGTCACATCCCTGACTAGACAAGTTTGGATGGGATCAGATCACCTGGCCCCCTGGCCACAAAGTATTTCAAAGATTTGACAAAATATTATGTGTATTTTTTATGCAGTTTAAGCCATGTTTTAACATTCAAAGAATCCAGTGTTTGCATATTTTACCATTTTTGGGAAGTACCACTTCTTCTATGTTGGGGACTGGTGTGGGATCCTCCATGTCCTTGGTAAGATCTTCCTGTTCATCCTCTTCTTTCTGCCCCCTCCTTTTCCCATACAAAGCTGCTTGCCTGGAACAGAGCAGACACAGGTTCTCTGCCAGATGTTCTCACCTGGACATGGCTCACACACCAGGATTAAAGGATGGGTTAAAACCCTTCTAAAATCCCTGTGGGAACCAAGGCAGAACCACCCACACCTCTCCCTGCAGGATCTAACTCAGGATTTACACTGGAACAAGAAGTAATTCAGGTTATCCACTCATTCTTTCTTGGATGATAAATTTCCAGCTTTGTCTTATTAGAGCCCAGCAGGTCTATGAACAAGACCTGCATTTTTAGCTCAGAATTGCTCCCCTCCATGTCCACACATAAAGCCCCACAAATAAGCTTTTATTTGGGTAGAATATGGGATTTTCTTCCTTTTAAGAGATCAAACTAAACCACTGATAACCCCCCTAATCTTTAAGCCACAAATGTCTCCCTGTTAAGGTTTACATGTGAGAAGTGGACTTCAAAGTACTTGACTATATCAATAAAAATCTCCTTAATTAAATGCAGGAATTTCTGGGGCTGAACTCAAGAACTGTGCCCGCACCCCAGAGTGCCCCGACACAGCCAGGGTGGGTCAGTTTGGAAGCAGCTGAGCAACTTTTCCTTTCATTTCCACTCTTGAGCTGCCATGAAACCCTGTCCCTGACACAGGCAAAGGACAACCTGCCCCAGGTCCTCCCCCCCTGCAGCCAACACATTCCTGCAGAGGAGTGAGGGAATCACACCCAATGCACAGGGAAAACCACCCGGTTCCACTGTGGAATCAACGAGGGTGCCCTCGGGAGAGAGCTGGAAGGTGCCAGAGACGTCCCCAGGAGCGGTTCTGGGAAGCTCCTCTCCAGTTCCAGGGCTCCCACACTCACCCCTTCTTCCCTGTCTTTTTCCTGGACTCCACAGGGGTGGGGGGTGGAGAAGGGGAATGTTTTCTCTTCCTTGTGCTGGCAGCTGCTTTCCTGTCCCTCCTCTCCGGGCTCCGCACGGGCTGTGGAGAAGGGGAGCAGTGAGTTCACCCCAAAGATCAGTTACTGCTGTGCTGCAGGTCCAACTCCTCCTTCACCCAGCCCACAGCAGGGGCTAAAAGCAGTGACATCCCAACACACACCAGGAGAGACTCCAGGCCCTCTCCAGCTCTCCTGGAGCCCCTTTAGGCCCCGGAAGGAGCTCTCAGGTCTCCCTGGAGCCTTCTCTTCTCCAGTGAACCCCCCCAGCTCTATCCATGCAGGGACAAAGAACACCATGGATGCACAGTTGGATGCACAGCTCCTCAACAGAGAACCACCCACCTCTTCATTTTTCATGGAGATTCTCTGGCGGAAGCTCACGGATTTCCTGTTCTCATCCACCTCATAATCCTCCTCATTCATCCACTCGTTGAACACGTCTGTGTCCAAAATCCACTTGGCATGGACCTGAGCAACAGAAGACAGGGACAAGGGACAGGCAGATGCTCTGTAAACAAAGCACTTCATGGCAGACCTTTCCCTGCAGGATTAAGGACATTCTTGGAGCTTCAGGAGGGTCTGAACACCCAAATTGTCTCCTAGTGGTTTTACACACAGTCATGAGAATTTCATAAGGCAGGACAACACGACCAAGCCTAGAACACCATCTCTGCTCCTCAACCATTCTTAAGCCTCCTGAAATGTGAGGGCAGTTCTCAGAGCTGGGACAGCAGCTCTGGATGCTGAAAATTACCATCAAAATCTCCTAAATACACAGATCACCTGAGCAGATATGCCACAAACATCAATAAAAGTAAGGAGAATTGGCCATATCTTGATTTAAAATATCCATCTTCAAATAAAGTTTAGCTTAAGAACTAAAAAACTTCTTGAGCTTCAGAGTAATTGATACAATTTATTTTTGATTTATTAATATCTTACACAATTATATCTTATTATTCATGGCAGATTTATACTCAAAAAGAGTGTTTTCCAGTTAGTTACCAATTACTACTTGGTGTTTGAACAGACCCCGTTATTTTCAGGCCTGAGCTGCTCTAACTCTGTGGGGATGAGCAGCACACCCAGAACTCTGTGTAAGGCCAATAACAGAATAAACCCAGGAATTCTGGGAGCTGCTGAGGGACACCCACCTTCCATGGCTTCTCAGGAATTGGAGGGTCCTCAATCTCAGCATCTATTTCATTGGCATGAACCCAGGTGTCGTAGCTGAGGAGAGAGGGGAGAGAGAACAACCTTTGGTGCCTGGGCTGCTGCTCCCCAGGGACCAGGGAGTGGGGAGCCAGCAATGGGACATGTCAGCTCCCAGGGCTGGGACAGCAGAGTGTTCTCCACAGGGAACAATCCCTGCTGCCACAGGAACAGGACACAGTGCAGAGGGAGGGAGCCAAGGCATCTTGTGCACACCAGAATTCCAAAGCCATGCCCGTGGACCAGGTTAAAACTGTAAATCTGGAGAGATCCAGGTGTGCTAAGGCAGTTCTGAGGCCCTGATCAAACCCTGGAATTAACTTAACTCACTTTGTTCTGTTCTTAGGAGTTTAAAGCAAGAGCTGCTGGATTCCTGGAAGGAAGGAGTCTGCACCCTCTCCTTCTGGAAACCATTTATTACTGACATTCACTTTTCCCCATGCTATTCCCTCATTTTTCCACACCCTGTTCCCTCCAAAGTCTATTTACTATTGCTGCACTGAGCAAAAGCCAAAACACTTTGTAATCAACACCAGGCACCTAATGAGGAACTGGGGCAAGTCACGTGCATGGCAAGATGTGTAGAACTCCTCGTGTTTATACCTGCATTTATAAACACACACACAGAATCAACACAAAATCCACTGATACAGAAACATCTAAAGGTTCTTCATCTGTACGAAGAAAGAAACTTCAGTGTGACTGTTGTTTGTTCTCTTCCACTGAAAACACTCATGGGAAATATGGTTCCTGGGAATTCAGTGTGTGCACAGCAGATTTGGGTAGCCTGAAAAGGTTATTTAAATTGAGGTCGATGTTGGGTTATCAATCTTTTGATTGATCTTCCACAAGGGGTTCTTGCAAATACACTGAAGGTCCCAACAGCACATCCACTGTATTTTAACACCTCCCAACAACACCAGCTCTCTCCAGTGGAAGCTTTAACAGCCACTTGCACCTGGCTGAAGGCAACCCATGGAGTGAAACCTCTGTGCCAGAGCTCAACCAGAAGCTCTCCCTTGAAGCTGAGAGGAAAGGCTCATTCCACCCTTGGAAATTTGGATCAATTTGCAACCAGCTACTCGTGGCTTTGCAGAAACCCCCTCTCCTTTCCACCCCCACCTGCCAGTGCCACCACTGGATGTGCACATTTCAGTTGTAAATCAGTGGTTATTTTCCAGCTTTGGGCGTTGAGATCAGGACTTTGCCTTCAACAAACTGAATTAAGACTTGGAACCTGCTTTCTTGCCCCACCTTCCCTTACCTGTCTGGGAAGAAGCCCCAGTGTACCAGCACCTGCTTGTCTTTTTTCATCACAGGTCTCAACCATTCATCTGCCAAGGAAAGAGATCCGGGTCACATTTGGATTAACAGCACATTATTTCACTTTTCCATGCTCTGGATATTTCTGACTCCATGGACCTGAAGTGGTTAAAGATAAACACAAAGCCGTGGCTGGGCAGGGAGCTGCCAGCACAGAGCAGCTCCAGAGGACACACACTCCCTGCAAACAGCAGGGACACTTCCATCTAGTGGCCAGCACAGGCCAGGGAGGATGGAAAAAGGGGGTTTATGGCTGTGAAACTCAGACTCAACAGCAATCCAACAGGCAACTAAATGGAGTCAAGACTGAAAAAATGAGAGCAATTTTTTGCTGTTTGCTGAAGGATGCAGCTGTTAAATTATGGGTTTTTTTGGACCTTAAGTACTTCCAGCAGAGGCAGAGTGAACTGTATCACAGCCAACAACCATCCACCAGCTTGCCTCCTTACTGCAGCCACTCTGCCAACCACACACAGTGATGTGCATCAGCATTCCCAAAAGAATTCCTGGACAGACAGGAACACACAGGCATGGAATTGTTGAGGCTGGAAAAGCCCATGGAGACCATGGAGTCCAACCATCCCCTGACCATGTCTCCAAGTGCCACATCCACAGGGCTCTGAAATCCCTCCAGGGATGGAGATTCCACCCCTGCCCTGTGGTTGGACAGCCCTTTCCAGGAGGAATCTTCCCAATATCCCACGTGACCCTCCCCTGGCACAGCATTCTCCAGGAGCTGGTGGGTGGCTCTCAGGAGCAGGCTGGGCACACCCTGAGTCTGTGTGAACACCCCACTGCTCATGGAATTCAGTCCCAAGACATTCCCACTGCCCAACTGGGAAGGGTTTTTACCATCATCCATTGAGGTAGGACTGGGATAAACATGGTGGGTGGCCTTGGATTTCTCTTCAGTTACTGTTCCCTGGGGGAAGAAAGAAACCACATGAGAAACCCTGAACACATCACCCCAAACTCCTGCTGCTTCCTACCCACATCCCACAGAACCAGGGACAGGTTCTGCAGCAGCACAGAGGACAAACCTCTCCCTGTAATCCCAGAGACCCCAGGGCACTGTGCTGGGACAAGGGACACGGAATTCCTCTGCACGGGCTGCAACAAGGACTTGGGATGGCAGGAGGAGGGAGCCACAGGTACTGGGGGTGGAATACAGGAGACATGACAGCAATGGGTTCAATAAATGAAAATAATCAAGATAGTGAGAAGCGAAGCTGGCAACAAGATGAGAATTCAGAGGCAGAGCAAAGGAAAAAAAGCCCAAAAAGCAGAACCAGGGACAATTTCTGTCTTCAGCTCTTCACACCCCTTTAGACACAAAGCTGCCTGCTTTAAAAATCCCTTAAATCGCTCCTGGATACAGCAAGCCTTGAGCTCACCACAGAACTCCTTTGGGAAAGAATTCCTTTATGAAAGGAAAACTGACTCGTTAATTCTAATTTAAGCAATAGATAACATTCCAAATCAGCCAAATAGTTACAAGTAACTTGTGAAAAAACACCCAACTGAAGCTGATATGATGGTTCATAATCATAACACAGGAAATACATTTAATCTGGGAAAGAAACCATTGGGTTGCAGCTCTGCATGATCCTGACACAAAAGGCCACCAGACCATCCAGAGGTCACATTCCAGGTATTTCTCTCAAGACAAGTGAAAATACTGTTTACATTTTCAAGAGATGAAGTCATTAATCTTGTTCAGATCATTATTTAGTATATTAAATGACAATGGCAACACGTTGGCTCTCAGAAATACACTGCCCACCTGTTCAGCACAGGCAACAAAGAAGTGAAATAAAGCAAAAAATCACAATGATTTCCAGGTTCCTCCTGCTGTGCCCACCCGTGTGGAACAGCTGTACCACACCCTGCCTTCTCCAGGCTCAGCTCTGGCCCAGCTCCTGCTCTCTCTGCACAAGAACTGAACAATAAATCAGCTGGGGCTGCACCCACCTCACCCAGAGGCACCTTTCACTCCAGCAGCAGGTCCAGGTTCACTTTCAGAGCAGAGGTGGGTTTTGTACAGGTGACCTGGTGCTGCTGCCTCGTGCCATCAGACACAGTCCAGATGGAACTCCCAGGCTCAGGCTGGGCAGAGATGTTTTGCCTGGAAGCCCTGGCTGAGGATCTGCTGCCCCACACTCACCTGGTGCCGTTTGACAATGTCCTTCAGTTTGTTTGCCAGCTTCAGCTCAATGTCAGGAATGAGGTAGATGGTTGGTCTGCTCAGACAGTTGTTCTGGGGGACAGAACAGCACGTCAAATGAGGAGTTAGGAGGTGATTTGTGACAAAAATCATAACATTCCTATTAAAATCCCCAAGGCTTGAAGCTCCAAAGGAGCACAGGTCAGGTGGTGACAGCTCACCAATTCCAGCTCCAGGAACCCCCAGTATTCCCTTCACACACCTCCCCAGCAGAGCCCCTCCAGGGTTTGTCTGGACCTGCTGTGAGCTCTGCCACACCTTCACCCCACGGGGCTGTTCCCCCTCCTGTTCCACAACATCCTGAACACACACCACGGCTTTGATGGCAAGGAATTCCTGACAGCCCGTGGGAGACTTCGCTTCAAAGGGAATTTGAGTCTCCCAGGGTCAGCTCCCAGTTTGGGATCTGCCCTGCAGCACTGCCATGCACAGTCACTCACTGCCACAGCACTGAGGGACTCACTCACCAAACCTGCAATTTTCATTTTTACTCTGTTATGCACTGAAACCACCCCAACAACAAGAGGTTTTCATAGTGAGAGTATTGTGGCTTTTTGCTGTCCCTTCCTCCTATCTCCACTCCTGACAAGCTCCTGAAAGTCATGTTTTGACTTATTATACACTGAGCTTGGCTTTAGAGTTTGAAAAAAAGTAATATATTATTCACATGCGGGAGTTAAAAAAATTTAACTTCAAATAAGCCTCCACAGAGCTGCTTAATGGATACAGATAATAACTCATTTGATAAAGTGAGACTCTCAAATGTTTCCTAACCTGAGAACAGTCAAATTTAGATCAAACTAAAAGTCTCAGGAGTGAGCCATGGAATGGGTGTGTACAGAACCAGCTCCTCAGCCCCAAGGGTGGGACATGGGGACACTCAGGATGTTTTCTCCCACCTCACAACAGGTTTCCCTCACCCTCTGCATATCCAGAGTACAGACGAAAATACCCCGAACTTTTCAAGTGAGAACATGGAATTGTGACTGAAATGGGTGGGGGAGGGAGAGAAGAGCCCAATATTCCTACAGAAGTCCAGGATGAAACCCCTCCCTGGGTTGTGAGGCACATAAAGCCCCAGGGAGAGCCTGCCCTGAGCCTGGGGGGGGTGGGTGGGAGCTCCTTGCCTGCACTAGTGTTTTCTCAATGGTCATGAACATCTCCACGTTCCGATCCATCCGCGAGGGATTCTGCAGGTCAAACCTCCTCCTGGCAAGGGAAAGGATTCAAAAACGTGAAGTTCCACTCCCCACCCTCCAGCAGCCAAGAATCCTTCCCGCTGCACACAAACAGTGGCTGGTGGAGCGACGTGAGGACACTCAAAGCACAACCACACCTATCTCTGCTTCACTGGGCAGCCCCTCACGAGCCAGAAAAACCACAAGGAACCAAATCAACAAAATGCAGCTGATCTGTGAAATGTTTGGGGGGGGGGAAAGGCAGGTTGACATTGTCCAACAAAGCCCTGGAGCAGGGCTGTGCATTCCAGCACAGCCACAGGGGATCCCTGGACACACGGGATCGCGATGGATTCCAACACTACGTGAGAAGAGTCATGGATGAGCTCTCATGTTTCTCTTACTTCCAGCTGCACCCATCCACCTGTCCTGGGAATGCAGGAAAAGCAGCAACTCCTCTGCCTGATGTGAGAACAAACCACCCCCCCAGAGCACAGGGAGTTGATAATCCACGGGAGCGTTTTCTCATCGCTTTTGTTGGACTCTGGGACTTCAAACTTTGTTATTTCACAGACAAATAGTCAAAACTGCTGCAGTAACGATGGAGGTTTGTCCATGGAAATGGGGGGATAACACAAAATCTGAGACTTCCTACTGGGAAGCACCACAGGACCCCCCAAATCCATCCTGCTGTACCCACCTGGACCGTGCACACGTTTGGAATCCACGGATGGATGGACTCAAAGGAAGGATTTGAGTGGAGACTTCCAAAAACATGAGAGGTGGGACAACCCCAGCACCCTCACCATGTTCAGCACTCCCAAGGGGGCTCAGCACAGACCTGGGGCTGACCCTTCACAACCCAGCCTTTCCCAAAGCCCCAGGATCACTTCAGATCACCAGGCTGGTGACTCTGAGGTGTAAAACATGACCTGCTGCACCTCCCAGGGTTTGGGAAAAGCTGTTGCTGGAGCCTGCAAGCACCACCTGGGTGCTGAGGTGGTGTCAGAGGGACCTTAGGGTGAAATAAAATCCCCTGGGCACATTTAACATGGTGAAACAGCCGTGCACACCCCCCCATGCAGGGACTGCCAGGCTCCAAGTGCCCACCCCAGCCTAAAACACACATTTATCCCACATCTACTGACAGTTCCTTACAAACACATCCCTATTTCCAGTAACAGATCCATTTTCAGGTTGATAAACACTCAGTGCAGGTAAAGGACAGTGAGTTTTCAGCCCCAAACCCCGTCAGCAGGAGGGCAGCACAGCAAGGACACACCACTACACTAAACCAAGACCCTTCAGCTGAGCCCACCACGTTCTCCTGCCCTGGAGGCTCCCTGGGCTGTCCAGGAGGGAGGTGCCCGGGCAGGGGGTTCTGTGGGAACAGCCACCAGCAGGGAGGGATGGACTGTCTCCTAAATCAGGGCTCTTCCCTTCACACCAAGGGCATGGCAAGTTGAACACAATATCCTGGCAGATTTGTCAGAATCACCCCTTTTCAGAGGAATTTATGAGTGGTTTAAGCAGCGTTGTGCACGTGGAGAAGCTCACAGTGACTTGCAGAAGAAGGGCCAGACATCAGGTCACTGCACAACACAGCTTAATAAAGGATTTTAGAGGCAAGATCGAGCCACTCCTCTGTTATTCAGCCACGGTTTGTATCCAAAACACACAGAATGGTTTCATGGGAATGAAGGGAAATAAACAAATAAACACAAACTGACCCAAATACCCAATGAACTCTTGGTACCTGTGAGACAAAACCACTCAGGGCACGGAAGTTTGACCAAAAATTTTTTACATCTGTTGCTCCAAACCCACACTGTGCACTCACAGAATGCTCCACATGCCCCCAAATTCCTGCTTTTCAAACCCCCCCTTTAAGAGAAGCGTGTTGATATATTAATTAACAGCATCATTTTTAGCTGCCCCTCGGGATCAAATAGCACCAATTCCTCCTGTCCTCAGCTTAAGTGATTCCCTCTGCCAGGTTCTAGCAAACAGCTTGGGTTGCAGTGAGGGACAAGGTATGTCAGCTGGCAGACATACCTATTATGGCGAGGAAAGGTACTTCTCCTATAAGACAGATCATTCACAAACAGGTTAAGCAAGAGCGACAATGCAGACCGTTCAAAAATCAAATCAAAATCATAGTTCAGGCAAAAAACACCACGTATTATTTGGTTGAGTCAGTGAGGGACACATTCCAAGCTCTAGGTCTGATCCTGAGAGTTAAGTTCCAGGATTACTTCCCTCTACGTCCCACATGCACAGACACAAGGCACTACCCACACTAGTTGTGAGGGGCAGCAGGGGAGGGAGGAGGGAGGAGGGAACCACGTGGCTGAGCTTTGCTGGCAAATCTCTGTGACTGAAAACTAGACCTGCACGGTGAAAAATGGAGTATTGGAATATTCATGAAGCGGGAACCACTTAATTCCTTTGTCTTGAGGCAAAGAGGGCAGCGAGACAGACTGGCACACCCCAGACAAACAGGGGCCATGGCCCGGGGGGGCAAAACTGGAGAAGGAAAATCCCTGAAAGGAGCTTATTCCTGATACACCCACCTCAGACAGAGCTGACATGAGTATAAACAGCCCCTAAAATCGACCAACCATCCTAAAACAGCTTTATTTTGCCTTTTAATTGGCTCTTGTGTGTAACAGCAACACAGGCTCAATTCCAGGAATGCTGTCACAGATCAGAAACATCAGATTCACACACAAAAACAATCTCTGCTTACTTTTACTGATTTGTTTACATTTATTGACTTCTCATCCTCGTTTCTTCCCCTCAGTGTTCTCAGATACAGTAATTCCAAGGGCAGGTTGGACAGGGCTTGGAGTCACCTGGTCTATGGAGGGGGGTGGGACTGGATGGGCTTTGAGGTCCCTCCCAACCCAAACCATTCCATGGTTTTATGATCCTGTGCTACTGCTCTCTTGGAAAGAGGATTCTGACTTAAAAACATGCAGGACAGAACACTCCTGGGATGCCACAGGGATATTTTGGTACCAGTGTCCAGAGCTGCAGGGGCAGAGCTTCTAAGGGCTTGCATTCCCCATTTCTGGAGACAGATAAGTGATGGAACACTGAGCATTTATTAGAGTCTTCATGTTCCCCCAGTTATAACTAAACCCTCTAATCAATACAGCAACAAAGCTGGACATCTCACAGATGTGAGGCATCACATCTGTCCATTTTCTCAGTCACACAGCGAGGAAACGCCAAAAAAAGAGCCTCAAACTCGCCATTAACTCCAACTACAGGCCCGAGACCTTAAACTTGGCCAATTATCTTTAAATTTAGAAGTGTGGGGGTGTGTCTGAAAAACAGCCACCATCAGCAACACAGGAAAACATTCCCTCTTCCCATCTCCAGTCCCTGCCTCCCCGAGTCTCCAGGAAGGATTAAACGTTGGGTGCTTTGCATAAGCAGTTCGTGTGCTTGGATTCATGCAGAAGGTGTATAAATCACAAATAAAAAACTTACCAGCCCTGTTCATTCTTATATTTGTAAGCAGCACCAAGAATGTGACATAATGTACCTCCAGCTTTGAAATCCATGAAGCACTTTGCCTGGAACCCAAAGAAACCACAGGAAATCACAGAGGCAGTGACTTACATGCAATTATTTTAAACAAATACACACTCGTTGGTTGTTTTAGACCTCTAACTTAGCAAATGAATAGTTAATTTTCAGATTAATCCCTTTTGGAGTTATAGGTTCTCCTTTAAGAATGTTTCATGAAGGTTAAATGCATTTGGTTGAAGCAGAACTCTTTGTATCTGCAAGCAGAACTTGATGTATCTGAAAGCTCCACGTCCTTCCTTATAAGAGCAGCTTGAAACAAATTCCTTGTAGAGCTGTAAAAATCCAAGCTACTCTTTGAACATCCATTTCATAGCAAATTAAACCTAAAATCAGAGCTGTCGGTGAAGCATCATCTGCACCAAGGAGACCAAACCAAGTCATTAGAAATGAACCCCTGGAGCAGAGGTTCAGATATTTCACGTTCACAGCAGCTCCCAGAGCTCCAGTCACGTCCCTCCACCACACAGAGCTGCAAAGGTCACCGGGCAGAGCTGCCCCAAAATAGCAAATCCAGCTCGTTTCTTCCCTCCCAGTTCCAGCAGTCACTTAATTCCCAACCAGGCCCCAGGGACTCCACAGCTGAGCCCCAAACAGCAGCAGGAGCAGGCTGGGAGCTGCTCAGCACAACTCAGATGCTCTGCCCACCCTCAGAGGGCTGTGCTGGGGTAACAGCAGCTCCCTCACAGCCTGGACCAGCACCTGAAACTAAACGTCTAAAAAAGCCCCTGCCAACCTCATCTGGGGGCACACAGTGCATTTCCCAGGAAAAAACACCAAGGAAGGTGCACTGATGAGTTGTCTCCTGTGGGAAGGAGCTGAGAGGACAGAGATCCAACTGCTCTAAACTTGAGCTGAGCAAATTTGATCAGATTACACCTTTGTAACAGCAAGAACAAGCACAGGAACAGCATCTTTACGATGCCACTGCAATCTTTATTGCCCATTTTCAAGATAAGACAAAGTGATTTAAGGCTGGTGAGCACTCAGATGGTTTATCCACCTGTTGAACAGGGACAGTTTTATGGCTTATGCTGCCACACCAAAATAAAGCATCACCAAGTTCCCCTCTGTCCCTGGAGCTTTTTATCATCACTGAGCTATCAGATATTCCAGGAGGGATGGGGAGATAGATCTTAATGGCACCTTGTGGTGCTCCTGGGTGCTCTCCAAAGCACCAGGATACTCAGAGAGTCCCAGGATGAGTTGGGTGGGAAGGGCCTTAAAGCCCATCCAGTGCCACCCCTGCCCTGGGCAGGGACACCTTCCACCAGCCCAGGCTGCTCCAACCTGGCCTTGGACACTTCCAGGGATCCAGGGGCAGCCACAGCTTCTCTGGGCAACCTGGGCCAGGGCCTCCCCACCCTCCCAGCCAGGAATTCCTCCCGAAATGAATCCAAGAATTGTCCCAAGATTCACCCTGGGAGTTTGAAAACTCCTGTGAGGAGAACTCGCCCCAGTGACCCCCTCTGAGGGAGTGACAGAGGCAAAAGGCCTGGGGGAGAAACCCCAGGGAACAATGACAGACAGCATTCCATGGGTGGGGGAGCAGGGACACAGGAGCAGCTGTAAGTGTTCAGCACAGCTCCAGGGCAGTGTCTGAACTGGCTGTAAATGCTCCACCACCCCCTGTCCCCTCCCCAGGGCCTCAGAGACCAGCACAGCCCCTCCTGCTGATGCCACAACACCTCACACATGTATGACAGCTGCCTCAGCCTCCCTAAACCAGCCAGCTGGGCCCCTGGCACCACGTGCCCATCCCTGCCCTTCCCTGAGATCCCCTGTCCTTCCATCTGCTGCACCCCCTTCCCTCCAGCCACTTCTGCACCTCACACTCCCCAGGAAAGGTCCCTCTGGTGCTGGCACGGCTCCAGCTGGAATTCTAAATAAACAGCTCTTACAGTATGTTGATATTGTTTCCAGGTACCAATATCCCCAGGGACTGGAAAACTATCTGAGGTAACTAATTACATGATACTCCAGACCATGGGAAAGTCGTCCCTCAGCCTTGGCACCGTTACAAGTTTGAAGTTTAATCAACAGAAATGCCCGAGGGGAGCTTGTTTGCTTTGGAAAGTGCATTTTATTCCCTCAGTTCAGGGTGCACCAGTCCAGATTTGACTTAGAACTGAGGAATCACATCAAATTTTAGTAGAAATTAAAACCTTCTCGCAGCATTAAGGAATCACTTCAAATATATAGAGAATAAGCTGTATTACACTGAAAATCTGCTTTTAAGGAGGAGTGTGCTGTTCCAGCCCTGCCAGGGGCTGAATCCCAGCTGGAGCAGGGCTCCCCCAAAGCCCTGGATGCAGCACAGGCTGCCGAGGGAGAAGAGCAGGGTGAGAGCCCCGGTACTCACAGGAAGCTTTGTGAAGGCAGGATTGGTGACATGTTTTCCAAAGGCATCTTCCTGGAATTGCAGCAGCTGCACCACCAGCCCAGCCAGTGTTTTGTTGGTGGGAGCATCTGCCTGAACGTACTGAAAGACAAAAACCACGTGTTTACTTGGGGGAGAGGGAAATAAAGCCTGGAGGTGCTTCAGGAACACCCCAGGTTATCTCAGCAGTTGTAGAGCAGGGTTTGAAGATTTTGGGATCCCTCCAAGGCTGGGAAGAGGGTAAAGGATGGGGTTTGCACAGAAGAAGCACCAAGCACAAGCATTTTCCAAGCTTTAGGCTTAAAATCCAGCACCTACCTGTGGATCATCCCCAGCTCCTCCTGTGGCAGACAGAGATTAACTCCAAGCTCATTTGTAGTTCCTAATAAAGGAACAGCCTAACTCTGCCCCCACACACAGAGCTCTCTGCAATAACTTCCCAAGCTCCTTCTGGAACCAAGTACTAATGAACCCTCAGAGCATCCAGTGGTACAAAGAGAAAATCTGGGCCAGACAACTCCACCTGCAACGTTTTGGGACAATCTGGGCAGTTCCCAAGGTTCTACTGCCAGTAAAATGTAAATGTAAATAAAACGTAAATACAAAAGGGGAAATCACAGCATGAAACATAAAACAACCCCACCCAGCAGATGAGTTTTTGTTATTCCTGATGTCCAGCATCCACTCACTGAACACCATCTCCTCCATGTGCCAGAAGACTTCCAAGGGCAGAACAAACACCCCTTTTCCAGGTAGGACACAGAGCAATATGAGCCACCCCAAACTTTCACCTGGGTAACTCTGAGCCTTTGCTCCTCCCTCAAATCAGGTTTTCTGAAGCCCTTTAAAAACCAGTTTTAAGAGACAGAACCCTCAGAACTTTGGAGCAGTGGTTTAAATACCAGTCAAATCGAAGTTTTCCACAGCACCAGCTCCTAAGTCAAAGACACCACAAAGACATTGACTTCTCCATTCTCATTTTACAGGATTTGACCACCCTGGGATGCAAGTTCCTTCAGTGCTTTCTAAGGAGCTGACAGACACATCTGAGACACTAAATCTTTGTAATTGAAAGGACACAAACCCCCGTGGGGCTGCCCAGGTGTCCACACTGGGCATAAAACCCCACCTAGAAACAGGAGCTGGTGAAGAACACGAAAATTCCAAATGCCTTCTCCTTGGCCTGTTCCCTCCCCCGGGAATTAATGATTTAATTATGTCAGAAACAGAATATCCTGAGTTGGGAGGGATCCACAGGGATCACTGAGTCCAACTCCTGGCCCTGAACAGGACTTTGGACAAGGGATGGAGGGACAGGACACAGGGAAGGGCTTCCCACTGTCAGGGGGCAGGGTGAGATGGGATAGTGGGAAGGAATTCCTGGCTGGGAGGGTGGGGAGGGCCTGGCCCAGGTTGCCCAGAGAAGCTGTGGCTGCCCCTGGATCTCTGGGAGTGTCCAAGGCCAGGTTGGACGGGGCTTGGAGCAACCTGGGCCAGTGGAAGGTGTCCCTGCCCATGGCAGGGGGTGGAACTGGATGATCCAAAAGGTCCCTTCCAAGCCAAACCATTCCAGAATTCTCTGAACCTCTTTCAATAAACCAAACCCAGAAGGGGTGACATCCTTGTATGGACTCACTCTATTCTTTTCAAATATTTTCCTTCAGAAAAAAAAAGGAAAATTCCATGAGAAAACACCTTGCAAAGCCTGTTTTTACACATGTGAATTTTTTTCAGGCATTTATTCCTTTACTCACAGATCCCATTTTTCCCTCTTGCAGGAGGCACCAACAGCTGGAAGCTATAAAGGAAGACAACACCAGGAACTCCTCATCCTACTTTGCCACTATCCTGCACATCCTTTTTATGGGAAACCCATTATTTTGCCTGAGGTTTCCCCTACACAAAAAGGGAAAAAAACCCCTCTCAACAGGAAGCACAAGACTCCTCTCCACCATTTCTGCCCAGAAACGAGCAGCACAAAGGGATCTTTAGGCAGCAACAGGAGGCAGAGGATCCCTGATCGATGCCCAGGGGGTTCAAGGGGTCACAGAGGACCCAAGTCCCAGCAGATCCCCAGGTTTTCCAGTCATCTCCACAGAAGCAGAAGATGATTCTGCAGCAAATAAAGTTTTTTAAGCAGTGAATTCCAGAGGACAGAACGATGCCCTGTTCCATTTCTGACGGATGCCAAAGCCCCATGGACACAGCAAAGGGTTTTCCAACCCTTCCACGACAGTTAGAACCCCCAAAATCCCCCCATATCCTTAAGCAGAGGAAATCCCTTCTCCAGCCAGACCTGCCACTGCAGCTGCCCTGGAAAGCCTCTGTCACCGAGGGAGGGACAGATCCCTCAGCCAGCTTTGCTGTGGTCACTGACCTCAAATAACCACCCAGCGCTCTGGGCTGGGGCCCTGATGCACCAAATCCCTTCCTTCCCCCAAAACAAAGAACATTTCAGCTCAGAGCACCAAATACCAGAGAGAGGAAAGCCAACGTGACAATACTTTGATTTGGGTTTATAACCCTTGTTCCCTTTTCAAAGGTGAGACAGAAAAGAGCTGCAGAGGCACAAAACCCTCCCTGAGATGGAACCAGAGTCGGGCACCGAGGAAACACTTGCCAAGGACAGCAGAGCCAGGCACAGGGAACTACAAATCCCCTCAGTTCAGCCCCTGGCTGGGGGAACAGGCAGGTGGGCTCCAACCAGACATCCCAGATGGAACAGCTGCCACTTCCAAGAGCTGCCAGGAACCAGCTCGTCCCCCTCCTGAGGGCTATTCATAGAAGGGAGGAATGGGATCCCACCAGACACGCTCCAGGGGCATCAGCCCAACCCCTCACAGCAGCAGGAGCTCCACGAACGTGGAAAGAACCCCCTGTGCCAGTGCAAGGGGGTGCCAGGTACTCCCAAACCATCCAGAGCTCCAAGTGATGGCACCTGGATCCAACGGCACCGTCATTCCCTCTAACTCAGCCCTAACACAACGTTCCACTTGCTCCTTAAAAACCCCAGCACCCTCCTCCCTGCCTCCCAAAAATCCCCTTCTCCAGCCTTCTGTCTCCGAGGGGCAGGGATTCCAGAGGCACTGAGCTCCCAGGGGTCAGTGCACTGACCTGGGTGTGAGCAAGGCCCCGGGAGCAGGGCTGGAGGCCTGGGGCAGTGTCTGCACCCCTCACCATGCCCGTGCTAAAAAACCTCCCAGACTACCTCAGAAAGATGTTTGAAGTGCAAGAAATAACTCTGCTTGGTGACAACCCATTTTAATAGGACAGATTTGTGGCTTAATGAGAACAGAACTACTGAAACAACACACAATATTAGAGATAAATGAGCATAAATAGAATAGACAGTAATTGCCCAGTTTACTTGTGAACTATGAATTCCTAATTAACTGTGGTCTTCCACACCACTGCTAAAACCTCTTACTTTTTTAATTGTACTCCAGAGACACAAAGAAGCCTCCAATACTCATTACTTTCTAGAGACACAAAGAACTCTCCAATATTTGTCATTTTCTAGGGACACAAAGATCTCTCCAACATTAATGACTCATCTAATCCAGAGACAAGAACAATTGCAACTCTCTAACTCTCTCCTTGCCCATTGTCCTTCTGGATCCTTGACCAAGCTTGGTGCTGCTCTTGGAATTCTCTCCAACTGGTCCCCAGTGTCCCTGGAGCTCCCAGAGCTGGTCACACCAACTCCCACTGATGGCTTCAGCACAGAGATGGCCAAACACCCATTTTTAGGAGTATGACTGGACAAAAGTCACTTATAATCACCATGTCCCTCCCTGGAAAAGCCACACACCCACAGGAGGATGAAAACAGACCCAGAGTCCTTTCACTGCACATCCAGAAAGGAATCAACCCTTCCCTCTGGAGCATTAAGGCTAAATCTGGTAGCATGAGCTGCCTCGTTTCCCACAGCTAAAATTATGTTCCATTTTTAAAAAGGATTTTCACAGCAAAATCCTGAAATCCGCCTGCCTCGTAAAGATTTCTCCTTAGCCCAACCACCTCCCAGAATCGACAGAAATGAGTATCTAAACTTTATAACCAATTTTAACGGAGGAGTTTTCCCTGCACACAAAAAGGAAGCTCCATCCCTGCCCGGACCAGGACGCAGGGAGAGCCCCGGGGGTGGTTTGTGGCCCCAGCCAGCCCAGCTCAGGGGGTCAGGGAGGTGCTGGAGAGCAGAGCAGCAGGATTGAGCCCGTTCCCAAGGTGTGCTGTGCTCCCGGGGGGGCTCAGTCCCGGGAATCAAACACAACAACGCGGCTCCTCCGCGGTTTGGAACAGCAGCAAAACGGCTCCAAAACAGAGCCCAGCTCCTGAAATCTCCCGTTCCATTTCCTCCTCCACACAAAGAGCTCCAGCTGCTGGTTCAAGCTGCAGCTCCGACCGTCTGTGGCTGCTGGAAGGAGCTGGAAGGACCGGAAAAACACACCTGAGCCTGCGCTGCTTCCAGCCCAGTTCACATTCCCGGCTCGGATTCCAGCTCGGGGCACACAAAGAACCCAACCCACAGCCACGAGAAAGCTCATCCAAGGGCCGCTGACACCGGACACGTCGAGGAGCGGCGGGATGGCCCCAAACCCGGGTAAATCCCGAGATTAAGGCGCCTTTAGGCTGCCCAGCATCCCCTCGGATCCAGCCAAAGCTCCTCCGGGATCGCTACACCGCGCTGTAAACACGCCGGGAAGTTACGTCGGGTGGGTTTTCAAGGCTCGGGTGTTGAAATGAAGTTACAAAATCATCACACGGGGAAAAAAAAACCCCAACAAACACTTAAAGAAAGCGAAGGAACAGCGCACGAAGTGCGCGAGGGAGGAAGAGGAGCCCGAGGGCAGCGGAGCGAGCGGTGCCGCTCCCGCACCGCCAGCCCGGAGCCACACGCGGGGCTCGGCGCGGCTCCGAGCGGCACAGAACGGCCTTTCGGTTTGTCTTCTCTTCCCTTTTTCCAGCTCCCCGACACCTCCCGGGCGCGGCTGGAGCGAAACCGAGCGGGGCCGGGACCTGCCCGCGCAGGAAAGTCACGGCCCCGGGGCGAGCGGGCACCGGGGGACACAAACACGGCCCCGGGGGCGCGGGGAACGGCCCCGGGGCTGCCCCCGGCACGGCCTCGCGGCCCCGAGCCCCCCGTCCCGTCCCGTCCCGTCCCGTCCCGGGGACCCCCCGCCCGCCCCGCCCGGTCCCCGCCGCCCCCGCCGGGCCGCACCTTCTTGTAGTGCTTGCCCAGCCACACGCGGACCGAGTCGAGCTGGGACACGGTGTCGGGGCTCTCCCAGAACTTGCCGGCGGGCCCGCCGTCCTTGCGGCGGGCGGCTGCGAGCGCGGGGCCGGGCCCGCCCGCCGGGGCCGCCGCGGGGCCGCTCCCGGGGCCTCCGCCCGCCGCCAGCGCCGCCGCCGCCATTGTCCCCGCGCGCCCCGCGCCGCGCATGCGCCGCGCGCCCCCAAACGCCCCGCCCACCCGCGGGGGCGCGCCCGGAACGAGAGCGGGAGCGGGAACGGGAAAAGGATCGAGAGTGGGATCGGGAGAACAGGAATGGGATCGGGAACGGGATCGGGAACGGGAAAAGGATTGGGAATGAGGAACGGGAATGGGATCGGGAGAACAGGAATGGGATCGGGAATGGGATCGGGGGAATAGGAGAGGGATCGGGAATGGGAATGAGAATGAGATCAGGAACAGGAATGGAATCGGGAATGGGATCGGGAACGGGAATGGCATTGGGAATAGAATGGGGATTGGGAATGGGATCGGGAATGGGATTGGGGGAACAGGAATGGGATTGGGAATAGGAATGGGAATGAGAATGAGATCAGGAACAGGAATGGGATTGGGAATAAGAATGGGAATGGGATCGGGAATGGGAATGAGAATGAGATCAGGAACAGGAATGGAATCGAGAATGGGATCAGGAATGGGAATGGGGAACGGGATTGGGAATGGGATTGGGAGTGGGATGGGAAACGGGATCGGGAATGGGATCAGGAACACGCTTGGGAATGTGATCGGGAATGTGATTGGGGAACGGGATTGGGAACACGCCCGGGATTGCGCTCAGGAACACGATTTGGGAACGCGATTGAGAACGCGACCAGGAATGCGCTGGGGAACGTGATCGGGAACGCGCCCGGGAATGAGATCGGGAACGCGCCCGGGAATGAGATCGGGAACGCGCGCGCGGCTCCCCTGCCCCGCCTCTCGGCCCCGCCCATCCCTCCAAGGCCCCGCCCATCCCCCGAGGCCCCGCCCCGCGGGCCCTGCGCGCGCGCCCGGGCGGCCCCGCAGGTGCCCCCCCCAGGTCCTCTGAGGGACCGAGCGAGCCAAGGGGAGAGTGGGGATGGACACACGGACAGGGCCCGCCCGGGGATCGCCCCCGGGGACACACACACACGGACAGGGCCCTCACGGGGACACACACACGGACAGGGCCCTTCGTGTGCTGCCCAGGGAGCGCCCCGGCCTTCAGAATTACACCCTGAGTGCCCCTGGTACCGGCTGGAGAAAGCTCCCGGGATGCTCCGGGCCCCAAACACAGATGTTTTCCCCTGGTAGGGTTCCATATCAGGGGATTTCCTTTCTGGGAGCCGAGGCACACTTTATGTGCCTTAAGAACCACAGGATCTCCATGGCACGGGCAGTGCTGCCCTAGCCCTGCACCCACACCTCACTCACCTTTATATCTGCCAAATTTATGGTCTCCTCTAACCCTCACCTGAGGTACCTTTCGAGACTCTGGGGTACTTTGCACGGTTGGTTTAGGAAATTTGGCTCCCTGAGAGAGAGCTGAGAACATGAACAGGTTAATTGTGAGCTGAAGTTTAGGGTTTGTGTGAACTTGCGATCCAATCAGGGAGTTAATTGCTGACATAATTACCCACAGGGATGTGCACCAGTCCTCCACAGCTCCTTCATCTTTTCATAACCCCATCTAGTTCATGGAATGGGGAATAAAGCCTTAATATCAGCCAGGGAGAGGTCCCTTGGAGTCCACCTCCTGCCATGGGTAGGGACACATTCCACTATCCCAGGTTGCTCCAACGTGGCCTTGGATACTTCCAAGGATGGGGCAGCCACAGCTGCTCTGGGCAGCTCCCTGGTCAGAGCCCCCGGGGCTGCAGCATCTGCCCCGGCAGCTCTTCTGCCCCTCGGGATTGGGATCAAAGTCGGGCCTGGGATCGGGGTCAGGATCAGGATCGGGCCGCAGTCCAGGGTCAGGCTCGGGCCCGGGATCGGAATCAGGGTCAGGATCGGGCCCGGGATCGGAGTCAGGGTCAGGATCGGGCCTGGGATCGGAGTCAGGGTCAGGATCGGGCCCGGGATCGGAGTCAGGGTCAGGATCGGGCCCGGGATCGGAGTCAGGGTCAGGATCGGGCCCGGGATCGGAGCCAGGATCAGGATCGGGCCCGGGATCGGGCCCAGGATCAGGATCGGGCCCGGGATCGGAGTCAGGGTCAGGATCGGGCCCGGGCCCGCACCGCCCCCTCGGGCCGCACCGCCCATTGGCCGCGCCGTTGCCATGGGAACGCCCCACGCCGCCCATTGGCCCGTCCGTTGCCATGGCGGCACGCCCCGCCCAGCGCGCACGCGCGGCTTCCCGCGTTCCCGCCGGGCACAGGGAGCGCGCGGGCGGCCCAACTTCCGGGGCGGGGGGTCCGGAAGTGAGGCGCGCGCGGCGCCGGAAGCGCGCGCGGGGGCCGGCGGGAACTGTAGTCCCGAGGGCGGCCCGGCGGCGGCAGTCGCGGTGCGGAGGTCGGTGCGGGGCCCGCGGGGCCGGGCCGGGACCCCCGGGGGGCAGCGGGGAGGCCGCGGGGGTGGCGGGAGGAGGGGGAGTGGCGGCAGCAGCGGGGGATGGCGCCGGGCGGAGCGGGGCGAGGCGGGCAGGGCCGTGCGGGGCCGCGGCCTGTGCGGGCGGGGCGGCGCGGGCGGGGATGCTCCGGGGCACCGGGGGCGCTCGGGGGGCTCGGGGGTCCCCGGGGGGACGGGGGAGGCCCGGGGGCGTCCCGGGATGCTCGGGGAGGGCGAGGATGCTCGTGGTGCCCCCGGGGATGCTCGGGGGGCCCGGGGAGGCTCGCGGTGGGTGGGGGATGCTCGGGGATCCCCCGGGCGCGGGGCCGGCGGGGAGAGCCCCGGGAGCGCGGCTCTCCCGGGAGTCCCCATCCCTACCCGGGCATGCCTCGCTCCCGCTGCTCTCCCGAGCCCTTTCCCGGTCCTGGCGCTCCCTCCCCGCCTGTGGCTCGTCCCGCTGTCGCTCCCGGCTCCGTTTCCCCCCGTGGTCGCTGGAATTGTCGCTCCGGGACAGCCTTTTGGTTCCCGGCGCTCGGGGGTGTCCCGGAGCATCTAACGCCCCGTCCCACCTCCAGCTCCTCGTTATCCCCCGTCCAGCCGGCCAGCAGCGGGAGTCCTGCAGGATTAGGGTTGGGAAGGAAGGGTTTCCTGCACGGACCCGCTGCTCCTTGGCCCAAATAGCCACAAGTCCAGAGGAATCAATAGTGAAGTGGCGTGTTGGCTCTGCCTGACCCCGGGGCAGGGACTCCTTGGGGCTGGATTGGGACACAACGGGATTTCTCCTTTGTTCTCCCCACAAAGCACTGCTGGAATATCCCAGCAGGCAGGAATCAGAATTCCTGTGCCACTCACTGCATTGCTCTCAGGGATGTGGTTTTTCCTCATGGAGCCGTTTTCCAGTGGGTCAAGGAAACCCAGCAAAGACCCAATTCCCATCCTTTGGGATTTCATCCAGCAGTTTCCTGTGCCACATTCCCTGGTTTCACTCTCTACCTTTGCAGCAGGAGCACCAAGTCTCTTCCTAACAAACTTCTGGTGTCCCTTTTCCCACCTGAGACTCCGGTGTTATCCCAGTGGGAGGCTCCATGGTCCCATGGATTCTCATTCCAGCTGTACCACTGCCTGTTCTGTGTCATCATGTTCCACTTCTTCCCAGTCCAGTGTCCTGGGAGCCCCCACACCTCTCCTTCGTCAGACAAAATACATTTTGTGTCTTCCAGTGTCCCCTTTTTGTGCTGGTCCTGTGTCCCCTCGTTTCCACGGATGCTGATCCACCTGCCAGAGTTGGACACTCCTTTTTATTTGGGATCTGAATCTGCAGCACCAAACCCTGGGATTTGCCCCAGGCTGCTGGCTGGGCTAGAAGTGATTCCCAGGTCTGGATCCTTGGTGTCCAGATCCAGCAGATCTGACCCTGAGTGACCCAGTGGTACTGCTGCAGAGCCTGGGCTGGGCCTTATCCTGACCTCCCCTATCCCAGCTCTTCCCTCTCTGCCTGGGCCTTGTTCCCACTGGATGCTCAAGCCTGAAGTCCTCCAGTTCCTCCACGTCATTCCAAAGGGATCCTTCATGCATGGGATTCTGTTCCTGGACCTAAATTGTTTGATCTCCATCCTTTATTCTCCTCCCTTGTCCAGCCCAGCTCCCACCCAGTTTGACTCTTACTGGTTCCCAGTAAAGGCCCTGCCTCAGCTGGGATCTCCAGACAGGATTGTGAATAACAGCTGGGTTGGAATCTTGCTTGTCCAAGGGGCTCTCAGTTGTTTGTCTTGGAAGCTCATCCCTGGAGGGTTTTCAATGTTTTATTTCCTTGGTCTTGAGCAGAAAAGACCATTTCCATCAGCTTTATGTTGTGTTTATTCATAAAATCCCAGGCTGATTTGGGCTGGAAGAACCTTAAGGATCATCCAGTCTCACCCCCTGCCATGGGACACCTTCCACTCTCCCAGGTTGCTCCAACCTGGCCTTGGACACTTCCAGGGATCCAGGGGCAGCCACAGCTTCTCTGGGCAACCTGTGCCAGGGCCTGCCCACCCTCCCAGCCAGGAATTCCTTCCCAGTATCCCATCTAACCCTGCCCTCCTTCAGCTTAAGGCCATTTTTGGATGAACCCCCCTGTCCCAGTGTGGGTGAGATGTTCTTTGCTCCCTTTCCCCTAATTCCTGCTCCACAGGGAACTTTGCAGTTTCTGTGCCTGGAGCTGCTCTCCTTGTCCCAGAAGGCTGATGGAGATGAACTTCCCTGTATTCCCTGGGATACCCTCGGGCTCTCCAGGCAAGCAGCTCCCCCTGCTTTGGTCACGCTTAAGAATTTGGGAGGAAGATGTGGCTGATGCCTCCATGACTTGGATTTACTGCAGCATTCCCGGTCCCACTCCTGGTTTTCTGTCTCCAGTGATTTCGGGGTGGTCCTGGGTTTGCTCCTCTCTGGGCTCACACAGTTTCTCACAGGCACCGCTGGCTCTGAGGTGGTTTAGCCCAGGCTGGGATGATCCCTGTGGAAGGGGCACAGGCTGCCTTGTGCTCCAGTCCCTGCAGTTCCATTTGCATTCCTGCCGGGCTGTGGCTCCGCTCCCCTCGGGGAGACTCCCCCAGAGGAGCTCCCTGGCTCTGTCCCTGCAGGGAGCTGCTGCCCCCGGGGCTGTTTGCTCTGACATCCCCCCCAGCACACGGGCTCTCATTGTCCCAAACTCACATCCCCCGGGGTTCATTCCTCCAGTCCTTGGAAAAGCCCACGTGTGGCCTTGGCAGCCAGGGCAGGTTCATTCCCTGTGTCCACGGGGAAGGGAATTCCTGACCCAGGTGTCATGTCCAGAAAGGGGAGGGGGGTTTATCTTAAACCCTTTTTGCTGCTCTTGCTGAAGGAATTTGTCGTTGGTTTTGCTGAAAGCAAAAGTGAAGAATTTGAATAATAATTGCAGGCTGTTAATTGCATGCACAGGAAGTCATTCAGAGGGATTTGATGTCCGTGGAATCACAAAATATCCTGAGCTGGAAGGGACCCACCAGGACCGTGGAAGTCCAGCTCCAAACTTTGTTCACTTTGTATAAATGAGGCTCCTCAGTCCTCACCCTTCTGACACAAGGGGGTTAGAAAACCCCTGTTACTCTGTTCCGAGAGCTCCTGCAATGTATTTGGTCTCTGGCCTGAAATAAAGCACCATAAAACACAGTTGATTTTTTCTTATTTGACTGAAAGCTCTTTTAATAAGCAATTAAAATAAGAAGTTTAACACACTTTCAGCAAAGAAGGTTATCAAAAGGACTTCCCTTTTTTCTGTTTTGATTTTTTTTTTCCTTTGAAAAGGAGAATAATGGCAATAAGTGACTCGGTTCTGGCCTAATAAAGGTTTTAAAACCTCCCCAAATTGTTGTCACCGTGGAGGCAAAGCAGAAGCACTTGAGACATTTTGAAGGAAATATTAATCCTAACTTGCTGTTTCTCCTTGCTCCCTCCTGCTGTCCCAGGAAGCCACCCTTCCCACGGGGATGGAGATGTTCTCGCTGAATTCCCTCAAAGGTAAGCCCTGACAGCTCCCTCAGCCCCACCCAGAGCTTGGCCTTGGTGGAGTTTAATGCTTGGGAGAATTAAATTGTCTTAGGAACAGGAGGTAGCTCAGCTGTGCCCTGGTCAGTGCAGCAGGGAGGGAATGTGGCAGCAAAGCTGTCCCGAGGAGGGACAGACTGAATTTCAGGGAACAAGGGAATTGGGAAGGGGAGGAGCCCTGTGTTATCCAGGGGAGACCCTGGACACTTGTTTGCTGTTTACCTCAAAGTAAAGGCCTTTTTTCCCTCTCAGTTTTTCCCTCCTGAACATTCCTGCATCCTTTAGTACCAATTCCATGAGCTCTTTCTCCCTGGGGTTTGATGCTTTAACACCTGGCACTGTCTCCATGTCCCTTTCCCCCATCATTGCTTTCCCAGCCTTTCCTTCAATCGTGTTTTATCCTGAGGAATCCCTCCAGTCACCGGCTGGTTTCTGGTTTGATTTGTTGTCCTTTCCTGAACTCTCCTGCTTGGTCTTAAATGAGGTTTAAAGAATGGAATAAAATATTCCAGCTCTGGCTGAAGCAGAGGGATCACTCCCTCCCTGCCAGGGAACTCCTCCTCTGGCACTGGGGGACCCAGCAGGGAGCCCAGCTCTGCCCTGCTCCTGAGGCACCAGGGGGGGCTGGATTGAAACCCGGGATTCCCGGGCTGCTTCACACATCCAGGGAAATGTGGGAATAGAACCCTCTCCTCCAGCAGACAGTGGGAGTCGGGGTGGAGAGAAGGGCCTTTCCCACTGAGGGCTGGTGGTTTGTGGTGGCCAGGCTGGCTCTGGGACTCGGGATTCTCCAGCCCTTGGGATAAAGGAATTCCTTAATGAACCAGGGCTCGTTAACAGCTGCTGCCTCTGCACGGGCCTGGCTGGAGGAGCTGATCCGGCCCCAGCCCAGCCCAGGGGGCTGCCAAAGCCTGGGAGGTGGCTCTGGAGGTCATCCTGTGCTGGTTAACGCTGCTCCCTGCGAAATAAAGATCCTGGGAATGGGCCACTTCTGCAATTTTGTAGTGAATTGAGTCGTCACTGCTTTTCTGTGCTCACAGGATAATTTCTGTACCTGTGACAAACCACCAGCCCTCCCCCCTGCCTGTGTCCCACAGACTGGGACTGACTTCAGCCTCTCCTCCCAGCCCTCCCCATCCCACTGGCTGTGTTCTTCCAAGACTTTCCCCAGGCATTGACTTTATTCACTGGTTTGTTGGCTTTGCTTTCCCCACCATCTCCTGGGGATCTCCCTCCCGTCTTCCTTCTCTCATGTTCAGGACTTGAAACAACTCTGGAGCCATGGTTATAATTTGGTTTTCTTCCCTGCTGGACAGTTCATTTGCCTCCCCTGGAGCTGTGGGAAACACTAAAAACCCCAGCAAATACATCAAATTAAGCTGTTACACAGCAGATTTCTCTTCCCACAAGATATAGGAATTTTCCCAGCCTCCCTTTCCTTCTAGTCCTCCTTGGAGCTTTTGTTTCCAAACCACCTAAGCTTATTTCTGAATAAATAGTAAAAATAATAGTAAAAAAATAAAAATAATAGTTTGTACAACGTGCTATCAAAAGATTTACACAGAATTAATCCTCTTAAATTGAATGACTTGTTTCCCTTTTTAGTGATATGGATGATTTTTGAATGAACAATCAGCTTTGAATGATTTTTTTCCCTTTTTAGGGGACCCATGCTCTTAAAATCTGTACTCTAAGTGCCAGAATAACTTCATGTCTTTAAAAAAAATGCATTTGTTTGTGTCTTCTGGTGCTGTTTCAAAATCTGGGGTTTTTTGTTAGCATTCAGATCTTTTTTTAAGTAAAAGAACTTACAGAGACAAACCACAACTGATGCAGAGGTGCTAAAAAGTGTGAGTACAGAAAAAGGCAAATTTGGTTTAGTGACACTTTATTTTTTGAGTGTTCAACTCCTCCAAAGTTGGTGTTTTTATTTTAATAGAGGGGTTTATTTGATAACTTTCCTCTTCTTGAACCTCTTCTTGTGGAGCTTTGTAAAACTGAACTTTGCCAGTATCATAGTCAATATTTTTGTGACTTATTGAAGATTTCTCTTTCTGATTTAAAAATAAACAGAAAAAACTCAAAAAACCTCCTAAACCCCCCCCCATTTTTCATCCAACTATTCATGTAAATTGTCGCTTTACACAGAGAATGCTCATAATAAAGTCTTTGACACAAAAATGAGACCTTGGTTTAAAGAAACACAAAGCTTAATGGTTGTCCCAGGTGCAACCAGGGCTGATAAAATTTATGTAGATTGATTGCTTAGAATAATAATTCAGATTTAAATAAATAAATAAATCCTGTAGGGTTGGAATTTCAGCTCCACAGCCTTGAGAATTTTATATCTTGAAAATGATGATTATGTGAAATAATTATTGATATATGTGTATTATCGATATATATGAATTGATTACTGTCATTTATATGTGAAATAATTATTGATATATATGAATAATAATTATATTAAATAACTCATGTAGAACCAAATCATAACTTGGAATAGGGAGAAGTGGGGAAGAAGGGGAAGTGCTGATCTATTTTATGAAGATTATAAGATTTTTAGAGAGATTTTAGACTTTACAAAGATTTAAGATTTTTTTTTTTAAGACTTAAGATTTTATGAAGATTTAAGGTTTTATAAAGATTTAAGATTTTTATACGGGTTTAAGATTTTGTGAGGATTTTGGATTTTAAGACCTTTTTAAAGATTTATAAGGTTTTAAAATCTCATAAAGGCTTTAAGATTTTTGGTGTTTACCTTAAATATTTGTAAATAACGGGCTGCAGGATGAGTTATTTTCAGTACCATGCCTTGCTCACGGATTGCCTGGTCTGGGGTGTGTTGGGTGTGTGGAGCTGGGAACAAACTCCCAGGGGAGTTCCCGAGGTCACTTGTGTGAGACCATCCCCAAGCTGGCTTTGCCTGCAGGGGGAAGGACTGAGAGCAAAATGGGTGGGAGTGGAACACGGGGCAGGAGCTGGTGCTGGGAGCAGGGAATGGGTTGTGTTCCCTGTCTCAGGCAGGAGCTGGGAGCTGGGAATGGGGGGTGTGTTCCCTGTCCCAGGGCAGGAGCTGGGAGCAGGGAATGGGGGGTGTGTTCCCTGTCCTTGGGCAGATGCTGGGAGCAGGGAATGGGGGGATGTTGTGTTCCCTGTCCTTGGGCAGGAGCTGGGAGCTGGGAATGGGGGGTGTGTTCCCTGTCCTTGGGCAGGTGCTGGGAGCTGGGAATGGGGGGGGTGTTCCCTGTATCAGGGCAGGGGAAGGTGCTGGGAGCAGGGAATGGGGGCTGTGTTCCCTGTCCCAGGGCAGGGGAAGGTGCTGGGAGCTGGGAATGGGGGGGTGTTCCCTGTCCCAGGGCAGGAGCTGGGAGCTGGGAATGGGGGGTGTGTTCCCTGTCCCAGGGCAGGAGCTGGGAGCAGGGAATGGGGGGTGTGTTCCCTGTCCCAGGGCAGGAGCTGGGAGCAGGGAATGGGGGGTGTGTTCCCTGTCCCAGGCAGGAGCTGGGAATGGGGGGTGTGTTCCCTGTCCCAGGGCAGGGGAAGGTGCTGGGAGCAGGGAATGGGGGGTGTGTTCCCTGTCCCAGGGCAGGGGAAGGTGCTGGGAGCTGGGAATGGGGGGTGTGTTCCCTGTCCTTGGGCAGATGCTGGGAGCAGGGAATGGGGGGATGTTGTGTTCCCTGTCCCAGGCAGGAGCTGGGAGCTGGGAATGGGGGGTGTGTTCCCTGTCCTTGGGCAGGTGCTGGGAGCTGGGAATGGGGGGTGTGTTCCCTGTCGCAGGGCAGGGGAAGGTGCTGGTTCCGAGCCCCGGCCGGGGCAGTTCCCCGGGACGGTCCCAGCGCTCCCGCGGGGCTGTGCTGGCACAGGAGCCCCGGGAATGTTGTGCGACCTTCCCGTGTCCTGGCACGGCAGGACAGCAGCTCCTTCTGCCTCTCCTCTCTCTCTCCTTTTACTCCCTCTCAATTCTTTTCCACCTCTCTCCTTCTCCCCTCTCCTTCTCCTCCTTCTCCCCTTCTCCTTTCCCCACCCTCTTTTTCCTTCTCCTCCTTTCCCCCCTCCTTTACCTTTCCTTCTTCTCCTCATTTTCCTCCCCCTCCTTTTCTCCCCTCTTTCTCCCTCTCCTTCTCCTCCTTTCCTCCTCCTTTTCCCTCTCCCTCTCTTCTTCCCCCCTCCTTCTCCCTCTCCTTTCCCTCTCTTTCTCCTCCTTTCCCCCCCTCCTTCTCCCCCTCCTTTTTCCTCTCCCTCATCTCCTCCCTCTCCTTTTTCCTCTCCCTCACCTCCTTCTACCTCTCCTTTTCCCCCTCATTTCCCCCTCCTCTCCCCCCCCTTCTTTTCCCTTTCCTTCTCCTCCTTTTCCCCTCTTTCTCCCCTCCTTTTCCCTCTCCTCCCGCTTTCCCCGTGTCCTTTCCCTCTCCCTCCCTTCCCTCACCATTCCCTGCGGGACGCGAGGCCTCTCCCCCCCCCGGCTCCCTCAGCCGCTCTCGGTCCTCCGGCCCGCCAGGGGGCGCTGCGGCGGGGCGCCCCTCCCCTGGCCGGGGGCGCCGGCGAGCCCAAGATGGCGGCGCTGGGGCTGCTGCTGCAGGCGGCGGGGCCGCTCCGCCTGTGCCGCCCGCCCCGCGGGCTCTGCGCGGCCCCCCGCGCGCTCTGCTCCGCGCCCAACGGCCCCGCCGAGCCCCGCCGCGACGAGGAGGACGAGGAGGAGCCCGACGCGGCGCAGGGTGAGCGGCGGCGGCACCGGCCGGCGCTCGCGCCCCGCGCGGCCCTCACGCAGCGGAAGGGAGGGGCGAGCCCGGGCCCGCGGCTGGGCGGGGGGAGCCGCCACATCCCTCCCTCCCTCCTTCCCCCATCCCTCCCTTCCCTGCCTTCCCGCCGCTCCGCCGGCACCGGGATGCGCGGCCAGGGCGAGGAGCCGCCGAGCTGCGCAGGTACCGGGGGGTCTCCGCGGGGTCTCGGGGAGCGCCTTTGTGGCCACCCCGGGAGCCCTTTGTTGGCTTTCCCCGGTGATTCCCCTCAAGGTCGCCGAGCCGGGGCCTGGGCGAACCTCCGGCCGCCTCCCAGCGCTGACGCGGGAGGAAAATCCCGCACGGAGGTTCGGTGGGAAGGGGGATGATGGCTCGAGGAGCGCTCGGCCGGCGCCGTTGGGGCCGTTCTGCGCCTCCTGCCGGGATCCCGCCGGGATCCACCTGCACAGCCCGGGACACACGGACGGCTCGGGAACGCCGGGCCCCTGGCACCGCCGCGTCCGAAACCCGCCGGGGGGATGGCTCTGGGCAGGACTCGGGAGGCTTTTCCCGTCGGGATGTCGGCGGGGCGCGGGGCGCGGGTGGGAAGGGGAAATCCCGGGGCTCAGAATCGTTGCCGTTTTAAAAGATCGTTCAAAGCTGTGTTTTGATGTCGCGTTTTGAAGCGCTTTTTGTTGGATTGTGGAGCGTGGAGAACACCTGGAGTTTAGAAAGATGCGAGTGGTTTTGTGCCGGAGGTTGAACCGCGACATTTTCCCTTTGTAAGTCGCCGGTTTGGTTTCAGTTTTCTTTCATACTGTGCAATCTCCCGCTTTGGAAATTTGGGTCATTATTACATAAAACTTTTTCTTTTTTTCCTGCCCCTCATCCTTCTGTGTTTGGTGCTTCTTTCCCACCCTCCAGCACTTTTTTTTTTATTGTTATTATTATTTGCTCTCTGTAGTTTCTGGATTCTTTGGGTTCCATTTGCCTTTCAGAAGCTGCTGAGCTTTATCTTGGAGTTCAGAGTCAGACGGGCTTTTAATTGTTGCATTCAAGCTGTTCAGCAGAGCAAATTAACTCCCTGCTAAAGCAAATGCAAACCACCCCAAATTATTGTTTAATGAGCTGGTTCAGGTGTTGCCTGAGAAAAGTAATAAACCAGGATTTGTTTTTTCTTTCCTCTTTTGTACTTCATTCCTGAGCACCTCTTTCTAAGGTGTGTTTTTTGCGAGTCCTCAAGTACTTTTACTTTTGGTCTTTGGTTCACCCTTCCAGTTTGTGTGGTGGATTGACCACAGAAAGCTCTTTTGGTGGGAGTTTGGTGATCTTGGGATTGTTTCCGATTGGATTTATTGGATGAGCAAGTAAACTCCCTCAGGGTCTCCTGAGCCTGCCCTACCTGCACAGCTGCTGCTTGAACGGGTGCAGATTAGAAATGTCATTTTGCAGACCTCTTTCTGAGGTCAGTTCTGAGCCCTCAGCCCGGGAGCCGCTTTGTTATGAGCCTTGGATACAAATACGGAAAAACCAACTCTGAACCCAGGCCAGCCTGGAAAAGCCGCTGTTAGATCCGTGTTAACATCTGAGCCTTCACTTCTTTGGCTCAGACAGTGGGATGTTGGGAGCTCAGCCAGGGCTGTGGCGCTTCCCTCTTGCTCCCGAGGCTGAGGTGATGCTGAGCCCTGGTTTGCTCCGGGGATCTCCCTCGGAGCTGATGAAATGTGCTGGCCTGTGGTGACACAGCAGGGCTGGGGCTGCACTGGGGCTCTGCATCCCTGGATGTCCGAGTGTCTCCAGGGCAGGTTGGTCACTGCTCCTCCTCCTCGGCTCAGCCCACGTGCCTTTGGAGAAGCCTGGTCTGTTTTCCCAGTGTTTTGAGTTCTGGTTCAGGCGGGAGTTTCCTGTGGGTTTTTGTTCTGTGTGTGTTGGAAGGAGCCGTGGTCGGGATTGCTGCTGATGGTTTGAACCCCCCAAATCCCAAAAAAGCAGTGCTTTGGTGTGCTCCAAACCAAGCCAGGTGGAACCTTCTCTGCTTCCAGCAGGACATGTCTGGGCTAATTCCTGATGAAATGGATATTATGGAGCCACAGGGCTTTCTTCTTCCCTGGGGATTTTTGATGTGTTACAAACACCCTTCACTGACTTGGATTCATTACTTGAATTTATTGTATCTCGGGGAGTTTTGTCTTTAATAGTTTGTCCTTGCTGCTCATTCGTTGCTTTTCCTGGGAAGAGAATTGGAGGGAAGAGAGAAACTAAATGGACCTAATGCTCCTCTGTTCTCCTTGAGCAAGACTTTGGGCTGGTTTATTTGTGCTCTTGTCCCTGAGTGTCTTCACTCCTCAGGTCTGTTGGGGTTTGTAGGAGGGTTGGCCACTCCAGCTGGGTGGTTTGGTGGGTTTGGGGCCTGGTTTTTGGTGGTTTTGGTGTTGCTTGCAATTATCCTGGACTTTCACAATCAAATTAAGCGAAGCACTCACTGGCTTTGAGGAACTTTAATTAGTTAATTGGCTTCTTTGATAGCCCCACCCTGACTTGTCTCTCTCCGAGGCAGGGTTTTAATATTCCTGCATGATCTCAGAGCCATGGTTTGGGTATCATATGTGGAGTTGGGCATGAAAATCAGCTCAGTTTTGGGAGCATTGGGCTCCCCTCCCTGTGCTCCCACTCACAGCATTCCCACCCAAACACCCATTCCCAGCTGTGACAGAGCTGAGACGCTCCTCGCGGGGAGGTGCCAAGAAATCCAATTTGGCAGGGAAGGCAACACTCTGCAAATCCAGTTCTGCAGTTTGGGGTTGTTTCTTTAAAAGCTGCAAGTGAGGGATGGCTTCCTGCAGGATGAGATCCTTGAGCTCGGGAATTGGGGACACGAGGGGGATCCATCAGCCCTTGGTACGTCAGCTGGTGCTGCTGAATGTGCCATTGTCAGCTGGGAAGCAAACACTGTGCCTCGTTGGGAATTCTGAGCCGCCGGCCAGAGCTGGGCTCTGTCACTCACAGATCCTATTTTTCGCTCCAGAACAGATTAAATATTTAGTCTTCACCAAGGAGTCACCTCAGAGTGGGAGGAATTGGCTCTGTCGTAGATAGTTGCATTTTGGAGGGGCATTAAAAAAGTGTGCTTCTTGCACTTCTTGTCCCAGAATTTCCCAGGTTATTGTTTTTGAAAGAGGAAACAACCGGAGGCCAAATAATCCAGGCTGGTCCTGGAAGTTTGCTTTTTAGCTTTTCTTTTTTATGAAGTGAATTTAACGGTGCATTTGGGAATTGTGTTACTGCCCCTCCCTCCCTGCATCCCACCAACGTGGAATGGGATAGAACTGCAGAGTGCCAAAGTCTTGGACACTTGGCCAGTGTTCCTGACCAGGAACTTGCCTGAGTGGGTAGAAAGAGCACATTTGCTGTACAGTTACAGGAAACTGGCTCGTGGTTCTTTGTGGGGCTGAGACCACTTTCCTGCTCTCTTGACCAATATATAGAAGGTAATTCATGGACAAGTAGTGGTGATAAATCACAGTAATTCCTGCAATTCCCCTGGAGTTGTCCAAGGCTTCTGAAAGTGTTTCTCTGAGACCCAGGTGACTCTTCTGTGATTTGCAGGAAGAAGTTTCAAAGCTGAGTGTCCCCAGTAATTATTTTGTGCTGAACTGTGGGTCAGCCTGCTGGATTTTTTCTGGAGAGGGTGATGGGATCAGCAGTATGGCTTTTCCCTCTCCCTTAGCCAAGCATCCACAGGATGTCATGTGTCAGACCTGCAGAGCTTTTCTCTTAAATACTTTCCTTGAACATCCCTGGAAGTGTCCAAGGCCAGGTTGGACAGGGCTTGGAGCAACCTGGGCTAGTGGAAGGTGTCCCTGTCCATGGCAGGGGGTGGAATGAGATGACCTTTAAGGTCCCTTCCAACCCAGACCGTTCCATGATTCTCTTATCACCTCTTATCATCTTGTCTTCATTACAGCAACTCTGGAATCAGAGTTTCCAGCAGAACATGGTGGCACATCTTGGTGATGCTCCAGTGAGTGTGACTGTTGGCTCGATTCTCCTTGGATTTGGTGGCTCAGTCAGAAATTCCAGTTGCTGCTGGTACCAGTGATTGTGTGGCTTCTGATTCATTGCAGAAACTTCCCCTGAATTCCTGCAGAGGATTTAGAAGCCTCCTTAGAGGGAGTGCTCACCCCCAGGGGGGTCTGCAGGGTGGGTAACAGGGTCCTGACAGCCTGGGGAGAGCGTGTGTGGGATGAGACCCCATCCCTCTCCCTGTTCCCTTGTGCTGGATTTGGGTACCTGCAGGGCTGTGGTGGCTGATTTACTCCTGAGCCCAGCAAATCCCATGTATTCCATTTTTCTGCCTTGGCTTTCTGTTGGATTAGGGCTGTGGATCTGCTTGTCTGGGTTAGTGGGAGTGTTGGAGCCTGGGAGAAGGGGCTTCTTTCCCATTACTGCCACTGACTGGCTCTGATGTGTTCCTTGTGAGCCCCTTGATTTAATCCATGGCTTGGGGGGCTGTGCAAACCAGAACTGTTCAGAGTAGTTATTGCTCAGTTGGGTTTTGGTATTGAGGGGTGATATTGAGCTGCTTTTGCCTCCATGGTGAGGAAATGGCACCAAATCCCTGCTGGTGACAGCAGCTGGACATGAGCCAGGTGTGCCCGGGGGGGCAGGAGGCCAATGGCCCCTGGTTTGTACCAGCCATGGGGTGACACAGGGCAGGGCCCGTCCCTGTGCTGGCACCTCCCATCCTGGGGCAGTTCTGGGCCCCTCAGGACAAGACATGGAGGGCCTGGAGCATGTGCAGGGAAGGGAAGGGAACTGGGAAGGGGCTGGAGCAGCAGGAGCAGCTGAGGGAGCTGGGGGGGCTCAGCCTGGAGAAAAGGAGGCTCAGGGGGGACCTTCTGGCTCTGCAACCCCCTGACAGGAGGGGGGAACTGGAGGGGGTCGGGCTCTGCTCCCAGGGAACAAGGGACAGGAGGAGAGGAAGGGTCAGCTTGGAAATCAGGAGGAATTTCTCCCTGGAAAGGGTGGTCAGGCCTTGGCAGGGGCTGCCCAGGGAGGTTTGGAGTCCCAGCCCTGGAGGTGTCCCAGGAAGGCCTGGCCGTGGCACTCAGTGCTCTGGGCTGGGGACAAGGTGGGCATTGGGCACAGGGTGGGCTCTGTGACCTTGGAGGGCTTTTCCAACCTGGATGGTTCCATGATCTTGCTGATGCCTGGAGTTGCTGTGGGTGAGCCACTGAACACTCCTTCCTTCCCTCTCCGTAACCCTGAGACACAGATGCTCCCAGAGCTGCTTGGAGCAGGTGTTGGAACATGTCTTTGGACAGGACTGCACAGGAACTGTAAGACATTTAGTTCCTCTCTGGTTTTTTTTCCAGATTCCAGAGACTTATTAAAGGAATTTCCACAGCCTAAAAACTTGCTCAACAGTGTGATTGGACGAGCCCTGGGCATTTCCCATGCGAGGGACAAGCTGGTCTACATCCACACTAATGGGCCAAGGAAAAAGGTAATCCCGTGGGGCTGGAGATGGGAGGGACATGAGTGGGAAGGGACCCAAAAACCTGTAATCCTGGGAGGAACTTTCCTAGAGAAAATCAGAGAAGTGTTTCGATCCCACGTAAAAGTTGCATTGTAATCTTTTAAACAAGAAATATTCCCAGTTCCTCCAGTTTCTCCTAATTTTCACGTGCTTCAACAGGTGTATAAATGCAGGTGCTGTCCCTCTTTCTGTGTGTGGAAGGATGGATATTTTTCTTTCGGGTAACTTGCTGTATCTGGCTTTTCCCAGCAGAAAGACACGTACTCTGTGCTTAAATGTGCTCCAAGGTGCCCCACTGCCTTAGAAAATTAAAATTTAAATGCTGTATTTTGGGCCTCAGTAGGCCTAGATTTGGTTGTAGATTCCAGTAGAACAAATGCCACAGCCTGAAACGTCCAACTGCAACCAGAAGAGAAGAATTTGTGTGCGAGGAGGGAGGTTTCTCATGGTACTTAAGGGCAAAACAAAATACAGACTCTTTTTTTTTTTTTTTTGTGAGGAATTCCAAGCAAACAGTTTTCCAGGTGGTTTGAGCTCTCCCTGGGCTGCGAGAGGCCCAGATTGCAGGACACACCTCCCGGGTGCTCCGTGGGCAGGGCTCTGCCTCCTGCTGTCACAGCACAGCTCATTCCAGAGCCGAGAGCCCTTTCCAGCTCAAGTTTAACTGGAACATACATTCCAGGAAAAGACTCCGTTCTGATGGATTAACATTTTCCAATAACATTCTGTCTAAAATTTCCCAGACAGTTTTTATTGCCACATCCTTTTAAAGCATCCCTGAATTTTAGGGATACATTAGTAATGGTTACTTCAGAGTTCTTCATGATTTGTGTTTGTTTTTCTTGCTTTTCCACTGCAGTTTCCTAACTTAAGTTTTGGAATACCACAGCCAGTGCCTAATCCTTCAGCTTTGGAATACCACAGCCAATGCCTCATAGTTTTAGTTTGTGTAATCAGTTCACATTCTAACTGGCACTTCAGTAGATTGATGTTGGGGATAACTTCAGATCAAAACAAAAAGCTAAACCAGGAGCTCATGGAGAAAATGAGGGTTGGATCACAAAAAAACCCCTCAAACCAACCCAACAAAAACCAACCCAGGAAGTGTGTGGGGCAAGGACAGGTGGGACAACCTGGAGAGCTCCTGGTTGGAAGTGACCCAGAGGTTTTTGTGAGCACTGAGTGACTTGGCCTTCAGGAGACACCTTTTTTCCCTGCTTTTCCACGCAGAGCCCCGAGGCAAAATCCGTTGGAATTTCCTCCAGGGAGCTGAGGTTCCGCTGGCAGGTGGGCAGCCAGCCAGGGCAGGCTGCTGGAAAGGCAGGAGCCTTTGCTCCAGCCTTGGAGGTAGGGTTTTCCCAGCGGATCTAAATGCCACCTTTCATCTGTGCTGCAGAGACAGGAGAGAATTCCCTAAGCATTTCCCTCCTGGAGCCTTTCAGCATCTACAGGGCTGGGAGCAGATGATTTGGAGCAATTTTTTGATGATGGCAGGGTTCAGCTTTCGGCATTCTTTGCCTCTGCAGGTTTTTAGCTCCCATTTAGAGGATGCTCCCGTCCAGGGGGAGTTTTGGGGGGGCTGTGGTTCTCCCAGTGCTTGTGTTGGGCTGGAGGTGGATCCTCCTGTGCCCAAAGGAGCTGTCTGGGGAACTGAGGCAACCTGCTGCTGGTTGCATTGCAATAAGGAAGCAGTTATGGAGATCTCCTTGCTGGAATCCTGTTGGAGAAGGCATGTTGCTCTGGGGCACGGTCTGGTGTGCTGCAGTGAGCAGAGAATGGTCCCTGAAATGGAATTGCTCCTGGAATGAGCTCCTGGCATTTATTCCTTGGAGCTGACACACTGTGACACTGCAGCCTGGCTGGACTCAGCCTGGCTCAGCCCTGCACTCCTGTGGGGCTGTGGCACCTCTGTGCCCTGCTCAGGCTTTTCCATTTCCAGTGCTCCTGGAATGGCACTTCCCACGAAGGCACCAGGCAGGCGCCTTGTCCACAGTTTTCTTTGCCCGGAGTTGGGAGGTGGCTGGAGTGGGTGTGCTCCTGGGGCAGGGGAGAGCTCGGGCTGTGCTGGCTCACTTGGCTGGCTGTCTCTGCTTTTCAGAAAGTCACTCTGCACATCAAGTGGCCCAAGAACGTGGAGGTGGAGGGCTATGGGACCAAGAAGATCGACGCGGAGCGGCAGGCGGCCGCCGCGGCCTGTCAGCTCTTCAAGGTGAGCGGGGAGCACGATCCCTGGGGGTGCAGGCCTGGCCTTTGGGGATGGGAATCTTTGCCTGTTCACTCTCTCAGTTGTCCTGTTAGTCAGGGGTGGAGAGTGAAGTGTTGAGTCTGAATCCATTTGAGCTTAAAATGCCACTTGCGTCAGCCAGGCATGAACTCACTAAGCCCTTGGAGTCCCGCTCCTTGTTCCTTGTGTCCTGGACCTCAGTCAGCTCCTTAGTGTCAGCATCTGCAGCAAGTAGAGCTTCCCTCAGGTGTGTTTGCTGTTGCTGTTCACTAGGGCTCGTCTCTGCCAGCCTGCCTGGGTGTGTCTGCAGTCGCAGGAGCTTCAGATCCTCCAATTCCCTCTTCATCAAAGCCACAGTGTGGCAATTACATGTTCTGCTTTACTGTTACTTTTAAGTTACGCTGGGAGTGGTTTCAAACCTTGAGGATGCTCAGTAGGGCTGAGTTTGTAAAATCCCAGTAAATCCTGGCCCACCCTAAGGAGCTGTGTGGGGCTCAGAAACCGTGCCTTGGGAAGGGAGGGCAGGGACCAGGTTCCCTTTGGTAAGAAATAGTGGCAGGGGGAAGTTTAAAGTCCCCGAACGTCCCTTCTCTTCCTCTGTTTGGCGGTGGGGAATGCAGGAATCACTCTGTGTGTCTCTCCCACAGGGCTGGGGGTTGCTGGGCCCCCGGAACGAGCTCTTTGACGCTGCCAAGTACCGGCTCCTGGCGGACCAGCTGGGCTGTCCCGACGAGCGCTGGTGCTCCGAGGGCAAGTGGCGCTCCAAGTCTGGGCCCTCCCTCGCAGACCTGTCCACCTGCTGGCGGCGGATGGAGCCCGACGACTCCATCCAGCCCATGGAGCAGGGCAGGATGCCTAAAGCCATGAGGAGGGAAGAGCTGGAGGAGGGGGAGCTGGAGGAAGGGGAGCTGGAGGAGGGGGAGCTGGAGGAGGAAGCGATCGATGTCTCGGATTACCTGCCCATGGCACACCAGGACGCCCGGACCCCAGGCAGGGATGCCAGGTGGGTCTGTCCCAGGAGTGCTCATCCAGGGCACGGGGAGCGGGGGTTTTCCCTGTGGCTGATCCACCCCTGCAGTTCCTCACAGCTGAGCTGCAGCTGGTGGGGCCTGTAGATGGGCCAAAGCATTATTGGGCAGCCTGGTCTTGTAGCTGGCTGCCATCCAGGGAATGCACAGGCTTCTTCCCTGGAGCTGTCCCTTTGGAGAGGCTGCCAGGCTTGTTACCTGCCTTACTCTTCTGTGCCTAAAGAGATTTCCATTCCCAGAAATGATCTATGTGGACTTGGACCTGGTTTTGATCACCCTGAGGGCAACATTAAATCTCCTGCTTTTCATCACCATAGTTGCTTGTTTGACTTCATATTTTATGAGCACAAATCTTGGGTTTTTAATAGGCAACCAGGAGCAAGATCTGTAAGGCCACAGTGGTGGTGGTTATTTCTAGGGATGCTCTTTGGATTGGGAATTATTTATTTGTGAAGTCTGTTACAAGCTGTCGATGCTGCCTGGTTTGCAGCCTCAGTGTGAAGGTTTGGAGTGGGTGGCTTTGCTGGGCTGGGTGGTTGTTCTACGACTGACAGATTTGAACAGCAAGGGACAGCTTGACTCTGCCATGACCAGAGTTATCTGTGCTTTACCCACCTATTTGAGAGCTCAGCAGCCACTGGAGTGAGGTGGGTGTGAGCACACAGGGGGCATTTGTACATCACCTGTTCTTGTCTCCCCTGCAGCCGAGGAGGGAGTTCCATTGAGATGACCGACGACAACACTGCCATCCGTGCCCTGACGCAGTTCCCACTGCCCAAAAACCTCCTGGCCCAAGTGATTCAGATTGCAACCTCTTCCTCCACAGTCAAGGTAAACTGCTGTCTGACCCCTGCCAGGGACGAAGCTCAGAGCCTCCCTCTGGAATCACTGGATGCTTTGTTTGGGCAGCAGAACTGGGGAGGGGAAGCAAGTTAGAACTAGGGCTAGAAAAATCAGTCTGAAGAGCAAGGAGAAGACTTTGTGGTGAGAATTGAGAGAATGTCTTAATAGAACCATGCAGAATGTTGTTCCAGGGCAGTGGAGGATCTGCTGTCTGAATGAAGGAGGTCATTTCCTAAGGTTTCATTTCCCCCTGTGTCTCCAACAAGCACAAGTTTGTGTTACTGGGAGTGATGTGTAATTTCTGTGCTGATGGAATCTTTCCAGTATTCAGGGATCCTCCTCCTCAGTGTCACCCACCTCCTGCCCAGAGCTCATGTGTTTAGCAAACAGGAGCTGTGCTCCACCCCAGAGGCTCTTGGGGACATTCCCCACACATCAGGGATGTTCCCCACACAGCTGCCTGCTCTCACTCCTGCTTAGCCAGTGCCTTGGGAGCTGAGGGGGAATTCAGGGCAGTAAAGTTCTAGTGCTCAGTTAAATCTAACAAAAACCCAAACAAACCCCACCAGAAATCCCCTGTGGTGAAGGGTCTAGAGGGGCCGTACGAGAAGTGGCTGAGGGCACTTGGCTCCTTCAGCTGGAGCAGAGGAGACTGAGAGGAGACTCCTCGGGGTCTGCAGCTTCTCCCGAGGGGCAGCTCCAATCTCTGCTGTCTGACCAGGGGCAGGACCCGAGGGAACAGCTGCAGCTGTGTCAGGGCAGGGTCAGGGTGGATCTCAGGAAAGGTTCTTCCCCCAGAGGGTGGTTGGGCACTGCCCAGGCTCCCCAGGGCAGTGGGCACAGCCCCAAGGCTGCCAGAGCTCCAGGAGGGTTTGGACAACGCTCTGAGGGATGGGGGGGATTGTTGGGGTGTCTGTGCAGGGCCAGGGTGGGACTGGGTGATCCCTGGGGTCCCTCCCGGCCGAGGGTGCCCCATGGGTGGTGTCTGTCCCCAGGAGTACATGCAGTTCCGCACGGTGGGCACCAAGACCAAGATCTGCAAGCTGACCCTGCGCTGGCCCTGCCCCATGACCTTTGCTGCCAAGGGCCGGCGCAAGGTGGAGGCAGAAAACAAAGCAGCAGCTCTGGCCTGTCAGAAGCTGAAGGTGAGTGAGTGCCCCGGCTCCTGCATCCCTGGAGGTGTCGGTGGGTACAGGCTCCTTCCACCTCACTCGCTGTATTTGAGCCTGATGGGGGGATGCCTGTAACTTTCTGACCTTTGACCTAATGCTTAATGAACTAATTCCTAATAAACATGTATTTCCAAACCTTGGGATTCACAACATCCCAGAACCATAGCAAGGGAATTAACAAGAGGGTTTTGTCAGGTACAGTCGTGACTGCTGTTCCTCCAAAGGGTCTGTTTGAGACCTTCTTGTGAGTGTTGTGTTGGGAGCACATAGTTGGCTCTGGTGTGTCTTTTTCTCCAGAGCTGAGGTGGGATCATGTCTTGTTTCTTGCTCTGGCAAGAAAACCAGGAAGTGATGGATTTGGGATGGCAAGGAGTTGGCCTGTCCCCATGTGAGGGATCCATGTGCTCTGCATCCCAGCACTTGGTGTGAGCAGTCTCGTGGCTGACAGTGTTGTTTGCCTGTTCCTTGCAGAGCCTTGGCTTGGTGGACAAGAACAACAACCCCCTGAGCCATGCCATGTACAACATGACTTCCCTGCGGGAGCTGGGGGAGAACCAGAGGAAGCCCTGCCACATCAAAGTCCCCGAGGCCACCCTGCGCAAGATCGAGAACTACCTGAACCACGTGAGCGCCTTTGCCTGGTCCCATCTGCCCACAGGAACTGTGTGTCTTTGAAAGCTTCATGGCAAAACAGTGAGGGAATTCATGGCTTGATCGTTGCCACGAAACCTGACCAGTCTCTTGCTGCCCCTTTGGAGAAGGGAGACCCTTTTTGGGCAGTGGGTCTTCCCTTTGTGCCTCCAAGGCTGAATCCGAAAGTTCTGATTGATTAAAAGTTCGGCAGCTTTTAATCTGTGAACATCTGGGCCAATGCCTTGATTTGTGTTCTAGACAATTCCTGACCTGTTGTTGCTCCTTTTAGTTCGTCCTGTGGGATGTGAGACTTCCGTTTTTTCTTTTGCCAAGACAGAATATTTCTGGCTCAGGCAAAAACACTTGTGTTTTATGTGAGTTATGTGTCTGGGCTTCCCGAGGGAGAGAAGGGTGGTGGTGTAACATGATAGTTTCCAAAAGTTGTCTTGGAGGAGCTGTTGCATTGGAGAGCTTAAGTAACTGGTTTGTGCCTGTCAGTTCAGGCATCAGCACTAATACCTCCCAAAATAGGGAGCACAGCAAGGAAAGCACAGGGAGCTGCCCACGTTAATTCTCACCTTAAATAGCCTCAGTTCAGAACAGAAGTGACTGAGTTAGCAAAAATCTGAGGAGACCTTGGCAGAGCTTTGTGGTCATGGCAGAGCTTTGTGGTCATGGCAGAGCTTTGTGGTCATGGCAGAGCTTTGTGGTCATGGCAGAGCTTTGCGGTCGTGGCAAAGCTTCACAGTCATGGCAAAGCCAGGCAGGCTGAGCCTGTTCCAGACACTTGTTTCATTCTGTCTGTCCCAGGAGCGGTACTAACCTTTCTGTCCTTGCCAACTTCCTCCCTCTCCCCAGTATCCCGTGGACATCAGGGAGTCCCGGCCCCGGATTGCCGATGACATGATGAACCTGACCAAGGAATCTGGTGCGATAAGCGACGCCATCACGGGGAAGACCTACATCCCCATGCTGGAGGCAGAGGAAGTGCGCCTTAGCCAGAACCTCCTGGCCCTCTGGAAAAGGAGAGGAGCCTCCTGGCAGGAGAGCCACCCACTGCCAGTAGACCCCCACAAGGACACCATCCTGTCAGCCATCGAGCAGAACCCCGTGGTGGTAATAGCGGGAGACACGGGCTGCGGGAAGACCACGCGGATCCCGCAGCTGCTGCTGGAACACTACATCCTGGAGGGCCGCGGCGCCCGCTGCAACGTGGTGATCACCCAGCCCCGCAGGATCAGCGCCATCTCCGTGGCCCAGCGCGTGGCACAGGAGCTGGGGCCCAACATGAGGAAGAACGTGGGCTACCAGGTGCGGCTGGAGAGCAAACCCCCCGCCCGGGGAGGGGCCCTGCTCTTCTGCACCGTGGGCATCCTGCTCAGGAAGCTGCAGGGCAACCCCAGCCTGGAGGGCGTCAGCCACGTCGTGGTGGACGAGGTGCACGAGCGAGACGTCAACACCGACTTCCTGCTCATCCTGCTCAAAGGCATCCAGAAGCTGAACCCCGACCTGCGCCTGGTCCTCATGAGCGCCACGGGGGACAACCAGCGCTTCTCCCACTACTTTGGGGACTGCCCTGTGGTCAAGGTGCCGGGCTTCATGTACCCGGTGAAGGAATACTACCTGGAGGAGATCCTGGCCAAACTGGGCCGGCACCGACACCGGCACTACGAGATCAAGGTGGGTGTGCAGGTGTTGCCCTGGGGTGGGGCACTGACTTTGGTGTGTTGTCACGGGAGAGTTTGGGCCTGGAACTGGTCCCACTTCCCTGTGGTTCCTGGACACTGTTTGCTTAGCTTTAATTCCACACCAGCCCTCGTGAGGTGAAGTCAGCTTAGTGGAATCACAGAGTACTTTGATTAAATAATGGGTAAAGATTGCTTTTTGGGGGTCAAGTTACTTTTGTCCCCCTTTAGTGTGAAGTTTGACGTTTGAGTAGGCTGAGAGCTCGTTGTTGTGTGTGTATAGACACTGACACACACTGGAAGGTTTGCACACTCTCTGCAAGCCTGTCCAAGGCTGGCATGGTTGTGCCTTCCAGCACTGTTACCTCAGTGCTCGTGTCCTGCATGACTGAATTCCCTGGTTGCTGCTTTTTGCAACTAGTCCAACTGTTCCCTTGGAAAATGCCCTCCAGACGTGCACTCTGTGCTGTGGGTAATCTTACACCAGCGGTGGGTCACGGAGTCACTGAGCTTGGCCGGGATCTCCAGACAGTTTCTGGTCCAACCTGCTGGTCTGGAAGCTGTCAGCCCGTTTCTCCAGCCTGGAGAGATCCCTCCCTGTGGCTGAGCAACTGTCTGGAGTATGAACCACTTGTCCCAGTCCTGGATCATCAGCAAACCAGCTTGGGGTATCCCATTGCCTTCAGGGCATTCTTCCTGATTCTGATGTGGCTGTGATTGTAGCTGAGTTTTATCAGCTTCTCTGATAGCCTGTCCCAAATCACCAGGAGATACAAAAGCTGCTGCTCAGTGTCTGGTGGCTTTGCAGTCCCAGGTGCACATGGCACAGTTTTGTCCCCAGAAATCTCATGTGAATTGTGTTACTTGTGAGGTGCTGTTCAGCAGAGATGCACAAATCTCAGCTTCCAAATCTGGAGATTGGGCAGGGACTGTGTATTCTCACTGCACAGCAGAGGGAACTGGCAGCAGTTGTGACCAGAGCAGGTTCCAGATGGAGCCAAAACCAGGCTCCCGAGGTTCCTGGCTCCAAGTCCTGGGCAGGCTGTCCAAGTCCAGGCATTTGCAGACTCCAGGAGATGCTCTGGAGGCTGTGCCTGTGTGCTCAGTGCTGGCCTTACCTCACTCACCCCCGTGTCCTGTCCCATCAGCAATCCGACGATGAGTGTGTGCTGGATCTTGACCTGATCACCGACCTCGTGCTCCAGATCGATGCCCATGGAGAGCCAGGTGGGTTCTGCCTTTCCCATGGCTCTTTTCTCCTGCTGGGGAGATAAAAGTGAACCCTACAGAGCCCAGACGATGCTGAGCCTCTTGTGCAAGGCCTCCTTGAATTCTTGTTGGCCCAAGTGTCCTCGAGCAGTGTGGCACGAGGGAATTCCAAGTCTTTGGCTAAGAACATCTGAGCCTCAGTGTCCTGGGCAGCTGTTCCTGGGGATGAAGAGCAGGACTTGTCTGTGCTCTAGCATTTGCAGCCTTGAGCTGCACAATTATCTTTGTATATTGGAGCCCCATCCCTGTTAAATATTTTTGCCTGGAAGGTGATGTTTTGGAAGAAGGCAGGACTCTCAGATGACTTGTAAGAGCTTTAAGTGTTTCAAAGCTCACAGGTATCCACTCTGAAACTACAGGCAGCCTGGTTGCTTTCTGCCTTGAAAGCCTGCATCTCCAGCTGGGGAAAAGTGCTTGGATTTCGAGGCTGCGTGTTCCTAACTGTTGGTGTGTTCCAGGTGGGATCCTCTGCTTCCTCCCTGGCTGGCAGGAGATCAAAGGGGTGCAGCAGCGGCTGCTGGAGATGCTGGGCTCGCAGAACAGCCGCTACCTCGTCCTGCCAGGTGAGAGGGCAGGGCCAGCCCCTTCTTCCCAGGATTCAGGAGAATCTGGGACAGTTGACTCGCTGAGCCCCTTCAGCTTTGCTCTCTGGTACAGAGCTCGTGTGCTTTGATGTACCTGTGGTGTAAGAGTGTGTGGTGAGCGTGAGTAACTCCTCCTTTGTGATCAAAGCGAGTGGCTTCCCGTTTGCCTCCAGCAATTGGGAATTAGGCCAGGGGGAAACAGCTCAGTTCTGCATTGCTGTAGCTGCCTGCTGAGCCTGCACAGAAAAGATCCTCAGGACCTGTTCTGTTGGATGCAAAAGGACTGTGGAGCTCAGCTTTGATCGGTGAATTTAACATTGCTTATCCCAGGAGGAAGTTTATAACAAAAGGCAGTTTTGCTGTGCAAGGCTGTGAAGGGTTTTGGCACTTCTTTGTTTGTTTTTTAGCAGCCCTCCCTGTTCAGTGTGGAACAAGGCCGGGCAGGAGCAGAGCTTTGAGCAGCTCAGCTGTTCATGAACACAGGTGTTCTTCCGTGGGAACCGCCTGTTCTCCTGCTCCCCCTCCCACTGCCGGCAGTGCCTCTGTGTCACCCAGCTCTGACAGGCCACTCTGTGCCACAGCACAGCCACAGGCCCTTGCTGGGAACCACTTCTGACCAACAGGGCCCAAATGGGAGGGAGGACACCCCATTCTCCGGCCCTGGGGGACTTGTGGGGGGGGGAGCTGCAGAACTGGACTGTGGGAGAGAGTGGGACTTGAGGGATGTTCCGGAGGTGCTGCCAGGCTCTGGGACGGGAGGTGAGCAGAGCTCCTGCTGCTGAGCCAGAGGCTGAAGCAGCTGAAGTGAGGCCTTCCCAAATGATGTGTGGAAGATCTTCCTGGGGTCTGGCTGGCAGGAAGCTGCTGACAGTGAACATCAGTGATGCCCCCGTTTCTGTCCCACATTTCTGGAAGCGGGAGGGGATGGTACCAGAGGAATCTCTGCCCACCAGCTCAGCCGGGTGGGACTGACTCTGGTTTGATTTCCCAGTGCACTCCAACATCCCCATGATGGACCAGCAGAACATCTTCCAGAGGCCTCCTCCTGGCGTCAGGAAGATTGTCCTGGCCACCAACATCGCGGAGACCTCCATCACCATCAACGACATCGTGCACGTGGTGGACAGTGGCACGCACAAGGAGGAGCGCTACGACCTCAAGACCAAGGTACTGCTGCTTTCTTGCCCCTGAGGGCATTGGGGACACCCTGAACCTCAGGGATGTTTTCAGAGGAGCACTTGAGGTGTCATTAACGGGATGATGGAGCTGCTTCTCATTTGGCCCTTGGGGCATGGGTGCTGTGTCCCTGTTTGGGGACAGTGTTTGACTCATCACCAGTGTTTGCCTTGTCCAAGCTCTGTGCCAGGCTCCCCACAGGCAAAATTCTGGTGTCTTCAAAGAAATTCAAGGCAAATCCTACTCCCTTCCCAAGTTTGTGATACCATGGAACATCTGTAGCTTTCCTGTTTGCTTTTTGCCTTTTTGCATGATGTCATCAAAAACCTCTTGCTGACCCACGCAGGGCAGCCCTGACCTGTTGATCCTGCTCAAGTTTGCAGCTCTCCTGACCCCAATCCTTTGGTTTGTTCCTGGACTTCCAGAGGGGCTTCACTGCCCTCAGGCCCCGTGTCTGGCAGTGCTGAGCCCTGTGAAGGCTCTTGTCTGTCCACCTTCCTAACGAGGTGAAGACAACTGTGCTGCTGTTGCCCTCAGGAGAAGGAATTCTGGCTACATCCCCCTGCCCCTGTTCTAGAGCATCATCTCCCAGGGCCAGGTGGCCGTTCACATCTTGGACAAGTCCTGGTTTAAATCCATCCCTTTGATATTTGCCCAGTTTTATCCCAGTTCAGAATGCAGAGCCAGAGGCAGGGCTGGCACTGGAGATCCCAGGGAGCCCTGGGATGAGGACCTGGGATAGGTGTCCAGCAGGTGGCATCTGGGTCCCATCCATGCCCTGATAGAGACCAGCACTGCAGGAGGCAGGAGAGTGGGAAAGGCTTCCCTGGCCCTTTGGGATCATTGGTCAGTCTGGAGTCTGTGTGTGGATGGAAAAACGCAAAGAGAGGGACTTTGGACAGGGAGTGACAGAACAAGGGGAGTTGCTTCATGCTGGCAGAGGGCAGGCTTAGGTGGGATATTGGGAAGAAATTGTTCCCTGTGAGGGTGGTAAGGCCCTGGCACAGATTGCCCAGAGAAGCTGTGGCTGCCCCAGCCCTGGATGTGTCCAAGGTTGGATGGGTCTTGGGATACCTGGGCTAGTGGGAGGTGTCCCTGCCCATGGCAGGGGTGGGATTGGACGGGTGGGATTGGATGGGCTGTAAGGTCCCTTCCAACCCAAACCAGGGTGGGTTCTGTGATCTGAGCAGCCCTGGGAGCACTCACGCCTGCTCCTCTCCCCAGGTGTCCTGCCTGGAGACGGTGTGGGTGTCCAAGTCAAACGTGGTGCAGCGGCGGGGCCGCGCCGGCCGCTGCCAGTCGGGCTTTGCCTACCACCTCTTCCCTCGCAGCCGCCTGGACAAGATGCCAACTTACCAGGTGCCAGAGATCCTGCGCACCCCCCTGGAGAACCTGGTGGTGCAGGCCAAGATCCACATGCCGGAGAAAACGGTGAGCACAGCGCCGGCTGTGGGACTGCGCCGGCTGTGGGACTGCGCCGGCTGTGGGATGTGCCGGCTGTGGGACTGTGCCGGCTGTGGGACTGTGCCGGCTGTGGGATGTGCCGGCTGTGGGACTGTGCCGGCTGTGGGACTGTGCCGGCTGTGGGACTGTGCCGGCTGTGGGACTGTGCCGGCTGTGGGACTGTGCCGGCTGTGGGACTGTGCCGGCTGTGGGACTGCGCCGGCTGTGGGACTGTGCCGGCTGTGGGACTGCGCCGGCGGGAGCCTGGGGCCAGCTCCAGGGACAGGAGTGGGGAAAAGCCAGCAGGCTGATGACTTGGGATCTTGCTTTCCTAAACACGGGGCTGTCTGGGGATGTTAACACCAGGAAATGCGAAGAACCCTTCGATTACAGAGTGTGTCTAGAAGACTGAAGGAATGGAGAGGGCTGAGCTCATATCCCTGGAGGCAAAGAAAGAGGGAACGCTGTTGCAGTCTGGGGCCCTGGGGCAGGACAGAGGGCTCTCCCACATGTCTGCATGGGAAACTTGCCCACTTTTTCCCTTTTCCCTCCCCCCTGCTGTGTTGCAGGCAGTTGAATTTCTCTCCAAGGCTCTGGACAGCCCTGACATCAAAGCTGTGGATGAAGCCGTGATCTTGCTGCAGGAGATTGGTGAGATAATGCTGTGTCCTGGAAACGTGTTTGCTGTCTAAGCACGGGAAGTGGGAGCTGGCACAGGATCCTGTGGGACAGACTCTGCAGGATTATCCCTGGAGGGGGATGGCAGTTAATAGGGACTTCCCAAACCACACGCCTAGTGCTGTTTTATTTCCCACACCACTCTGCTCAAAGAGTGGGGAGAACTTTCCAAGGTTTAAAAACAAAAGGGAAGGGGGTGACAGGGAAAGAAGGGGAGCGGTGATCTGGAATTCAGAGCTGGGCCTTGTTGACTGTCATGTGCCTGTGACAGCCATTTCTTCAGCCTCAGCTCAGTTAGACCTGGGGGGTTCTGGGTGCTGATTGCAGGCCCCTGTCCCTGTGCCTCTTCTGGAGGTCCCCCAGATCTCCCAAGTGCTGTGGGTGGGTTCTGGCAGCTCCCAGAGCCCCCAGGAGCTGATGTCTGTTCCCACCCTGGGGGCTCTGTTGCAGGAGTGCTGGACCAGCGGGAGGCCCTCACCACCCTGGGCAAGCGGCTGGCCCAGATCTCCACAGACCCTCGGCTGGCCAAGGCCATCGTCCTGGCCTCCATCTACCGCTGCCTGCACCCCCTGCTCGTCATCGTGTCCTGCCTCACGCGGGACCCCTTCAGCAGCAGCCTGCAGAACCGCGCCGAGGTGGACAAGGTGAGGGGCCCTCCGGGGCGGGGGGAGCAGGGGCAGGGGGCTGCCGTGTCCCACGTGTGTCCCACGTGTGTCCCACGTGTGTCCCTGTCCCAGGCCAAGGCCGTGCTGAGCCGGGAGAGCGGCAGTGACCACCTGGCCTTCGTGCGGGCCGTGGCGGGCTGGGAGGAGGTGCTGAGGCGCAGGGACAGCCGTGCCAGGGACAACTACCTGCAGGACTACTACCTGTACGGGCCCAGCCTGCGCTTCATCAACGGTGAGTCTCGGGCCTGCTGCTCCCTGGCCCCCAGAAAGGCACCGTGAGGGGTGGGGGGCAGGAACAGGCTGGACTGGGTAGGGCCTGGCTTTGCCACAGGATGGAGCTCCTGTCTGTCCTGCTGAGGTAATCACTCCGAGGGATGAAGGGAGAGGATGAATCTCATCCCTGGGGCTGTCTAATCCCCTCCAGGCCTTGTCAAGCAGTTCTCTGAGAACCTCTACGAGGCCTTCCTGGTGTCGTCCCCGTCTGACTGTACCATGCCATCATCCGTGTGTAACCAGTACAGTGAAGAGGAGGAACTGGTCAAGGGAGTCCTCATGGCTGGGCTCTACCCCAACCTCATCCAGGTACTGGCTCTGCCATCACCCTCCTGGGCTTGCTGCTCACAGTGGGTGGCATCGGGAAGCACTGAGGTGCCAGAGATGCCTGTGCTCTCTTGGGAGTCTCCCCCCAAGCCAGGCTTCCTGCTCTGTGCTCCTGCCAGCTTCTCCAGGGCTATCCCTGGATCCCTGCTCATGAGGAGTGGCCACCCTGGCCTGCACAGGTCCACGCCTGGGTTCTTGTTACTAGGTCTGGGAGTTGTTGAGGTGGCTCCTCCTCCTGTCTGCTGCCCGAGGTGACATCTTTCTCCTCCTGTTTGCTGCCCCTTGCACAGGGTTGGGTGACTGGTCACCCCATGAGTGTGCTCTGCTAACCCAGCAGAGCTTCTGGGAGTAGAGGAACATCCACATGTAGGAGAGCTGGTTGTGGGTGGGCAGGGCCTGCTGGTTGTGCAGGCCTTTGAGATTCTTCTCCCATTCCAGGTGAGACAAGGCAAAGTGACCCGCCAGGGGAAGTTCAAACCCAACAGCTACGCGTACCGGACAAAGGCCGGCACCGTCCTGCTGCACAAGTCAACCATCAACAGGTGGGTGCCAGACCCCACAGCACACACACCACAGCCCAGCGGGCTGTGCTGAGCCATCCCCGTGGCTGTGCCAGCCCCAGAGCCCAGCTGGGCTGTGCTGAGCACCCCTGTGGCTGTGCCAGCCCCAGAGTCCAGCCTGGCTGTGCTGAGCCATCCCCGTGGCTGTGCCAGCCCCAGAGCCCAGCTGGGCTGTGCTGAGCACCCCTGTGGCTGTGCCAGCCCCAGAGTCCAGCCTGGCTGTGCTGAGCCATCCCCGTGGCTGTGCCAGCCCCAGAGCCCAGCCGGGCTGTGCTGAGCACCCCTGTGGCTGTGCCAGCCCCAGAGTCCAGTGGGCAGTGGCTGACAGGGCTGTCCCTGCAGGGAGGCCTCCAAGCTGTACAGCCGCTGGCTCACCTATTTCATGGCTGTCAAGTCCAACGGGGGCGTGTTCGTGCGGGACTCGTCCCAGGTGCACCCGCTGGCCGTGCTGCTCATGACCGACACCGACATCCACGTCCGAGGTGAGTGCTGCCGGGGGGCACCCAGTGCTGCCGGGGGGCACCCAGTGCTGCCGGGGGGCACCTGAGCTCTGCCAGGGGGCACCTGAGCTCTGCCGGGGGGCACCCAGTGCTGCCGGGGGGCACCCGAGCTCTGCCAGGGGGCACCCGAGCTCTGCCGGGGGGCACCCAGTGCTGCCGGGGGGCACCCGAGCTCTGCCGGGCCCTCGGCCTGCCCCGCTCTCCGAGCTCGCGCTTTGGGACGGGTGTTGCTGTGGTGGGGCCGTGGAATGGTGGTTTGTGAGCTGTCCCCGGCTGTAGCTCTGCAGGGAGACAAGGAAGGCAACCCCCAGCAGGCTGAGCCTGTAGGCCTGTGTGCCTGGATCATCCTGGGGGAAGGAGAGGCTGAGCTGGCCTGATCCCACCTGTCCCTGGGGACGTGTCCCTTCAGCCCCTGGGGGTCTGGCAGTGCTGCAGTCGGTCTCCAGCCCTCCAGCTCAGACGGGCTTGCCGTCAGTCGCCTCCTGCGGGAAACTGGGAGGATCCCAGTGTGTGCTCAGAGTGCTGCCTGGCTTTTGTGGGAGCTGTTGGCCCGGCTGAGTCCCTGTTGGTCTAAACTGGGAAGGAGCTGTGTAGCAGCAGTGGAGAGGCTGGAGCAGCCAGCACGGGTGAGCCCCGTGCCCACCCTCCCCTCCGCTCTCTCCCCAAGATGACGGCTGGAGAGCCACGGTGTCCCTGACGGACAGCGACCTCCTGGTGCTGGAGGGGGACTCCTACACCATCCGCCTGCTGCGCGACTTCCGCGTGTCCCTGTCCAAGATGGTGGAGACGTGCCTGTGCTACGAGATGGCCGCGATCCCCGGGGACCTGCACCACCAGCACAGCCAACTGCTCGACATCCTGGTGGATCTGCTCAAGGGCCCTCCCGGCAGCTTTGGCTCGTAGGCGGAGCTGGAGGCTCCTGTGGGGACTTGTAATTTGTATAAAGATGTTCACAAATGTTTATTTAAATAAAGTTCTATTTATCCCTTGTGAAGTCATCTCTCTCCATCCTAGAAGATTAATGTTGTCTGAATCTCCTGCTGTCGGCTCCGTGCATGGTCACCGTGTGGGAAGAGCAGCGGGAATGGACTGGGAGTGCCGATGGACCCGAGCTGCGTGGACACCCACCCGCCTCCTCCGTGCCCAGCGCCATCCCTGACGGGAAGCGAGGACGTGGCCGCCGGGGCCGTCCCGTGCCCCCTCCCCACGGGGCCGGGCTGGAGCCGCCCCGCTGCCAGAGCTCCTCCGGGCTCACCACGAGGACGGATCTCGGCCGTGCCAGGCCGAGCCTGGATCCGGCAGCTCCGGCGCAGGGATCGCCGTCTCTCCACTCTCCACGTGCCCCGGAGGGGAGGAAGCCCCGAAGGCGCCGGATGGAGGTGACATTCCATGGGGATCTCCGAGCCTGCCAGCGGGGCCCTGCCAGCCCTCAGTCGTGGCGTCACGAGTGTGAGATGAGGCTCGTCCTTCCCGACCCGCCCGTACTTTTCGTCCTCTTGCGTTGTCACTATGATTTTTTTTAAAATCTCCCGTTCTCCCTTTGCCGAGGAGGTCGATCCCTGTCCCCTGTGCACACAGGAGCGATTGTAGCTGCCGGGCCGCCCGCGGGCGCCGCTCCCGCGGGACGCCGGGAGCCATGGCACAGACCTTTGTTTTCTACGAACAGGGACCATATTTCCGTGGAAGGAGGATTGCGACAGGCACAGCACTCAACGAGGAATCTGGAGTTTAATCCCAGCTTTGCCTTGGACTCTCTGTCCGTAAGACAGTGACCTACCTCACAGGGCTGTTGTGAGGCTTCGCTGGCGTTTGTACCAGGAGGGACTCGGGGCGCGAGGGCTGTGCCCCCGGCGCTGGAGGGGCCCGCGGGGCCTGGGGTCATTCCTTTTTATTCCCATTTCTTATGCTCTTTGTATCTGCAGCAGAGGTGGTGGGCTCTGAGGGCCCCAGCCGGGCACTGCTCCGGGCAGTGGGAGCGAGGCCGTTCCTGCCCCTGGAACAACGGCAGAGCAGCCCCGGGGCCCCCCTTTGGTTCTCCCAGTTCTCTGATTTAATTTACTGCTCATGGGCTTTAAGGCACTGTGCCCTGTGCCAGCACAAGGGGCCCTCGGAGTCCTGCAGCCTGGGGTCACTCAAAACTTCTCATCTTCATTTCACTTGCTTGAGGTTGTCACTATTATTTGACCAGTGTTTGTTTCTTTTGGCCTGTATAATGGGCAGTATGGTTTTCCCTTCCAGCAGGTTTAAAAAAAAGAAAAAAAGACAAAAAAAAAAAAAAAAAAAAAAAAGACTAAGCTATTGTCTAAATGGTTCCGAACTAGTGTGATATTGGGATACTTCCGTGGCTGTTATGTGATACTGGATCTTTTTACAACATAGATTAAAGACAATAAAAAGGGATAGAGTAGGAACTGCCTCTGTCCTCTTCATTCTTTTTTGCTATTTATTTATTTACTGCACCATCTGGAATTTTGTGCCTTTTCTTTGGCCACTTCTCTGGTGGGAGAGGTGCAGAGCTGAGGGGTGAGGTGGGTGGGGAGGGCACAGGGGGCTAAAAGGACCTGGCACTGTGGGACCCCCTGTCAGTGACAGCCCGGGGGGCTGAGGGATCACTGTGGGGTCAGCTGGCAGGACACAGTCCCCCTGCAGTGCCAGAGCCTGTCCGGGGCTGGTGGTGCCCGGGGGAACCAGCCCAGCGTGTCCCAGTGCTCGGAACCGTCGGTGTCCAGAGCTGGGGGTTCGTTCTCAGGGCAGGGCTCGAGGAGGGGCAGAGGAGCTGCTGCTGCTTGGGTCCAGATGCTGTGTGGGGTCCCAGGTTGTGTCTGTCCCCAGTGTGAGTCTGAGCCAGGGTGGAAAACCTTCCCTTCGTACGAGTGAGGGGGTGGTGGCCCCTCGGGGTTCCCCTTTGGTCACGTGTGTGTGCAGGGCCTGGCACGGGCCACTCCAAGAGAAGCCAGGTGGGATGGGCAGGAGGGGAAGGTCGGCTCCTGTGGCTCTGCCCCTGGCTGTGCCAGCTGTGACACTGCCACGGGCACCAAGGGCTCTCACTGGCCCCGGGGGCTGCCCACAGGACGCCCCTCCCCTCTGGTCCCAGGCTTGAGGAGCAAAGCCACGGATGGGGATTTTCTGTGGCTGAAGGAATCGGATCCAACCGAATTCCTTCTCCCCCTTCCTTATGGCTTCCTGTGCCAGCGGCATCTCAGGTGCCCCTGACTGTGCCACCACGCCCTGCCCGGCCTTCCCACGCCCACAGACTCAGGCCCAAGCTGAGGAGGAACATCTAGAAGCTTTATTTCAACCCTTTACAATAGTAAGAATCACAACATCAAGTCAGGAAATGTTGCTAAGGAGACGACGGTCTTACAGCCCCTCGGGGAGGGTGAGACACAAAGGCAGAACCAAACGGGTGGGTCCCCCCAGGCCGGGGGGCTCTGCCCCAGCCCACCCCCGGAGCTGTGGTCTCACACCGAGCACTGACCTCCCCCTGCCCGGGGACAGCCGCGTCTGCCCCCGCGGGCACCCCCCAAACAACCCTGTGACACAAACGACAGGAACACGTCACACTGAGAACACGGCACACGCTGCTCACGCCTCACGACAGCCCGGTGAGGTAAAGAGAGTCACCCCCGTGCGGGGGGGAGCTGAGGCAGAGAGGTTTAGTGGCTTCCGAGACCGAGGAGGGAGCCCGGGGCCGGGACCACCCTCCGGGCTGGGCTCTGCTCACCCCGCCCTGCGTCCGACCCCCTCGGTCCCGTCGGTGTTCCTACGGTGCGGGCAATGGAAGCTGCGGGTGATGCCGAAGGTGGGACGAGCACAACGGGCGCACGACGGAGTCTCGTGTCTGATCCTGCCCCAGACACCGGCCGGCGGCCGCCGAGACTCGGGGGAGGGAGGGGGAAACGCTCACCCGGCCGGAGTTCAGTGGGGAGGAGGAAGGAGAGCCCGAGCATTCCCACTGCTGCCTCCCGGAGCCGTTTCCCGCCCCACCCGCAGGGTCCCGGGGCCGGGAGGGTTTGGGGGGGACATTTCTCCCAAGCCCGGAGGCCGCCGGGCCCCCCCAGCTCCTGCCTTTGGACAGCCGGGAGCGGCTCCCGGGGCTCGGCCCTTCCCTCGGGGACGCCCCGTCCCCCCGAGGGTGTCACTGCCACCAAGCTCCAAGAAAACTAGAAATTCTGCCTAAACGACACAAACGCGGGGGGGTCCCAGGGCCCCCCTCGCACCGACACTACGCGGGGACAACACCGGGGGTCAGCGTAGAAAACTACATTCAGTTTGCGGTCAGGACCCGACCCACGGGAGCCACGGCCCGGGGCAGCAGCGGAGCCGCCGCTCCCGCGGCCTCAAGCCCACAAACTCGTTACTTGAATGTACTTGTTGAACAGTATAAAAAGCCCGAAGTAACTGTATATGCCACTGATATGCAGGGAGACACCAGGCTCGGGAAAGGGGGGAGGCTCCTGCCTGGAGGGACCCCAGCTGGGATGGAGCTCCCACCCGGCCCTGCTCCCTCCCCATCCCTTCAGCAGCTCAGACACCTCCAAACCGCCGCTCACCCTCATCCTGAGCTCTGGGAGGGGCTTTGCTGAGCCTCCAGCCCAGCCTGAGCCCAGCTCAGCTCAGCCACCCCTGCAAAGCCAGGACCCCCCAGCGCCAGCTCAGGACAGGAACGTGTACATTCAACTTGCATCTAATTCAGACCACAACTCCTATTTTTTCCCAAATTTGCTGCCTCCAGCCCTCGGTGGAGCTGCCGGCCCCCTCCCACCCGGCAGCGTCTCTGCGGGTCTCTGCACCACCCAGCTCATCCCACCTCTCCAGAAAATAAAAACTATTTCCAGCACACACGGCTCCTTCCCAGCAATATGTACAGCCGCTTCCTCAAGAGAAAATACAAAAAAAGAAATCCATATTAAAACTGAAGCTGTCCTAGAAACACCACAGCAAACTAATGTATCCGGATTTAGTTGGTCAGCTAAACACAGGCACAACAAGTGTTAGAGAAGTGGCACAGAAGCACAGGCCGGTGGGGGCAGCTGGGCCGGGGGCTGTGTCGGGCAGGGACAGACCTGGGTGCCAAATCCTCATCCAGGGCTGCCCGGCAGTCGGGAAATGGGATAAAAGCAGTGCAGGGGAGAGGTGATGTCGCTGTCCCTTCGCAGGGGACGGGGGCTCGTTTGCTGTTTGTTTTTTGCAATCTCAGAAGATAAAGTGCAATGTTGCCACTTGCCTTCCTCCTGCAGCACCTGAACCAAGGCCGGGACCCGGCTGCCTCCCTCCGCCCGGGAATCTCATCCCGGGGCACTCAGGGAACCTCCTCCCGGGGTGCCCCGGGCAGAGCAGCAAGAGGGACACGACACCTCAGCCTCCACCTCCTCTTTGGTTACCCACGAGCATCTCCGGCCGCTGCCCATCGGCACAAACCCTGCTGCCAGCTCGGTGAGCCTGGAGAGCGGCTCCAGCCCTTCCCAGCCCATGTTGGTGGGTCACAGGCAGGGAAACCAGGCTCCAGGCAGGGAAGCCGGGCTCCAGGCAGGGAAACCAGGCTCCAGGCTCACCGTGCAGGCTCAGGACCCTCACACCAGCCCCTGCCGGCCCCGGCCCAGAGCACACGGAGTTATTGCTTGGGAAACACACGGCCCCTGCCCCGTCCTGCCCAGGGGCTCGGCCTGCTCCTCTCCTCTCCTCAGTCCCTCTCCTCCAAACTTCCCCTGGATTCAAGTGTTGGAAAAAAAGAAACCAAACCAAAGCCAAGACTGACAAGCTGAAGCTGGTGTTTAGAATTTAGCAGTAAGAGAAAGAAGGAAGCGCCAGCGGGAGGGCAGTGATATATACCGGGGTGGGGACACGGGGGACAGGCAGCACCGGCTCGGGGCCGGAGAAACGGGGTCCCGGCCCCAGCTCCAGCTTCTCCTTCCGGAGCCAGGGCTGGGATCAGTGCTGGGAACGCTGGGAGCACACACAGACAACAGGAGGGCAGGGAGCGATGGCACGTTCCCTGTTTGGGATCAAAGGGATGTGGCACAGAGGGAGAGGAGAGGTGGGGAGGAGGAGGAGGAGGAGGACGAGGAGGAAGAGGAGGAGGAGGAGGAGGAAGAGGAGAAGGAAGAGGAGGAAGTGGAGGAAGAAGAAGGGAAGGAAGCACTGGGAGGGCTCCAGGGTATATATAACCGCCCCTTTCAGGTGCAAATCTGCATTGTTTCAATTTGTATTCAGAGCAAAAAGCACTTATGAAACTACCAGACGACTTTGATGCAAACTAGTACATTTTAATGCCATTTTATTAGAAATCATGCAAACTTTAATATAAAAAATACAAGTGCAATAAGAATCTTTGTGTGTAAATACAGATTCCGGGTTATCGTGTCATTGTCGGCTTCCCAAAGAAATATTCCCACAAGCATGAGAAGCTGCAGGCTTCCCTCTGTCCCCTCCTGGAGCAGCCCCCCCTTAGCACAGCCTGGTTCAGTTCTCTTTGATCCCAGTGTTTTGCTATTCCACTTTTCTTTTTTTTTTTCTCTTTAAATTAGTTTGACCACCCAAGAACACTTTTTTTTTTCTTTCCTGTTTTAATTTATTTACATTTCATTTCTTTAGTGTCATTTGCAACACGAAATGAGGAGCTCCAAGAGTGGGAAAAATCTCCTTCCTAGTCAGAGCTGCAACTCCCTGGCACTAACCCTGCCCCGCTGCCCAGCCCAGGGCTCCCGGCTCGCTGCCCATCCCGGGACGGGCACTGCCCTTTCCTGCTCATCCCGACGGTCCCCATCCATCAGCCTCGCTAAAACCACACACACACACACACACACACATCCCTCACACCCCAGGACCTGCTTCAGCCTCGGACTCCCGGCCTGCGTCAACCAGCCACGGCAGCCTCCTGCCTCCCCGCAGCCCTCGGCCCTGGAAAACCGGGATGAACCCCAGGGCTCCGGCCGTGCCAGTTAATAAATAAACCACCTTTCCCTCGCAGACACGCAGGAGGCCCCGGGCACCCCCCGGGGGAGGGTCTATGAGCGTCTCCTTGAGGTCAACACAGGCTCCACCTGAGCTCTCACAGCAAGTTCGCCTTTAACACATCCCTGTGCCTTTCGTTCCAGACATGGCTTAATCCCATGAACTCGCTCCGTCGGTTCGAAACATTGAAAGAAACCCCAAACAACAAGAAGGAAGTTACAATGGCTGGATATGTCAGTAAGAAGCCAGCACGGCAGCAGCGGTTAATGTCCCTACTCTCCTACGGGGTGGGAAGGAAGGAAAGAGAAAAGGAAACTTAGCACGGGGCTCGTAGCACAATAAATCATCAACACGTCGTCACAAAGAATAAAAGGTTCAAGTCAACAGTTAAAACAGCCTAACGAGTGTGGAGGGTTTATATCAGCATCCAACTGAAGCGGTGAGGAGGGAAAGGGGGTAAAAAAAAGAGACAGAAAGAAAGATCACAGCTTATCCCTGTTAACTCTGGCCTGGCTTCAGCCCCCGGCACATCCCTGCACTGGAACAGCCCTGGAGCCGCTCGATCCCGGCCCCGACGCGACACCACCGCTGGAGTGACCCCCCAAAGCCAACGGGACGGGGCACGGAGAGGGAGGGAAACCCCTTTCCAGCCACGGAGGGACCCCCGAGCCTGGGCAGGGCCGAGCCCCCGGGACGCCCTGCGGAACGCTGTCCCTTCCCACCTAAAGCCAGAGGCCGGGTCAAGAGAGCCAAGCTGGGTCCTCGGGGCGGTGGAGCGGGGCCGGGGGTCACAAGCCTTGCCGGGAGGGCGCGGCGGGGCCAGCCGGCCGTGGCAGCGGGGACGGGGAGGCGCCGGAGCCCAGGCTCTCGCTGGCAGAGGTGCTGCGCCGGGGGGAGGTGCTGCTGGAAAGGTTGGGGGGTTTGGAGACGACGATTTCAGCTCCGTGGTCTGTGCGAGCCTTGGCCTTCTCACGGAACGTCAGCCTGTGAGATTCAATCTGCAGCGACACAGGGGTGGGGGACACGGGGAGGGGGCGGGAGGGACGGGAGGGACAGGGGACGGGGAGGGGGGGGATGGAAGACGATACCAGAATGTCATCATTAGATGCCTGGAAGATAAAAGGCAATTTTCTGAATTAAAAGAAAGGCAGGACGGCCCTACAGACGTCGCTACAAACGGGTGGGGGCTGCCGGGCTCCCCCCCTCTCCCCGGGGCGGCACAGAGGGGGCCCGCGGGCACTTACTTGTTTCTTGTATGTGAGTCTCGAAGCTCTGAGTGTCCCTTTGCTCGGCGGTGCCCAGGCCGGGGGGCACGGCCGGCCCGACCCCGTTCTCCCGCAGCGCGCTGCCCGCCGGGGCCGCCGGGGCCGGGACCGGGACAGGCACCGCACCCGGCACCGCACCCGGCCCCGGCACCGCGCCCGGCCCCGGCCCCGCTCCGCCCGCGGCCGCCGGCGGCTGCTGCCCCGGCTCCGCACCGCCCTCGGCCTACAAGGACAAACGGGCACCGGTCAATAGGCGGCCGTGCGGGGGGACAGGGGCAGGGCTGGGTGCGGGGCTTGGAGGGGTGTCAGAGGTGCAGGGGGGTGAGAGGGGCAGGGGTCGTAGGGATGCGAGAGGTGCAGGGGGGTGTGAGAGGTGTAGAGATGTGAGAGGTGCAGAGGTTTGTAGGGGTGTGAGAGGGGCAGGAGTGCGTGGGGTGCAGGGGGATGTGAGAGGTGCAGAGGTTGTAGGGATGTGAGAGGTGCAGGGGAGTGTGAGAGGTGCAGGGGAGTGTGGGGTGCAGGGGGATGTGAGAGGTGCAGAGGTTGTAGGGATGTGAGAGGTGCAGGGGAGTGTGAGAGGTGCAGGGGTGTGTGGGGTGCAGGAGTTGTAGGGATGTGAGAGGTGCAGGAGAATGTGAGAGGTGCAGGGCTGTGAGAGGTGTAGGGGTGTGGAGTGCAGGAGTTGTAGGGATGTGAGAGGTGCAGGGCTGCGAGAGCCTGGAGTGACAGGACACAGGGGATGGCTTCCCACTGCCAGAGGGCAGGGTTAGATGGGATATTGGGAAGGAATTGTTGGCTGGGAGGGTGGGGAGACCCTGGCACAGGGTGCCCAGAGAAGCTGTGGCTGCCCCAGCCCTGGAAGTGTCCAAGGCCAGGCTGGACGGGGCTTGGAGCAACCTGGGCTGGTGGAAGGTGTCGAGGCTGGAATGGGATGATCCTTAAGGTGCCCTCCAGCCCAAACCATTCTGAGACTGCACAATACCAGCCCCAGTGTCTCCCTGAACACAATTCCCAGCACCCCCTGGTCATGCTGTGCCGTGATGGGTCAGTGTCCCCTCCCTGAGCACAGACATCACATTCCTGCAGCCACACCTGGAACGTGCAGAGCCAAGGCTGGGGACAGTTTGTGTTCCCATGGGAGAAGGGAGGAATCACAGCCACGAGAGCACAACCATCTGTTCCCACCCTCACACCAAGGGGCACTCCTGGGGGGTCCCTTCCAGCTCAGGATATTCCATGGTCCTCCAAGTGCTCCCAAGACCCACAAGGTGCTCTCTCCCAGCACAGAGCACTTGGATCTCACCAGCTTTAACTGGAGGTGAAGGCCACAGGCAGCCCCTCTGAGGGGCTCCCGGCTCAGTGATCCATCCCTGCTCTCAGACCCCAACAGGAAGGATGGGGACGGGCAGCACCAGCCCTCAGGAATGCCTGCCAGGGAGATTGGTCTGGCAGGCCAAGGTGGTTCCCAGCGCTCTCCTTCCCAACCCATCCGTACTCCTGGGGTCCCTCCTTACCCCTGGGGGCACAACAGAGGCCCCAGAAACAAGCAGGTGGCTGGAACAGGCCGGGGGTGGAGGAGCTGCTCTCCCTCAAGAGCAGGAGGAGGAGGAGCAGCCCACTGGAGCCCCACCCTGGGGTGCCAGAGCTCCCTGCACCCACCTTCACGGCCCCTCCTGCCGGCGAGTGTCCCACGTTGTCCAGAGATCCCACTTTGGCTTGGGCCTTCTCTTTGAAGTTCAGCTTCTGGTTCTCAATTTTGACATCTCCTCCCCCTGCAAGGACATGTGCAGGGGTGAGTTCAGGAAGGTCCCACAAAGGTCCCACCCCTCCCCAGCCCCCCCCAGGGAGCTGCTGGGGACCCTTTGGAGGAGGGACAGGACCAAGGAACACCTTCACTGGCTCAGCCTCTCCCCAGTTAAGTCTGGTTTAGAACTGGCAGGACCAAAGTTGGTGGTTCCCACCTGTGCCAGCAAAGCCCCGGAGGTCCCTCGGGTGGGGAACGAGCCCAGGTTGCTCCAACCTGGCCTTGGACACTTCCAGGGATCCAGGGGCAGCCACAGCTTCTCTGGGCAACCTGTGCCAGGGCCTCCCCACCCTCCCAGCCAACAATTCCTTCCCAATATCCAGCCTAAATTTATCCTCTGCCAGTTTGAAGCCATTCCACCCTGTCCTGTCCCTCCAGGCCCTTGGCCAAAGTCCCTCCACCTTTCCTGTCAGCTCCTTCAGGCACTGGAAGGCCACAGTTTGGTCACCCCAGAGCTTTCTTTCTCCTCTCCAGGCTGAACAATCCCAACTCTCTCGGCCTGTCCCAACAGCCCCATCCCTCTGAACGTTTTGGTGCCGGCTTTATTAATAACTCAGACTGTACCTGGAACCACGGAATGGAATCATGGACTGGCCTGGGTTGGAAGGGACCTTAGGGATCATTCCAACCCGCAGCCGTGGACAGGGACACCTTTCACCGGATTCAATCCACGTTCCAGCAGCTTTCTCCCAAACCCAATTCAAGTGTTGCTGAATGGAACTTTGCTTCCCAGAGACATCATTAAACCCTCAGCCCTCTGGAAGCTCCCGGCCCTCTGGAAGCCTGGCCTGGCCAACGGTGGAAACCAGCAGATCTGGCCCAAGCAAACCTGTTCCGAGCCCTGCCAGCCAATGGAGGGTTGTTGTGCTCCAACCAGCCCTGGACAAGGGCAGTTATTGTCGCTCTGGGCTCGTTATTTCCGAGCACTGAGCAGGAGGGGTCACGCTCGTGGCACCACGTTCCCAACGCGGGAGCACGTTCGGAGCCACCGGAGCGTGGGGTGGATGAGGTTCAACCTGGCACAGGGTGCAGGGAACTCCCAGGAGCGGACAAAGACGGGCCTGTGGTGCTTGTTCTTGGCTCTGGGCAGTGAACTTTGTCCCTGGGGTGTGGGGTTTGACGGCCGGCAGCGTTCCCGTGGGGGGGAGTGTCCTCAGACACCGACAGACCAGGAAAGGTCACGGATCTGACCATCCCACAGGCCAAACAAGGGGCCTACAGCCACAGGACCTTGGGTGTGAGACCTGCCCACGCTCCAGCTGAGCCCTGGGCTGGGCACTGCTTGGGTAGAAACCTGAGATTCCCAGGAATTCACACGGAGTAACTGCACCGTTCTCTGTGGGGAGCAAAGAATTCCCACATGCTCATCCCATCAAGTGTCATTAAAGTGTTTTATGTAAGGCAGGAGCTGCCACGAAAGTGAGGCTAAAAGGACCCTCATACAAGCTTTGAAGAACTGGAGACACCTTTATCCTTCCGCAGCACGTGGATATTCCCAGAGTCCCAAAGCCCTCTGGGATGAAGCTTCCTGGAATGGTCATGGGAATATCCACGGTTTCCTTTTCAAATGAGCAGGAAAAAGCAGAGCTGAGTCAAAGCAGTAGATGCTTTGAGGACATCCCACATCTTGTACTCCCCTTCTCCGCTCATGAAACCACCTGGAATTGCTAAAGGAGCATTTCCAGAGCTTCTGGAGACACCCCCTGAAAGCAGCAAACCCCTTAAACAGCTTCAGTCCCGATCCAGGACCGGGTTTAAGGGACGTGCAAAATCTACCAACAAACCCTGAGGAAATGGTAAAACTCCTACCTGGCTTATGCTTGATATTTGCTTTAGAGCCACACTTGGAGGACACTTTGGAAAGGTCAACTTTCTTGTTCTGGATCTGCACCTGGAGAGACAAGAAGAACCAGCTCAGCACAGAGCAACAGCTGCGGTGACTCCGGAGGCCGACGGGCCACCTCCAACACCAGCTTGTGCTTCATCAGCCTGTGCCCTGCTCTACCACATCATGTTCTCCTGCTAATCCCCAGCCATGAGGAACCATCTCCTGCTGATCCCCAGCCATGGGAACCATCTCCTGATGATCCCCAGCCCTGGGAACCATCTCCTGCTGATCCCCAGCCATGGGAACCATCTCCTGCTGATCCCCAGCCCCTGGGAACCATCTCCTGCTGATCCCCAGCCACGAGGAACCATCTCCTGCTGATCCCCAGCCATGGGAACCATCTCCTGCTGATCCCCAGCCATGAGGAACCATCTCCTGCTGATCCCCAGTCACAGGAACCATCTCCTGCTGATCCCCAGCCACAGGAAACATCTCCTGATGATCCCCAGCCCTGGGAACCATCTCCTGCTGATCCCCAGCCACAGGAAACATCTCCTGATGATCCCCAGCCACAGGGAACCATCTCCTGCTGATCCCCAGCCATGGGAACCATCTCCTGCCGATCCCCAGCCATGGGAACCATCTCCTGCTGATCCCCAACCATGGGAACCATCTCCTGCTGATCCCCAGCCCCTGGGAACCATCTCCTGCTGATCCCCAGCCATGGGAACCATCTCCTGCTGATCCCCAACCATGGGAACCATCTCCTGCTGATCCCCAACCATGGGAACCATCTCCTGCTGATCCCCAGCCATGGGAACCATCTCCTGCTGATCCCCAACCATGGGAACCATCTCCTGCCGATCCCCAGCCATGGGAACCATCTCCTGCTGATCCCCAGCCACGAGGAACCATCTCCTGCTGATCCCCAGCCCAACGCCGCCGGCAGCTTTGGCGTCACTCAAAGGCCAGGAGGGTTTAACGTGAGGGACAGAAACTGAGACCAGAGAGCACAGACAGAGGGACAGTGACCGGAAATGGGGGCCCTGAGCTCGTGGCACAGCCATGGAATACACAAGCACTTGGAAGAGGGTCCAATAAACAGCCAGTCCCCACGTTGCCCAGCCCGTTCCTGGCCAGTGCTGGCACTGCCCCTGAGGACACAGCCATGGCCTGGGCAGCTCCACAGCCCCCAGGACAGATGTCACCTCAGGGACCTCCTGCTGCAGGGCCAGGGACGTGTCACCAGCTCCAACCTTTTCTCTCCACCATCCTGTTCATCCTGGAGAAGAGAAGGCTCCAGGGAGAGCTGAGAGCCCCTGGCAGGGCCTAAAGGGGCTCCAGGAGAGCTGGAGAGGGACTGGGGACAAGGCCTGGAGGGACAGCACACAGGGAATGGCTTCCCACTGCCAGAGGGCAGGGTCAGGTGGGATATTGGGAAGGAATTGTTGGCTGGGAGGGTGGTGGGGCCCTGGCACAGGTTGCCCAGAGAGGCAGGTGGATGGGAAATTCCTCCATTCCAGAATGAGCTTTTGTCTAACCACTTAGAGATTCTCTTCATACAAATGTAAGATAATTTATATATATAAGGAACTTCTGGTCATCTGGTCTAATCAAGTTGACATTCTAACTTCCCATGGGAAAAACCTGGGGGTTTTTGGAAGGAATGGCAAGAGAATCCCCAATCCCAGTCATGACTGGTGGCTGCCAACCACCAGCTGGCCCCTCTGTGCTCAGGAAGTTCTGCTCCAGATTGGTTTGCAGAGAAAATCCAAGTCTTTCTTTTTGAATGTGACAAGAACTCATTCACTCACCAGCTACTCCAAGAGTTTATTGATAATTACAGCTTTAATCAGCAGTTCTTGCTTGCTTGGGACTGGGATGAAATTCAATTTATTTCACTGAATGCATTTTAAACTCATGATACTATCAGCTGACAACATCACAGATGCACCTAGCTGGGACTCCCCAGCAGATCCAAACCACCACACCTGCATGGAAGGGCAGTTCTTGCCGGATTTCCAACTTGAGTTTGCAACAGGAGACACATTTACAGGCCCAGGATTGCACTGACAGAGCCAAACACAGACTCCAGGGCCAGAAATAAACTTTAGAGCAGAGAGTTTGACACAAAGGCTCAGACGGGGAGTGTGACCCTCAACTCTTCTTAGGTTTTCTATCTCTGACCACTTCCCAATCCATCTAAGCAGGTCAAGCCAAAGGACAGAGAAACACATGGACACCAAATCACCTTTAAACCTTCAGCACCACAGACATTACCTGCACTTTGCAAAATCTACCTCTTCACTGCTTTCTTTAGAGAGAAACCTTGGTCAGAGATTGGACTGGATGATCTTGGAGGTCTTTTCCAAACTAAACGACTCTGTGGTTCCAGGAGGGGGAAATACTAAAGTGCAACAAAAGCTTTTACCCAGGAAACTTTCCTGTGCCTGTGTCTGGCACATGGAACACGAGCAGAAATAACAGCTGCTGGTTTTGGGCCCCCAAACAGAGACCCAGCCAGGAACCACCTGGGTAGGGTGGTGGGATGATGCCCCAGCCCTGGAAGTGTCCAAGGCCAGGCTGGACAGGGCTTGGAGCAACCTGGGCTGGTGGGAGGTGTCCCTGCCCGTGGCAGGGGCTGGAATGGGATGAGCTTTAAGGTCCTTTCTGACCCCAAACACTCCAAGATTCCATGTCCATCACTTCTACCAGAGCAGCCCTAAAGCTGAACCATAATTTCCTACTAAACCACAAGCCTTGTCCACAGGATTCCTACAGGCTTTAACTGAAGGCACAGCCCACAAAGACCAGACCTTCCAGATCTTCCATCAGGGAATTAGACACTGGGAAGTCAGGGCACTAAACACTGGGATCTCTTCTCCCAGAAGAGATCATCACAATTATTTGAGCAAGAAAACAGCTTGGAAGAGGTCACCAAGATCACAGTGCCCCAAAGGGAGGGAGAAGATATAAAAATGAGTAAAAAGAAAAGGCTTTTCTGGGAAGACAGACTGGGCACTCACATCCATGTGCAGGGCTGGGGATGGTGGAGGGCTGGGAATGCCTGCCTGGAGCTGCTCTGGGGGCATTGGGAACCTGGGAATGAGCTTTCTGCTCTGAAAATACGGAATAAAGTGCTGCTTAAGTAGCTGATCAAGGAGGAAAACTGCAGTGGTGAGAGTGTGGGGGAAGAGGAAAAGAAAGGAGGGACACACATCCCCAGGGCTGGGAATGTCTGGCAGTGAAGAGGGAAGGACAGGATGGTGATTCATGAGCAGAAGAACAGTTCACTGATGGAGTTAATCAAGCAAGAAAATATCCCCCACTTTTAAATCCCATTCCTGGGAGCCTGGAAAAAAGGAAAAGCACGTGTGGGGCTCGTTGGCCACTGAAAGGCTGTCAGGGGTAAGAGTGGCAAAACTGAAGTGGCTTCTAAAACACAGTTCCTTGGAGTGCAGGGGCAGGGAAATGGCACCAGCTGTCCCAAAAACTGTCACCAGAGTGGCCAAAGGCACTTCTGCCACCGAGCACCGGCTCTGGACCAGCTGTGCCACACCTGGGGGACAAACCCAGGGGAGACAAACCCAGGGGACGCAGCAGGACCAGGAATGTACAGGCTGGAAACCACCACGAGGGCACCCAGCTGGCACGAGGGTCTCCCCAGCAGCTTCCCAGAGTCTCCTGTGGGAGCATTTCCAGGGGAAACTCCCCTCCAGGCACCGAGCAGGTCATGGAAGTACCAAATGAGAAATGTCAGCTGGGAAAGGCAAACGCCAAGGCCCCAGGCAGGAGGGGGGCAGAGGGTGTGTCCAGTGGCTCTGTGGGAAGGGAGGCCTCGTGCAGTGACCACCACAGTGACCACCAGGCTCTGACCACCCTGGATGGAACCAGCTCCTTAAGGACCCACATCTGGTTCCCTCCTGCAAAAATCTGAGGGAAAATCAGTCCTGCAAAGGTTCAGCCACCTGGGCACGGATTTCCCAGGAAAAATGGCCCACAGTTGTCCCCACAGCCAGGTCCTGAGCAGTGTCACTGCTCCAGACACTCTGGAACATCACTCCTCAGGAACATGGAATATTTAAACACCTATGGAACAAGCTCCCCCGGGCTTAAATACTTCAGTGTCTCTGAAACCACCCAACCTTTGTGTTTCTGAAACTGCCCCTGAGCAAACCCAGCACAGGTTCGAGGCAGCACGGATCTGCCCCCACGGAATGAGCCACCAAACTAAACTCGTGCTCTCCCAGGCTTTAGGATCCACAGAGTTAACCTGTTTTCCTGCCAGACCCTTTCAGGCTCTCACACCCCAAACCAAGTCGCAGACACCACCAGATTAACTTTCTATTTTAACGAGCTCAGCTCTGCAGCCAGAGACACCAGCAGCCTTTAAATTTAGAAATTAATCGCAGCTCAAAGGTTAAGACCCTGAGTCTTTTCCTGTTTCAAAGTCCTTTTAGTGAAACAAGAAGTGAAATGAGTCTGGCTCCAGCTGGAGCTGTGAGCCAGGGAAGGGCAGCAGGCACTTCCAGGCCATAATGAATTTGAGCTGAAAAATCAAACATCTGCAGTAGGTCAGTGGGATGAGGAGGTGCCTCCACTGCCTGCAGAGGGAATCCAGGGAGTGCTAACTCCTGGGATCCGTGGGGAGTTAACTCCTGGGATCCATGGGGAGTTAACTCTTGGGATCCATGGGGAGTTAACTCTTGGGATCCATGGGGAGTTAACTCCTGGGATCCATGGGGAGTTAACTCCTGGGATCCATGGGGAGTTAACTCTTGGGATCCATGGGGAGTTAACTCCTGGGATCCATGGGGAGTTAACTCCTGGGATCCATGGGGAGTTAACTCTTGGGATCCATGGGGAGTTAACTCCTGGGATCCATGGGGAGTTAACTCCTGGGATCCATGGGGAGTTAACTCTTGGGATCCATGGGGAGTTAACTCCTGGGATCCATGGGGAGTTAACTCCTGGGATCCATGGGGAGTTAACTCCTGGGATCCATGGGGAGTTAACTCCTGGGGTCAGTGATGTGGACATCCTCCATTTGGCCACGAACAACCCATAAAGCAGGTGAGAAGCAGGTCAGGTGTAGCTGGAGCACTATGAAACGAGACACTCACGTTCATCCTGGCATCCCAAGGGAAAATTAAACAATTCCTCAGCCTGCCTTGTTTCCAGGAGCCCTGAGACTCTGCCACACCTTTGTGCCTCCAACAGAGCATTCTTGAGAGTGACACAACAACATGGTACAAGAGAAGGAGTTAGTAGACAGACAGCTTGCCCAGAGCCCATACTTACATTCCCACCTCCAGGGACATGCTTAATATTGTCCTTGGAACCACACTTGGACTGAACATGGCTGTAGTTCGCTTTTTTGGAGACTATCTGGACCTGGAACGTCACAGAATGGAAAACAACACAAGGGAGAGGACTGGTTAGAGTTGTCATATGGCAGGGGGGGCTCTGACACGGGGAACAGGAGCCCTGGGAACTCAGCCCGACTCAGTGCCAGGGGTGGAAGCGACTGAGGAGAGTGAGAGAGAAGTGAAGGACAAGAGCCTGCATAGACAGTGTTAGTGCCAGAGCATGAGGTGAAAACGCTGCCCCACGGGCCCCACGGACCTGCCTGCCCCAAGGGATGGGATTGCCCACGTCCCCCCGGAGCTTCCCGGGATATTTCTAGTGGGAGCTTCCCTGGAGCAGGGAGAGCCAGCCCGGCTGCCCGGGAGCCACGGGGCCAGCACTTGGAATGAACTGCTCAGGGTCTGCTCCTGGGTGGGCTCCAGTCCTGGATAACATCCCTCAAACCCCCGGGCAGTGAAGCCCCATGGGCTGAGAAAGGTTTTCCTGACGAAGGTGGTCAAACCTTGGGTTAAATTACATCAGACCACACGTGAATTAAATTGTTTCTAATTAAATTAAAGTGATTTGGACTTGGGGACGTGGTCAGTGGTGGCCTTGCAGTGCTGGGCCGATGGTTGGACTCGAGCTCAGAGGGCTTTTCCAACCTCAGTGATTGATCCTGTGATTTTTGTAATACAGAAGGAATAGCTAAGTGAGCTTCACTCACAGAGCAGGAGCTGAGTTAGAGCGACAGGCCCGTGCTTACAAAGGTTAGTTACAACACGTGTTTAGTCTGGGAGTTACTTCCCACAGCACAGAACAGGGCAGAAGCTGTGCCCTGCTTCCCAGAGAGAGGTGATAAACTTGGAGCACAAAAGGAATCCCCAGAGCATTCTCACTTGAGCAGCTTCCCAAAGCTCCTTGGCCATTCAGAAAGGCTGGATTCAGGGCAAGAGCAGCTCTAAAAACTCGTGCCATGGAGTGTGTGACTGACTCCTCCAGAGGTACAAATCCTGATCATTCCTGAACAGGCTCTGCCTGGTAATACTGGAATTAAACTGCAGCACTCCCACCTCACCCCCTCCCTCGTGCTGGAACACCGTGTCACGCCAGCTTTGGGGTAACCCATCAAATGGTGGTGGCCTAATCCATGGAGTTACAGAGTTTGGGAACAACTGGGTCCGGAATATTGCAGGAAAGATGAATTCCTTAATATTCCACGGTCTTAAGAGAAGCAGCTCTGAACTAAAACCCTGCCTGGTTACAAACTGGTTCTGCGTAGGAAGAACTGGTTTGAAGTGGCTCAAAGTTAAGCCTGTATCAACCTCAAAGTGAAACTGGAAAACTCTGCTCTGCAAACATTCCAAGCAGGAGTGGAGAAGGTCCCTCCAGAGAGAGCCCTGAAGGTGCTTCCCTGGGAACATCTCGGGGTGCAGGACAAAGACCGGGAAGAGTGTCCGTGCAAGGAACAGTGACACCAACAGGACAGAGAGAAGAGCCGAAGAGAAGGGAAGGTGACTCAAAATGGAAACACTTTTTCCTTCATCTCCCCCAAGAGAAAAGTGTGAAAGGAACTCACTTTCCCATTGGGCTGTTTGGGGACCCCCTCTTTTGATACGGCTGTTTTGGGAGGAGCCACTTTAGTGCCCGCGCTGGGCTCGGGCCTGGGCGCGGCGGCGGCTGGGTCGGGCCTTTTCTCTACTTTCCCCTGGATGGAGACAAACGGGTCATTTCAACCAGCAAAAGCAGAAGTGTGGGCAGGGGGGTGGGAACGGGAGCTGCCCGGGGAGACCTCACGGAGCGGGTGACCCAGGAGAGCCTCCTGCACGCTCCAGTTCCCAGGCAAAGGACAATCCCACACCCAGGATGGGAGGGAAGCAACACCACTCAGGCACGGGGTGGCACAGGCACCCTGTTCTCCATGTCTCAAAAAGCTCCTGGTGCCCCTTCCTTGGGATCACGTTGGCAGGCGCCAAGTGACCCCGGCACTTACGTCCTGCCAAAAAATCAACCCAGATCTTTTAGGAGCCCAACGGCAGCAGGGCAGGAGCAGCTCCTTCACAGGGAGGACATGATGAAGATCCTGGAGGCAAAGACATCCCTGGATTGCCTCTGTCTTGGAGCTCCTGGAGCTCTGCTGGACACACACATGCTGTGCTTCCAGTTGGGATTCCCCCCACACAGACTTGACTCAGTCCTGGAGCCCAGCAGCTGATTTAGTTTTTATCTAAAAAATGCAGGTGGACCAAGCGAGTCCAGCTGAGCAAAAATGGAAGGAAAAATTAGAGGTTTCGTAAAAATTCAGCAACCACCTGGAAATATCCATTCTTTTGCTAATCTGGATCCAGGGAGGTGCAGCAGAACCTGCATTTCTGGGGGGGGGGCTCAGCATGAATTTTGTATTTCACTAACTTACAGACCAGTAAACAAAAAAAACCCTCAGCAACGACAGTGTTCTCAGACTCTAAAAACACCTCAGTGTAAATCAGACTATGAAAAGGACAATTTGCTTAAAAATAAAATTGTTTGAATTTAATAATTCTATGAAAATATTTAGAAAATCGAGGCCAGTGCAATGGAATGTGAAAATCGAGTCCCTCAAGCTGAGTCAGGGAGGGCTGTGCTGTGAGATCACCACTAAGACAGTGCTGACTGAGGGTAAATCCATGTGGTATCGATGCTGTCTGGGACACACAGCCAGCCCAGGAGTGCCCTTGACTTTCCTGTGCCTGGGAGCAGACTGAGGTCCCAGCACGGAACGTGCTCCCCCGGCAGCCCATGGAAGTTCTGTGCAGAGTTATTCAGCCCCACAAGCTGCAGCAAAGGGGGTAAATCCCTCTGGGTGGGAATTAAAGCCCTCTGAGTGCTGTCAACACTTTTGGTCAGGCCAAGATGGGGGTTATACAACAGCTCATCAAGGTTTGATGGTTCTGCAGCCACATTATTTAAACCTCAGAAGAGGCTGCAGGTCTATCCCCAAACCTTCCTTATTTCCATGGCAGGTATTCTTGGTTTCACCATGTAATTTAGAGCACTAAGAGGCACAGAGAGCCCTGTGTTCCAGCTCTGTACATGCCTTTTCAGCACTACCCTCTTCTTGTGGCCACCACAGGTGAGCCAAACAGACCCGTTTCATGTTGGCCTTGGGCCTGTTAAACACGGGAAAGGTGCTGTGGAACTTGCTCCTGAATCCAGGTTTCCTTCATCCCAGTGCACTATTCCCCCCTTCTGTACCATTCAGCAGACTGGATCCCTCTGTCCCCAGGCCAAGGTTGGGAACACAGACAAGACCGGGGGCGTTCAGCACCGAGTTCCTGCGTCGGGACGTACGGCAGGAAAACAGGACCGGAGTCCTGGGTTCCCACACGTGCCCCAGCAAACCCCGGGTGGCCCTGAGGTGGATTCCTTCTGCACGCTCCCACCACCTGGTTAACGGCACCCCAGACCCCAGAGAGGAGCTCTGCAGAGCGCGAGCGAGGAGAGCAGTGAGGGCACAGCCACCGCGGTCAGCGAGGAGCGCCCGGCGCCGCGCGGGGCCACGGCGGGGCCCGGCACTCACCTTCCCCCCGCCGGGCTGGTGCTTGATGTTGTCCGTGGAGCCCACCTTGGAGCGCACGTTCTTCAGGTCGGGGGCGGAGGCGCTGCTGCTGGGCCGGGGCGGCTTGGCCGCGGAGCCGGGCTTGCCGGGGGCCTTGGCGGGGGGTTTTTTAGCGTCCGCGGAGGCGGCGGAGGTCGAGGTGGGTTTGGATGCGGCAGCCTTGGGTTTGGGGCGACCGGTGGCCGCCCCGGGCACGCTGGGAGTGCTGGAGGCCGCGGTGGAAGGAGTGGTGGCGCTGCTCTTGGTGGCGTTGCCGGCCGCGCTCTTGGGGCGGCCCGAGTCCGCTGCGGGGGGCACGGGAATGCCGGGGGGAAGGGGGAACACACGGGTCAGAGGCTGCTTGTACCGGCTCCCTCGGAGTCACAGCATCCCAGGAGGGCTTGGCTTGGGAGGGACCTCAAAGCCCACCCAGTCCCACCCCCGGCCATGGGCAGGGACACCTTCCAGCGTCCCAGGCTGCTCCAAGCCCCGTCCAACCCGGCCTTGGGCACTTCCCAGAGATTTACAGAGACCTCCTTAATCGCCCCAGCCCCAAACAAGGGGGTTTGAGTTAGACTGAGGAAATGGCTACAAGTTGTGCCAGGGCAGGTTTAGGTTGGATACTGAGAACAATCCTCCTGGGAAGGGCTGCCCAGCCCTGGCACAGCTGCCCAGGGCAGGGGGGGAGTCCCATCCCTGGAGGGATTTCAAAGCCCTGTGGATGTGGCACCTGGGGACACGGGTGGCCTTGGCAGTGCTGGGGAAATGATCAGTGGTCTTAGAGGGTTCTTCCAAGCCTGATGATCCCATAACTCCAGGATTAGAGGGAAACTGAGCATTACCTGATGGAGACTTTGCCAAGGTCTTCTTGGCCTCCGCCGGCTTCCCGTCGGTTTTGATTGCTGCCAACACAGAACACAGTGGTCAGGATTTCAGGCAGGATCCAGATGAAGTCTGGAAACATCCCAAAAATTAACTGCCCTGTTTGAACCCCTGCCTGGTTTCCTCCTCCTGACAGCAGAACCCACTTGGATATTCCAGCCAAAGGATCAATTAATGTAAAAGGACCATCATTCCATGATGGAACACACCTGGGGCATGGGTTACATTTTGTTTTTTCTTAAAATAACTTTCTCAATCTGACAGCACTCACTGAGGTTATTTTAATCCTGCCCCACCTTTATTTCTTAAAAAAAAACCCCCAAACAAACAAAAAAACCTGCCAGAACACATTTCCTTTCTTTACTCAACAGCAAAAGCAACCCCACATTTGTCCTTCTCTAACCTTGCTCTCATTGCCAGACCAGACCTACCCTGTGCCAATTTTCTTGCACAGAAGTTATTGCACGTATTTTGGTCCCTCTTTTAATTGTATAAACCCAAAAATCAATCCCTAAACTGAGCCAGGCCTTAGGGCAAAGCCCAACGATCATGACCTGATTACAGAGCACAGCCTAAACCAGGAATTCGTCCCTATTTCCCCAAGCAGAAGAAAAACCAACCACAAAACTGATCGAGGCAAAACTCACGGACTGAAAAATGGAAACAGAACTTTATTTTAAGGAGCTCTTTGATCATGGAATTGTAGGTTTTTCACTATCAGCGATGAGCAAGTTTGGGTAAAATCGGGTTTGTTCCAATAGCCAAAGGAAGGCAACATTGAAAAGAAACAACAAATGGAAAAAAAATCATAGTTAGAAATGATGAAAGCCCTCATTTTTTAGTATTTAATTTCCATTAAGTCTCATATTTTTAGATAAACTCCAGCAGCTGGCAGGGTATTTATGGAATATCAACATGGAAAAGACCAAGGGGAAGAGGCAGATAACTACAGGCCAAGTTAGTCCGGATCATTCCACCCTGACTTTGCTAAAAGCACTCAATTAAACCTCCCAGATAAGATTCCAGCTAATGAAGTGAAACCCATTTGGATAATTTAATAAGGCCTAAAGGAGAGATATATAATTAATACCAAACACTTCAAAAAAGGGCCTGTCAAACCAACCTAATTTCATTCCTCAAGACCACAGCTTCAATTGGGGAAACTGCATGGACAGAACAGACTCAGCTTTATATAAAAGGCAGAGGATGAATATGTTTAATACAGAGAGAGATGTTATTTCTGCTTGTGTCAGTGGGGACACAAGTGCTGGAACCCTCCTGTCTGTGTGATATGAGATGGTGAAAACCTGGAGAGCAATAAAGCTCATGGTCTATAATGACAGGCAATAATGACAGGCAAAGACTCTGATCTTTGCCTGATGGGAAGGACAGAGCGTGGTCTTATACAAACATAAAAGTCATTTCCACAGGGAGGGGAACACAAACCAAAAACAAAACTAAAAATTAAAAATCAAAATCTCCAGCCCCACGTGGCTCCCCTTCAGTGGAGGAAGTGAACTGACATTTCATACCTGAAAAAGTGAAACCACAGAATATCAAACCCATCCTCACACACAGCCCTGAACAACGACTAAACCTGAGAGCATCACAGGGCAGTGTCTGCCTTCTGACTCAGGAGAAGCAAGAGCAGATGTCCTGCTGAAAGAGCATCTTCAGCCAGAAACAGCACTTTTAGCCACAAACTTATTCCCTGCCTCAGTGCTGTGCCATGAGAAGCTAAATTCATGGAATCACTGAGCTTGGAAAGGATCTTTGAGATCATGGAGTCCAACCATTCCCCAGCACTGCCAAAGCCATCACTGACCCTGTCCCCCCGTGTCACATCCACAGGGCCTTGAAATCCCTCCAGGGATGGGGCCTCCCCCCCTGCCACTGATGGACAGCCCTTCCCAGGAGGAATTTCCCCAGTATCCAACCTGACCCTCCCCTGGCACAGCTTGAGGCTGTTTCCCCTTGTGCTGTCCCTTGTTCCCTGGGAGCAGAGCCCGACCCCCTGGGCTCCCCCCTCCTCTAAAGGAGTTGATCAGAACTGGGATCAGAAGAGCTCCACATCCCCATCTCTTCCTGCAGCTGCTCCACCCCAACCCAGCCGTGGTGTTTGACCCGCTGTGGTTCCCTCCAGCCTGTCACACCCCTCTGTCACCTCACCCAACACAGGACCCCCTTCTTCTTCCACCACTCCTGACTCCCCCGTGCGTCCCCAGCCCCACACAAGGCAGCTCTGCCTCCCCCTGGAGCTCCTCCAGCTGACCTCATCTCTCCCTCGCCCACCCAGTTCTCCCTGTGCTTTGGCACCGTCCCACCGCCCTCGCCGGTGCCGGAGCCTCTTCCTCTGCACATCCTGCCTCTTGGAACAACCCTCCTGCAGCTCTGCATCGCTGGCTCCGTCTCCTTTCAGATGGCACCGGCGAACGCCCCTTTGTCTGGGGCTCAGTTTTGGAAGGAGGAACGAACTGAACTCATTAGAACGGATTCCTCGTTCCCGGGCCCCGGTTTTTGCCTCAGAGACCACACAAAATGAATTTTACAAGGACGGCCACGGGATCAGATGGGATACATGGCTCTTGGAAGGTTCAACACTTCCTCTACGCTTGATTAATTATATTTTCCCCCAGAGCATGAAGTCTGGGATGGCCAGCAAGCCTAATAAACCTCCAACAGTTCAAACATTACTATTTCTTTGGGAACGTTGGGTTACGAATCCAAGCTCTGGGATTCACAGCCCAAACCAACCAACACGGATCAGTTTACACGTTTATTGGCAAATTTTGCCACTGGGGTCCAGTAATTTAAAAAGACTTGAGATCATTTAACTCAAATTTTATCTGACGTTGAATCTCCTGAGCTCCATTAAAACGAGTGAGAACTCATTAAAATGAGTGTTTCCAAGAGCCTGGAACGCTGCTCGTGTTTCACGTTGAACCCGTGGGAAGGTCCCTCTTCAGCAGCAGCAGGAGTGGGACACAGCCTTTGGATGGAGCTGATGTGATCTCAGCTCCAAATTCTTCCTGCACTGGTAAAAAGCCCTCAACTTCTGCTGAACCCTCTTTGGTTTTCAGAGGCACCAGTTCGGGTGTTTCGGGTGTTCTCTCCTGGAGATTTCCCTTCCCAAGTTTTATTTGTTTTTAGTGTTTATTCTGTGGCAAAATGCAGAGGGAACAGCATCCCTTAAATCAAGTGTGTTCACTAACTGCATTAACCCTGGAACACACAGGGCTCATCCAAGCTGGCCTTGAGGGCCATTGGGATTTGGGTTTGGAACAGGAAGCCCTGGAGAGGAAAAAGTCTGAGCTACAGCCAGAGTCCAGAGGAGGCCCTGGAGATGCTGCCAGGGCTGGAGCCCCTCTGCTCTGGAGCCAGGCTGGGAGAGCTGGGGGGGTTCCCCTGGAGAAGAGAAGGCTCCAGGGAGAGTGAGGCCTAAAGGGGTTCCAGGAGAGCTGGGCAGCCCTTTCCCACAAAGAAATTTTCCAATATCCAACCTGACCCTCCCCTGGCGCAACGTGAGGCCATTTCCTCCCATCCTGTCCCCTGTTCCCTGGGAGCAGAGCCCGACTCCCCCCGGCTCCCCCCCGCTGTCAGGGAGTTGTGGGGAGCAGATGGTGCCCCTCAGGCTTGCAGCCCTTGGGAGGGGACATCTCAGGCAGGAGTCAGGACAGGGGACACTCACACGACGGCCTCTTGGGAGTCGCGGCCGAGGTGGTTTTGGCAGCAGGAGCTGCCGTGACCGGAGACGCCGCCGTGGTCTTGGGAGCAGCTGGGGAGCTCTTGAGAGGAGTCTTGGGAGTGGTGGAGGATGGAGGCTTGGAGAGGGAGCTCTTCTTCTCCGTGGGCTTCGCATCCGCAACCTGCAAGCGGGGAGGAGCCGTCAGAGCCGGTGCTGCACCAGCACTGCCAGGGGAGGGAGAGCGCCACAGAAAGGCTGCAATAAACTGAAATCCTTTACAGTCTGAAGCACTTAAGCTTGGCACGGCCGAGGGGTTACAATGCAAATTAAAATATAATTAAGATGAGCAGAAGTGACTGTGTTGAGTGGAGAACACGGAGCACAGACCCCGCGGAGGAGCAGATTCCACCCGGGGCTGGTCCAGCACTGACGGCTGTGAAGGAGGTTTGGATTTCTGGACAAAATGGAACATATCAGTCCACTGTCAACACTCCTGGGAGAGATCCCTGCCCTCCATGAGCAGGAATGCTTCCTGAGCTAAGCTGGAGTTTATTGAAACACTGGGGACATGAGAATTGGGTGTCTGTGGCTCATCCCTCACTTGGAAAACTGTCCCTGGTTTCCTCCCTCTCCCTGGTAAGTCACTTGTTTGGCAACTGCCTTGTGTCTGAAGTATGAAAATACTGAGTTAATGTGAGCAAACAAGTCAGATGAGAGTCTGGTTTTATCAAAAAGGGATTCAGAATGATGGGAAAACTTGAGCCAAGCCAAAGATGCTGGCTCAGAGAAAAGCACAGATTTACACCTGCACTTTCATACCCTCCCTGCTAACTTTAGTTAGTTCTAAAAGGCACTCAAATGCAGCTATTTAAGCTTAATATGGCAGAAATGGTGGCATTTAGCCCTCAGTGAAGCTTCTGAAATTGATTTTAACATTCCCTTTTAAACCTGAATTCTTCTCTATAAGATCACAAGTTAACACAGGGAAGATTCAAGGGACACCTCCCATTCCTAACACATGGGTTTCCTATTTCAGCTGGAAGATGAACACTAAGAACTGTCCATGAATCTTCTGTTCTTGGGGAATTACCAATCCCCAGCATTTCCTCAGCACAGAAGTGTTATCAGTTCTCTTTGTGCAGCTCTTCCAGTGACCAGGCATCATAAGGAGACACCCAGTGGGAAACACTGGAGTGCTCAAACGGATTTGTTTCCCCTTGATATGAATATCAAAGGTCTCCAATCAGTATTCCCATGGTCTTGTCTGGATTTAAGAGTTTTATTGGGAAGAAAGTCTTCCCTGTGAGGGTGGGGAGGCCCTGGCACAGGTTGCCCAGAGAAGCTGTGGATGCCCCATCCCTGGAAGTGTCCAAGGCCAGGGTGGATGGGGCTTGGAGAAACCTGGGCTAGTGGGAGGTGTCCCTGCCCAGGGCAGGGGGTGGAATGAGATGATCTTTAAGGTCCTTCCAACCCAAACCATCCTGGGATTCATGGTAGTTCACCAGTCAAGTTTAATTGGCCTCTGTGATGCCACAGTTCAGTGCCTTGGACCTGATGCCATCCATGGGTTAATGGAAGCTGCTCCCAAGAACCCTGCAGCTCCTCACGCACTGAATGACCATCCTGACCTTATCCTGCCCTGACTGGCACGGGAATTCTGCTCTGACTGCTGGGGAGAGCTGGTCATTCCCCACGTCCACGAGCCCTGGGAGCTCCCCCAGCACAGCAGGTCGGTTCTTACCTTTGGTTTAGTCTCTTTTGCAGCTAAGGAGGAGGGACGGGTGGTGCTGGTGCCGGGGCGTTTGGCAGTGCTGGCTGCAGGACCTGCAGTCGGGCTCGTGGCTTTTTTGTTTGGGCCTGAGGTGGCCGAGCCCGGGCGCTTGGGGCTGGTGGTGGCCGAGGGCTTGGCCTTCGCTGCTGCCGGCTTTGGAGAGGACGTGGATGCAGAGGGCTTTGGGTGGGGCCAGAAAGCAAAATCCGGGATAAAAACCAAAGGAATACAACAAAAAAAACAGCGCATTGTGAACCAAAACATCGAGCTGCGAGAACATAAAGGTGGTGTTTGAAAGGAAACAAAGATAACGATAATCAGCTTTCTGTTTTCTGAGCGCAGCAAAGAGCCGAGCGCAGCAGGGCCTCGGGGCAGGGGGGTCCTGCCAGCCAACCCCAAACCAGCAGGATTTATTCCAGCAGCATCAGAAGCAACAGAAGGAATGGCTGCTAAAGCTGGGATTAGTAACTGGGTGTTCCTGGCCTCCAGTCCTACGTGCAGGACGCAGGGCACGGCTTTCCAATTACGGGCACACACGGATTGCGGGGCCTAAATCCTCATCCCATCAACTCCCGCGGCCACACGGCCCCTGCCCCAGAGGGGACAGACAGCTCCCGGCCCCCCACCCCTCTGGAAATTTGGGGGTGCATTCTGAAGCTCCTGGGAGCAGAGCTCTCTGCAACAAGAGAGCCCCAGATCCCAGCAGTGCCCACTGCAATGCAAATAAAGGTGTCGTAAACAACTCGGGAGTGTCTGTGCAGCAGGATTCATCCTCCGTGTTTGCTACTCCTACCCCAACCCCAGAGTGCAAGGGAACAAACCCTTCCACACATTTATCAAAGGCACTTTCAGTCACGTGGCTGAGCTGTTTGTGACTCTGGGACTGGCTGGGTTTGGTCTGGGAAAAGGGTTCCCAAGCGGAGCTCAGAAAACAGAACCTGGGTTGGCACAGCTGAGGAAGCAGAAAAGCTGGCAAATGAAACCCATGGAAGTGGAGACACTGAACGTGGAATGGTCCTACCTTGGTCTTCTTCTCCGGGCTGGGAGGAAGCTCCTTGTTGGGAGGAGCTGTGATGTCGTTCCCTGTCACAGCTTCCGCTGGTTTGGGCTCCTCTGGTTTCACTGCAGGGGAAGGAAGGGACACTTTGTAAGTCTGAGCTTTTTTTAATTATATACATATATATATTTTTAGTTTATCATCATTCAACACAGCAGCAGGAGGAGAGAGAAATGTGACAGCTACAGGTTGGTGTTTCAGGGAAATTTCCCCAAGCCCAGAATTCCTGTAGGAAGAAAGATCTTCCCTGTAATGGGCCAGGTTCATCCACATGCCATTAGCATCCAATTTCTCCTGTTATTCCAGTGGGAAAAGCCGGACAGCAGATGAAGGAAACCTGTGGTTTAATTCAAATAGCAAATCTCCCCACCTTTCAAACTATTAAAATTGATTCTTGGAATGTTAATGGTGAAGTTCTGACCTCTTCCAGGTTTTACACTATGACTTATCCCAAAGGGGGGTTCTGTTTCCAACTACCCCTGTTGTTAGGGCTGCTTCTTCTGGAACTTTCTCCTGCCCTCCATGAGCAGGGAGGATTCCTGGGAAGGGAGCTGGACTGACAACGGGAAAGGTCACACAGGGAAATGGGAAATGGGAAATGGGAAAGGGAGCCCAGCTCTGGGGAACAACAGCAGGAGGCCCCGGAGATGCTGCCAGGGCTGGAGCCCCTCTGCTCTGGAGCCAGGCTGGGAGAGCTGGGGGGGTTCCCCTGGAGAAGAGAAGGCTCCAGGGAGAGCTGAGAGCCCCTGGCAGGGCCTGAAGGGGCTCCAGGAGAGCTGGAGAGGGACTGGGGACAAGGGATGGAGGGACAGCACACAGGGAAGGGCTTCCCACTGCCAGAGGGCAGGGATAGATGGGATATTGGGAAGGAATTCCTGGCTGGGAGGGTGGGGAGGCCCTGGCACGGGTTGCCCAGAGAAGCTGTGGCTGCCCCATCCCTGGAAGTGTATTCCAGGACTTCCAGGGAAGCAGGAACATGGAGCTCCCAGTCCAACACACGTGGATCCCACTGACCCTCGTTAGTGTGGAAACCCCTGTCCCAGATTCCCTATAAATGGCTTTAACCCCCAGTTCCCAGCTGGGTTGCTGTGCAGCTGCACTGCTCTGGGCTCCCTTCCCCTGCAATTCCTGGGGCATTGGGATTTTAGGAAGGCACAAACAACCCATCCCAAATTCCTGCACACCCCCCCCATCATCTGGGGATTAAATCCAAGTGTTATCTGTGCTGGATGGGGCTTTTTATAACCACCCAACAGACTGTGACACACTGAGGGCCCACCAGAGCACACAGTGACAACTCCAACAGCAAACAAGTTGTTTTCCACATCTTTCCAAAATTACTATTTATATTTCACATTTTCTTGCTTGTCAGTCTTGACAGGAGCATCTGAATTCTGGTACCAAACAGCAAATAAAATAAAGCCATGCCTCCCACCCACCCCAGCAGGATGGGCTGGCTGTTGTTATTATTTATTTCCCTGACTCCAGGAGAAGTTCAGGAGCCTTTTTTCCCTTGCATTGCATCAGCCTCTTCCTATCCATTTATCTTCTAAGTTTTGCAGTGCTGGGTTGAGCAGCCAGAACACACAAAAAAGGCTTGGGAAGGAAAAAAAAAGGAGCAAAATGTATGGCCTGGACATGTGTTTGATTCAAAATGTATTCATATATTTATAGACATACAAACTATATATATATATTTATATATATTCAAATTCTGAAGAATTATCCATGTTCACCTGGAAAACCCCCTGTTTCTGTAGCTAACCTGTACTGGCTCCTCTCTGCTTGGTTTCTCCCCTGCATTTCAATAACCCTTCACGTTCTCCCCCATTTCACCTGCCAGCTCCACCCACAGCAGGGTCAGAAGGAGCAGTTGTTGTCAGTGGTTCTCAGCAACAACCTCCCGTCCATTCCCCTCTCCCTGCTCCCAGAAACTGCTCCTCTGGAATCCTGCCAGTCTCAAACATCCCAGACATCAAGGTGCCTTTCCCTCTGCTGGAATTTACCTTTCAGGTACTGCCTGTCATTAATTATTTCAGCTAATTCAGCAGCAACACTAAACCTCCTGCTGATGATAAAGCACAGCATCCACACCACGAATTCACTGGCTCAGGGAATGCTCCTCAAAACCCTCAGCTTCCAAAGGTCCAGGATTTAAACTCCAGCAGCTTCCACACTTTCTGAGCCAATCTGAATTTCACGGGACTTCACGTTAATAGAAAGTGAATTAGAAACAGGGCAGGCCAAGGGGGAATGGCTTCCCACTGCCAGAGGGCAGGGTTAGGTGGGATAGTGGGAAGGAATTCCTGGCTGGGAGGGTGGGGAGGCCCTGGCACAGGTTGCCCAGAGAAGCTGTGGCTGCCCCTGGATCCCTGGAAGTGTCCAAGGCCAGGCTGGATGGGGCTTGGAGCAACCTGGGCTGGCAGGGGGTGGAATGAGATGATCTTTAAGGTCCCTTCCCAAACCCAAGCCATTCTGGGACTTTATGAACCTAGATGATGATGATGATGATGATGATGATGATGATGATGGTAATAATAAATCCAGGGGAGCAGGGTAGGGAACTTCCCTCCTTCAGGGGCTGTAATTCAGGCTCCTTCTCTCACAGCCTCTGACATTCCAGGGTACACAACCCTGTACAATTCCCCAGGGATTACAGAAGGGTAGTTCTGGGGTTTGACAGTCATTTGCCTCAATATGTCCCAGCCCAATGTGCTCATCAGGACATTTGCTTTCATTCATGGTTTAATTACGAGGGTGTTCGCCGAGCAGAGAACTGGGACCATTTCCTAGTTACAGGGAATATTGGGAAGGGCTGCCAAACCTTAATCAAATTTGTTCATTAGTCTGAAAGAATAATTTAAGAGACTTTTCAGTTTGCTTGTTCCCCCAAGCTTGGCAACAACCCCCTGAGAGATATTTCAAAGGCATTTTGTTGGGAGCTGCAGCAGGGGCCGGGCTCCTCCTGCTCCTCCTGGTGTTCGGTGAGGGGGAAAATTCAGCTGAGCTGAGTCAGCACCTGGGACTGAATTACTCCTGAGGGAAAGGGGCTTGAAGGAGACAGGGAAGGACATTCCCATCTGGATCTTCCAGGCTGACTCCAAGGCATAACCCTGTCACCAGGTACTTTCCCCTGCTGTTACTCACTGCAAGCGGCACCGCGCCGTTGGCACATCCATCCCCATCCCAATTCCTCACCATTCCCTGCTCTCTAAACATGATTTTAATGGTGAAAATACAACTTTTGGGGGTGTCTCAGCTCACAGTTCCACGAGGCACCTCTGCTTCACAATTTCTAAGAGCAACACTGGAGGAAATGATTTGTGTCATTGGTGGGGCCCCGGCACAGGTTGCCCAGAGAAGCTGTGGATGCCCCTGGATCCCTGCAAGTGCCCAAGGTTGGACGGGGCTTGGAGCAACCTGGGAGAGTGGAAGGTGTCCCTGCCTGTAGCAGGAGGTGGAACTGGATGGGTTTTAAGGTCCCTTCCAACCCAAACCCTTGTGGAATTCTATCTGGAAATGCACCAGAGAGAACAAACAGGCCAGTTCTGAGAAAATGCCCGAAGACACCTGTCCTGCCCATCCAAGATAATTGGTGCTTTCTGTGTTTTCCTTGGCAAAGTTTCTGCAGGAGGAGTTTGGCACTGGTGGGTACAAGCCTTGCTGTCACACCAGAGCCTTCTCTTCTAAAACTCTGCTCAAATTCAGCAACACTCCCTGGGAAGATCCCACCCCAGAGCTGGACCCTCTTGCTGGTTGAACCCCCGCCTTGGCCACGCTCCCCGGTCCAGCTCCTGGTGCTTCCCAGGCTGCACCCACACCATCCCCAGCCTCCAGCCAGCTCTTCCAGGTTCCTTTGGGGACAGAGCTGAGCAAACCAAGACCTGCAGGAAGTTGCAGGCAGCAGAAACCAGGTTCCTCCCCTGGAGCAGCTGTGATGGAACGCTCACGGCCAAGGTTGGCCACCCCAGCCCTGCCCAACCCTCCCTGAGCTGTAGGATCACACAGCCAGAAAGGAGCCAAAGCACCAAAAACTTCACTTGGCAAAGGCCCAACAGAGCCAGCGAGCTAAAAAGCCTAATTTCAAAATAAATTTGTCACCAGAAAGCAGATATTTGCTGCTGCTGGATGAAGAACCCAGCAAACAAGACCATGTGGGTTTTGGCTCAAACCAGAGTCAGAGAGAGTAAGACTCAGAATAAATAAGTAGTGGTGATTTTTCAGAATAAATAGTAAAAATGGGATGATCTGTGCTAAAACTACGCTCAGAGAAATAAGATTTAGCTCCTTCTGACGAAAGGGAACAACAGGCTTCCTACAGATCTGAAAAATGATGGAAAATAGAACTCTGACGTTTGTCTTGTTCGAGCAGAGGGAGCCATAAAAAACCCACTAATGAGGAAATTTGTAATTCTGCCTCCAAGAGCCAAGTTCCAATAAACACTGTGACGCACACAAAGCATGTGGAGCAGGGACAGGCTCCAGAGAGGCAACTCAGCCCCATTTGGGGGCATCAGCAGCCACCTGTAACGAGAACTCCGGTATCTGAGGAGACCCTTAACAGGTTTTATCCTTCAGTTCTTACTTCTCTAAACGCTGCCACTCTCTAGGTGGCTCCTCCCAGCAGGTGAGGTACCTTTAGAAGAAATACAACATGAAATGAAGCAATTAAAGTGGGTGATGTGAAGGTTTTGAGGATATAATTTTCCCCCAAAAGACCAGAGAGAAGAACAGCTACTTTATCAACTGCAGGGAAGCCCAAAGGGTTCCTCCAAGGCTCAACATTAAACAGACTCTCTATTATTTCCTTAAAGCTTCCCTGTCTGGAAGTGAGTCTCTCCAAAGTTTCCTGTTCAGCACCAACATTGCTCAAAAGAGCAACATCCAAGGAGGCTTCGAGCACATCCTGCAAGTCAAGCACAGAATTGTGGAGGTGGGAAAGTCCTCTCAGACCATGGAGTCCAACCACCCCCAGCACTGCCAAGGCCACCACTGACCATGTCCCCAAGTGTCACACCCACAGGGCTTTGAAATCCCTCCAGGGATGGGGACTCCACCCCTGCCCTGCCCCATCCCTGGAGGGGTCTGGGCTAGTGGGAGGTGTCCCTGCCCATGGCAGGGGGTGGAATGAGATGATCTTTGAGGTCCCTTCCCACCCAAACCATTCTGGAATTCTGTGAATCCAGCTCTCCACCTGCATGGACATCCACGAGGTGACATGGCATCACTGATGGGCTGCAAGGGACCTCAGAGGTCACCAGCCCAACCCGTCACCCAAAGCAGGTCCCAGCAGAGCAGCTCCCTACAGCCATTCCCACGGCATTCCCAAAGATCAGGAAGAGCTACCTCAGTGTGAGGGAGGTCAACACCTGGAAGGGGCTCTCAGAGACTGCAAGGTCTCCATCCATGGGGACACTCAGACCTGGAGGGACACACCTGGCCCTGATCTGCTCCCCTGTGGACCTGAGTGGAGGTTCACACCCTTCCAGTCCAAGTGACTCCGTGTTACAGCTGCACAGAGGAGGGAGCCCACCATGGCCACGATTCAGCCATCGGGTTCTTGAAGCCAAATCCTCATTATAAATAACTATAAATAGTCTTCCTAGCCATAAGGAGAAAAAAAACCCCATCCCACTCCTCCAAAATGATCTCTCTCCCCATCCTGTGACTTCCAGTATGGAAACAACCTTCCTGTCCAGCAGCTTTTCAGCCCATGTAGCCATTCCACATTGGAATGACAGGACCAGGCAGGTTGGAAGGGATGGCTGGAGGTCACTGAGCCCAATCCCACACTCCAATTACATCACACTGCTCAGGGTTTATTCAGCCACACTCTGAGCATCCTCCAAGGGTGGAAATTCTGCATCCTGGGGCTTCTCCCCCAGTATCTGATTAACCTCATGGTAAAAAAGTGAAGGATAACATCTCCCAGCTCACAAATTCCTGGCAGAAGATGTTTTACAGCTTCGCTGTGAATCCCTCACAAGTCACCCAGCGCCGTTTGCTTTCATCTGCTGCTGCTATTTCTGTTGGATGACCCACATTCTTATCCTGGAAAAACAGAACTGTCTTCTCCTGTTCACAACTCTCATGTCATTGATGACTCTGTGGACAGCAACACAACCTCCTCCCTCCCCAACCCTCCCTCCCTCCCAGGCTACAGAGCCTGAGTTTCTTTGGCCCTTCCCTGGGTGAGAGTCTCCAACACGATGTTTTATTTATCATATTTCTAATTATACAGAGCCTTGCTGAGGCAGATTGTGGATTGACACATTGTGCTCAAATGCAAGCACATGGAATCAAGCAGTCATGGAATGGTTTGGGTTGGAAGAGACCTTAAAGCTCATCCAGTGCCACCCCCTGTCAGGGACAGGGACACCTTCCACCAGCCCAGGTTGCTCCAAGCCCCGTCCAACCTGGCCTTGGACACTTCCAGGGATCCAGGGGCAGCCACAGCTTCTCTGGGCAACCTGGGCCAGGGCCTCCCCACCCTCCCAGCCAAACATTCCTTCCCAATATCTCACCTGAATTTCCCCTTTTTCTGTCTGAAAGGATTTATAAACTGATACATTTTTTTCTATTCTGTTCTCCCTTCCTTTCTGAATTCCTCCAACTCCACGTGCTGAAGGAAAGGCACACAAAAGCATCCTTATGCCACCTCCAGCCCATGAATGCAGTACAGAAGCAAACCCTGCAGGGTCCCAGCTCTGTGGGGTGATGCTGGAAGCCTGGAGGGAGCGAACACAAACCTTCAGCCTCCCTGAGCCCTTCACCATCAGTTTGTGTAACAGCTCCTGGGAAAGCTGCTGCTGTGTGTGAAAAAACCCCAAACAGGCACTAAATCTGAAAAAGCTTTACTCTTTGTGTTCCCTGGAGGAGTACAATGAGAAAAAAGCACTTATAAAAATGCACCCATGAGGACCTTTTTAAACTGAAACCCTGTTCCTGCACTGTTTTATAAATCATGGCACTCAGCAGAAATGTGGGCAGGTATTTCTCCAAACACTGAGGAGCAGCTTAGTCAGGGATAAGCATTCCCAAAAATCCATCCTCCATGTCAAAAGGAGCAGGTGAAGACTGCAGTAGAACACATTTTGGGCTTGAAACAGCCCAAGAAAACAGAAAAAGTACTCGTGTTCTCTAGCCCTGAGGTGAGCAGAAGCTCAAGGACGGCAGTGGCTCCGTCCTGAGCAGCTCCAAGACTTCCAGGGTTGTTCCATCCTTTCTCCCTATCCAGAGGGTGGTTGGCACTGCCCAGGCTCCCCAGGGCAGTGGGCACGGCCCCAAGGCTGCCAGAGCTCCAGGAGGGTTCGGACACTGCTCTGAGGGACAGGGGGGGATTGTTGGGGTGTCTGTTCAGGGCCGGGGGGGGGACTGCCCCCTTTTCCAGCTCAGGATATTCCATGATTCCCTTCTCCCCTTTATTAGAGTGTTTCTGTGGGCACTGGGGTCTGTCTGCCCTGAGCCCCCTGCCCTGCCCTGTGCCCCTGGGGGAGGTACCTGCCTTTCCAGGGCTGGTTTCACCTCCCTTGCCCCCGGGGCTGAGCCGGTCACCGAAGGGGACCCGCAGCTGCCTCCCAACGTGCACCAGGGCAGGCACTCATCCCCAGATCCCCACCAGGGATATTTAGCAGGCTAAGCTGAACTAAAACATCATTCAATGAAACAGCTCCATAATTCTCATCGGGATTAGAGTCATCAGCTGAAAATCCATTAAGAGAAATAGATTAAGCAATAAGGCAATGACCATCTTTATCTTTACTCTCCCTCTTGAACGTAAACAACCCCAGAAACAAAACCAGCCCGTGCTGGGGAGGCACCAGCTCCTTCTTCTTCCCCCATCACCACCCTGAAGGAGCCGCTTCACCCCAACAGTCACCCCCAAACAAAGCCTGGCTGTTTAAGGCTCTGAGACAAAAATATCTACAAATACAACAAATCCCCGTTCGAGCAGAAATACAACCCTGAGCTGCTTCCTCCCCTCCAGAAAAGGCTAAATAAAACATCTCCTGCTTGACCCAAATACAGAGGAGCTCAGCATTTTATTTACCACCAAATGCAGCTCAATCAACATGTACATTTTAACTCATCATCCAGAACTGAGGAATAAACCAGATGTCCTCTTCGCCTGCATCTTGTAAACCCAAGACTCCAGCCTTGTTAAGATCCTGTTTTTTCCCCAGCAAGGAAAATCCTAAATCAGAACTTGTTCTTCTAGAACAACCCATAGTACTTTCCATATTTATCTCACAGGGCATGAACTGAAACCAAACAGCTGTTTCAAGTAACACCTCCCCATCAAACTGAAACCAGCAGCAAAACCACACCGGGAACAGAAGCTGTTTCAGAGGGGATGTCAGGTGGGAGCAGGGAAGAAACAGCCTGAATTTGTACTTCAGGCTGTCCCTAAAGCTGGTCTGAACATGAGGAAACCTCTGAGAGTTTTGGCAGTGCTTGGGCCAGGGGACACCCGGGGTATGTCCACAGAATTCAGAGAAACCCAGACTGGTTTGGGTGGGAAGGGACCTCAAAGCTCATCTCATTCCACCCCCTGCCATGGGCAGGGACACCTTCCACCAGCCCAGGTTGCTCCAAGCCCCGTCCAACCTGGCCTTGGACACTTCCAGGGACCCAGGGGCAGCCACAGCTTCTCTGGGCAACCTGTGCCAGGGCCTCCCCACCCTCCCAGCCAGGAATTCCCTCCCAATATCCAACCTAAATTTATCCTCTTTCAGCTTAAACCATTCCCCCTTGTCCTGTCCCTCCAAGCCTTTGTCCAAAGTCCCTCTCCAGCTTTTCAGTATCTGAAGGCACAAAGCTGCTCTTCCACACTGCTCAAGATGCAAAATAATGCCAGTCCTGTCTCGGGACACTTAAACACAAAGATGCCACAGAGGACCCAACCAGTCCAAGGCCCAGTTCCTGTGTCTCACCCGATTCCAGCCTGGCACAGAGCTGGGCTGAGTGTCCTTCTAACCCTCACATCAGCTGACACACCCCTGGCCCTGGCCCTGCAGCCCAGCAGCTGATACACCTTTACACCATGAGGGACCCACCCAGAGAAATTCCCACTATTTAAGCCCTGCCACGCTTGGCACCTCAAGTTTGCAGCAGGAATTCCCAGGGATGAGCAGTGCACGGCCTTGGCCAACCTATTTCTGCTGCTGAACACCTCCCTGCTCTCCTCATCCCTGTGCCCAGAGGAAGGGGGAGAGGAAGGATGGAGGATGTGCTGTGAAACACTGGTTTGAAGGTCGTGTCCCTCAGAAACCCAGAGGGTTTGACATTTCTGAGAAAACACAGGGGGACAGGGAACCAGGGACCCCCTGACTGACCTAGAGATTACAGTACCTTCAGCATCAGTCTGAAACTCAGCCCCTGAGAAATGCCAACATTTATTTCATACTTAGGGCTGAACACACACACCCCAAGTAAGATTTTCCAGCGACCCATCACCAGCCCCTTCATCTTCCCCTCTTTCCTGAAATCATTTCTGCCTTTTCTGCCTCGTGTCAGCTCCTTATGAGGTAGCTGGGTTGATATTCCTAATCCCATAATTAACTTTAATTGTTGCAAACCTGGGGCCAGGGGCTCTCACAGCCTCACTCATGCTGGGAGCCTCAGATTCTGTGTTCACCCTCAGCACAAAGTGTTTTCCCAAAAAAGACCCTGCAGGAGAGTCAGGAGTTACACTGGACTTCGCTCATGGGTTATAAAGAAATGGGAGTGGGAAAACCAAGAGCAATTTCTGATGCACACACTGAGCTGGGGAGTGACAGAGGTGACAGATCCAACCTGGGGGGTCCAGCAGAGCTGGAATTCCTGGTGCTTCAGAGCAGAAAATGTTTCCAGGAAATGAAGGGGGGAAGAGGAAAGGCAGAGGGTGAAGGGGGTGGGGAAGGACAGAGCTTAGGGCAGGTGGGGACAAGGTACAAATAAATGTGCAGGGACTCACACACAGCTCACAGGAACCAAACCAAAGCTGTCCTTGGTGCTGGGGAGAACCTGCAGTGATTCCTGGGGGACTGAGGGCCAGGGCAGGTCCTGGGCTCAGCTCTGAGCAGGACTAATCTGCAGCAGGATCTCCTGGCTTAAAATACCCGTCGTGGGCACGCGAGAGGTTTGACTGGGAAAACCTTTTTAGGCTGAAATTAAACCAAATGTGCCATCACTGCATGAGCTTCAAGGCCCCTTTTGACCCAAAGCATCCCAGGATTCTGTGATGCCACTGATACCCAACTACCTGCAAGAAAGAAATGTTTTATGTGCAATTCTAGGCCACCTTAAAAAAACCGAAAGTAGAAGGTGTTTAGGGAAAAACTCCCTAAGCCTGGGTGGGTAGAACCAGGCAAGTCTGCTTTAGCTGGAGATACCATTCCAATGATTGGAATCAGGTTGGAACCAATTCTTTAAAGAATTTTTTAGGATGAAAAAAGTGACAAAATTTGTTACTCCGGATCCAATTGCCAAGTTCAGAATGAGCAGCCAGAATGGGCAGAAAAAGAGAGGAATTAATAAAAAACAGGAAAAGATCTCTTTCTATCAGATAAAATCGATCCAAAATTGGCCACTTTGGACTGGATGGAGACCTGGAAGGTGAAAGCCAGCACTGAGGCAGCAGAAGCTGCTGAGGATACCAGGGGTAACTGTGCCCAGAATAAATGCAAAGGACAGGTTTAACATCAGCTCCAGCTTCCAGGCAGCACTGCCTGCTTGCAGGAGTTATTCCTATTATAACCACCTCTCTGCTGATCAACAGGACAGGAAAAAACCCTCAGCACAGAAAGTCTGAAAGCTTTGCAGAAATGTCTGAGGAGCTTCTGCCTGGTTCCTCCTGCATTCCAGAAATTCTCTCTTAACTGCACACATAGAAAGCAAAGAAAATATTTATTTGCGTTTACTGCTTTGTTTGCTTCCAGGAGAAGATAAATTCAGAGATTCCTAAGGGTGAAAAATTAAAGAGAGTAAAAAAGAAGTTACAGTTCTATGATATTCATGCCCAGGAGGGCCCCTGAGTGCTCTGCCAGCTCAGCTATGACCATATCAGCACACTCAGACCTGTGGTCATAAGGACAGCAACAAGCTTTTAAAATAAAGATTGTGAGAGGAAAAATTTGAAACCTAAATGCTGAACAAACCCTTGGCAACAGGAATGAGCCATCTGCAAAGCCCAGCCCAGGCACAGCACCCCGAGCACTCCCATCTCTCCGTGACCTTTCCATCCATCACTGATGCTCAGCCCCGCTGGGGAAAACATGTCCACCCTCTTCAGATGAGCTTTTCAATGCTCTTCTGACTTAAAGATCCCACAGACCTCTGTTTTGGAGCAGCTGCCTCTTGAGCTGGACAGAATTCACCAGCCAAGCCAAGCTGGGGTTCCTACTTGCCCAAAATGGGAACCCCGTTGCTGGTTTGCTTCCTTGCAGTTAAACCTCAGTGGCAGAGCAAGTGCTGGCAAGTCCCACCACCCCAAAAAACCTGGGGCAGGAAAGGTGTCACCAAACCCCACCACCCCAAAAAACCTGGGGTATGAAAGGTGTCACCAAACCCCACCACCCCAAAAAACCTGGGGCATGAAAGGTGTCACCAAACCCCACCACCCCAAAAAGCCTGGGGCATGAAAGGTGTCACCAAACCCCACCACCCCAAAAAACCTGGGGCATGAAAGGTGTCACCAAACCCCACCACCCCAAAAAACCTGGGGCATGAAAGGTGTCACCAAACCCCACCACCCCAAAAAACCTGGGACACGAAAGGTGTCACCAAACCCCACCACCCCAAAAAATCTGGGGCATGAAAGGTGTCACCAAACCCCACCACCCCAAAAAACCTGGGGCATGAAAGGTGTCACCAAACGCCACCACCCCAAAAAACCTGGGACACAAAAGGTGCCACCAAACCCCACCACCCCAAAAAACCTGGGGCATGAAAGGTGTCACCAAACCCCACCACCCCAAAAAATCTGGGAAATGAAAGGTGTGCACAAACACAGTAATTCCTGGTTTTTTCTGCTCCACATTTGCTGCTGACATCATTTCACTCCTGTCATGTTTCAGTTCTCAAGACACTCAAGACCCTCCAACATTTAAACACCAAACCGAGCCCCGGTGAACCACAAACACCACACGGGGCTGGTGGAGCCCGAGCCAACACGTGCCCATGTGCCTCATCCAAACCTCACCCCAGCTCCAGCCAGGACCTCCCTGTGACCACCACAGGAGACCTGACGGGTCCCTCCTGCCTGAGAGGACCTGACAGCTCAGCTCAGGCTCCAGAGGACCCACGCCTGCCCCCCGTGAGGTGCCACCCAAGTGCCACAGCTCCGTCTCACGGCTGCCACGGCCACTCAAACTCTGCCCATCCAGCAAGGAACAAGGGAACACTGGGATGATGGAGAGGGGAGAAGGTCCCCATCCTGAACACCCCGTCCCTGGCAGCCTCCAAGGCCAGGCTGGACAGGGCTTGGAGCAACCTGGTCTAGTGGGAGGTGGAACGAGATGAGTTTTAAGGTCCCTTCCAACCCAAACCCTCCTGGGATTCTGGGATGAGGTGAGACACGCTGGCACTCCAGAGAGGGGAGGTTTGTACTGCCCAAACCTCCTTCTACAGCTCTCCAGCCACGAGACCTGCAAACTGAAGCACCTTGGGGAAATGATTAGAGGGAAGTAAACCCTAATTAGGCGCAGGGAGTGATTAGTGCCAGCCGGGTGAAGGACGGTGACCAGAGGCCGGCGTGGGCAGCGGGAGCCGCCCGAGTGACCATGGGGTGTCACTCACACACCACGGAACCAGAGGAGAACTAATCCACGGGCAGCAGAGACTGCCCTTGCCCTGCTCAGCTCAGCAACCCCAATTCAGAGGTTTGGAGCTCTACCTGCGCTCACACCCCTCTCCACACACCCCTCTCCACACAGCCCTCTCCACACACCCCTCTCCACACCCCCCTCTCCACACCCCCCTCTCCACACACCCCTCTCCACACCGGGGCTTTACTCTCCCCTCTCAGCACGACAGCTCATTATCCTTCCCATTTAACATCCATCCTCCGAGGCAAATCCTCTGAGGGTTTAGCAAACCAGCCACAAAAGGAGCCATTGGATGCAAAACCCCTCATGCAAATCTTTTGTCTTTATCCCCTGACACGTTCTCCTTCCTCTCCCCGTGCACAGCTCCCGTTAATGCGGGCGACAGACAAAGGACAGACACCATCCTCGCATCCAAAATCTGGGAAAAAAGCAGGTTTATTGCTGGCTGAAGCTGGCAAGAGGGACAGAGATGTTGTTCCAGGCGGGAGAACAAAGATTAACTACTATTCTCACAGATTTTAAATCCGGGAAGAGTGAGCTCATACATCACAGCACTATTGAAACAACAACCCACCGAACACAACAAGCTGCTATTGACCCTCGGAATGGGAAAAGCTCCACTGAAACGGGGGGTTTGGGGAAGAGGTTCCAGAAAGTGACAGGGAAATTCCACTTCCAATTCCAGCACAGGGACGAGCTTAACTCTGTAAATCACTGCACCCATCACTCCTGCTGCTCCCCTCACACAGAAATCCCAAAAGGTGCCAAAGGCTTACGGGGAAAAGCACAATTTGCAGATTTTTTCTGGCACGGGTTGAAAGGTTTGAACTTTGACATGGCCCCGGCTCTAACAAAACAGCTTGTGATCAGAGGGTACCTCTGCTCCTGGGGGCTGTGGCAGGACGGTGCCCAAAAGAGACCGGCGCGGATCCCCGTGGATGCCACAGATTTTGGATCTACCGGTCAGGTTTGGGACCCCAACAAGCAACTAACAGCCGGTGCTGCAAGGGAAGCCGTGCAGGCAGCCAGGCAATAACTTGTCACGTTCCCCCTCCATTTTCATCTATCTGGAAACCCAGGCTTTGTTCCACCCCCCGGCTGAGGACCGTGCCGCTCTCCCGGCTGTCCCGAGCCGCCCACCCTGCGCCTCCGGGCTCTAAAGTCACTCGGTCGCTTCCCAGCTCCTGCCTGCTCACTGCCCAGGGAGGTAAAAATTAGTAACATACCATCACGTGGTAAATCTCCTTGCTTGGGAGCCGGGGAGCTCTGCACATTGCTGACCTGGATTTCTTTTCTTTCCGGAGGAGCCGTTTTGCCGGGTTCCACCTCGGCGCCTTTGCCTTTGGGGGAATCGAAGCCCCCGGTGGCTCCATCGGCGGCATTTCTCTTCTCCTTCTTCCCCGCCGCCTCCTCCCTCTCTTTGTCCTGGCTGCCGATCTCAGGGATTTGCTCCAGCTTGCTCTGGTAGACGCTCGGGCTGCCCAGGTCTTTCTTCCCCGAGTTGCCGCCGCCGTTCCACTCCTCTCTCTTCTTGGCCGCCGGCTCCTCGGCCGGCAGGGACTGGTGCTGCCTCCCGTCCAGGCTGGGCAGCCCTGCTCGGCTCTGCTCGGCGCCCGAGCCGCAGACAGATGTTTGCTCTTCTGCCACGGTCATTGACCTCTTCATCGGGGCGCTCGGCTTCCTGGCCGTGGGGCTCGAGCTCTGGGTCAGGCTGCTATTAGGAGAGAGCAGCCCAGTGGCGACGTCTTCTCTAAGCACCGGCTCAGGGTATTTATCAGCCAGGTTAAGGGTTAGGGGCACCGACAAGTGAGAGCACTCTGACATCGCACGCCTCATCGCCTTCCTTTGGTGGGCAGCCCTGTCCAGGAAACTGCCTTCATCCTCACAGCCCAGCCTGTCCTCCATCTCCTCCTCCAGCTCGGCGCCGTTGTTGAAGTAACTACTTTTGGAGTCATCTTGGGCGAGCTCCACCGTGGTCCTCGGAGGGTCTGCCTTGGGTGCCGGTGAGGAAGGGGAGAACCCGCTCTGCCCGTAGCTGTCATTGACCACCCCAATCACACAATAGCTGGGGGCTCCATCTTTTTTCACGGCCGCTTCGTTAGACCCCGAATCCTTAGGCAGGATAGGGTGGAAATTGGGATTCCAGACACTGATTTCCTGCTCCTTCACGTATTTGCTGGGATCGCTCTCGGACACGGACAGATGGGGCAGGTTTGGCTCCGGCTGGCACTTGGTCTCCACCCCAGCCTTGCCGACTGCTTTCTCCTGATCGGTGATGGCTTCATTTTTCCCCAGCCCGGGACCGGGTTTTTCGGCTCCCGCCTGTCCCACGCGAAAATCTGTCGCTTTAGGGTTTGCAAAGTTCCCTTCCGCAGAAGGAAACGTGTCAGAAATCAGAGACCAGCTCTCAAGGTGACCCGCAGCCGCCTGGTATTTTTTGCCTTGCACCTCAATTTCTCTTTTGTCTTTCTGAGCTATTTTTAGCTCTTTGTCTAGCTTCCCTTCGAAGAAGCAGAGCTTGTCCTCATCCGTGAATCCGGCGTTCTTAACGAGCCCGTCCTTAATCGGTCCCCCCGAGTTTACATTCAAGCCAATCTCGTTAAGCTTCCCCTCGGTCCTCTGCCACTCGAATTCGGTTTTGCCGAAGTCCTTCGGGGACTCCATGAGGTGGAAGGCTTCCGAGAAGCTCTCGCCGCCCTTGCCCTTGCCCAGCTGGCTGTACTCGGAGAGCGGCTGCTTGTTGGACAGGGACATCCCGGCTGGCTCCGCGTCCTCCGGCGGCTGGAGCGGCGATGGAGCTGCCGAGCTCCGGCTGCCGGCGCCGCTGACGACACAACGTGCCCCCTGTTATTCATGACAAAACTCCTTCCTCCCCACCCCCTGCGCCGTCGCCTTCATTTGCTGCAGTCAGCCACTAGTTCAAAAGAAAACGGGCAGGTTCCATCCCTTTGTGGGAGAGCCGAGGAATTCACTCCGGACACACGGACGCCCGGCCCTGGGCACCGGCTGGGGGGGGTTTAACAGCCTCAGGGAAAGGGCTTTTCTGGGAGAAGTGTCTGAGGGGTTGTCACACATTTGGGGGAACATCCCCATCTCCTTTTGCTCTGTCCAACTCTGCTGTGATCGATGCTTTTATCAGATTAATTCCTGAGCCGCTCCAGGAACGCACAGGGACCCAGGTCAGCAATTCTCCCCGCAAACAAACCCGAAACACAACCCCCCCCCAGCCCAGCCCCGAACACCACGGCACAGAATGACCTCTTTCAGCACAAGGCCTTTGTTTTCCCTGCATTTTAATATATTCTTTTGGAGTCAACAGTGATCACAAGTCCTGCTGTAATGAGGATTTCACAATTCACAACCCCGGTCGCTCCTGCGAGCGAGAGGACAAAGCTGAAAAGGATGGAATGGGACGTGTTTGGAAAGGCCTTGGATACTGCAAGCTTGATATTCATTCTTTTTTTTTAATGGGAACATATCTTACAATATTTTTAGCTGATTTAAAGATCCCATATATCTGTGTTTTGAAACAGCTGCCTCTTGAGCCTGACAGAATTCACCAGCCAAGCCAACCCCGGGGCCCAGTTGCCCAAAATATGAATTTCATTGCCAGTTTTCCTGGTTGCAGACAGATTTTTTTTTTCTGTCATGCTTAATTTACCCCCAGCATTGCTCATTTTGTGTTGACCTGTCCCAGACCAGCCTCGACATGTCTGACATCCACCCCTGGGCCTCTGTTCCCAGCACATCCACAAGGCTCTTCTGACTGGGAGCCTTGATTTGGACACTGTTCCCCTGGTCAAACTGGGCTGGGGATTGTTTGGAAACTGCATTAGCACCGAACTGCAGATTCATCTTTTATTCTTAAGTGCCTGATGCAGATTAATCCTTGACTAAGGCAAATTTCCCTCTCTGAACCAGGGTCAGAACCCATCGACCGCTGCGGATGTCGATACGTTCCACTCGGGGAGAGAACGCTGTCCTCAGAGCTGATGGAAAAGGCCTCCCCTGCTCCAGCTGAACTGAGAGAAATGTATTTTTATCCCCAGAGCCTGCAAGTTCCTCTACGCCCCCTGAATTGAACCTGCTGTGAGAAATGCTACAATCCACACATTTATCTGCTTGTATTTAAGCTTCGGATTTAAGGCAGTGCTATATTTAAAAACAATGACTAAGGAACTGTAAGTTAGATGAATCTTTCCTGACAGCCCCTAATTAACCAGAATAGTTCCACCCACAACCTTCACTCCTCAAAGAACCTCAATGATTTTTCTCTGCTCTAAAACACTCAGAGGTGTCTTGCTGGTGGAAAATGGGCTCTCAGCTCACGGCTTGTGTTCTCCCTCCTCGCTGATGTGGGACTAATGTTTGCAAGCACTTGCTCACTCTGAAAGTACTTGTTCTGCTCCCCAGACTGGCAGACCTGGGAGTCTCTAATCCTGTGTAATTACTGTTATTCCTCCACCACTGAGTCAATCCAAACCAGGAGTTTTTTACAGGAAATCTCAATCCATCAGAGATCCCCTAAAGCACTTCCCCAGGAGCGAGGGCAGGTCTGGAGAGCTCTCTGAAACCACCCAGGGGCTTTGTATTTGATTTTTTTTTTTAAAGCAAACCATTCATAAGAGAGAAGAAAACCCTCTTTGATTTTGGGGCTGGTACCTCAGAGCCTGGGATCAGGGAAGGGACCTGCATCACTGGAGAGAAAGGCCTGACTCACACTGTCGATGGACAGCCAGGAAGAGCCACCACTGCTGCTTTATTAAATAATATTTGTTAATGCAGGAAATGAACCCTGTTCAATACCTGGGCTCCTCAGAAGCAGGAGAGTGCTTAGCCATGAAAAATCTCTAAAGTCATCTAATATTTAATCTCTCAGAACATTAATGGAGGTAATGCAGAGTTCACTCACCGAGAGCTTTTCAACCTGCCCACAGCACGCTGTTCCCTGATTCCTCCCCAGTTCCAGTGCCCCAGCCTCTACCTGCTGCCAGATTATCTTTTTTAAATCTGAATTCATTAATATTCTGCTCCCGAAGCTGTGCCATGGTGGTTGAGATTCCAGCAAGGCCAGGAGTGGCCACTCCCAAGCCGTGACCAGCAGCCCTCACAGCTTTGGGCCCAGTTGTTCCTTTGGATTCTTACAAACCCTACATTTTCTGAAGAATTACAAAGGAAACTAGTCAGTGAAGATAAGCCAGAAAGGGTGGGAGGATGTTCAGGATAAAGAGATCTTGAAAAGCAACTCAGATGATAAAGGGCTCACACTGAAGCAGAGTTGGGTTGGAAGGGTGACTTAGACACCCTGAAATTAAGCCCAACCACTGCTTTTATCCTCAGTTCAACTTTGAGGAAGATTTCACAGTCCTCAAATACCAAATCTATGGTTTCACAGTCCTTTGGGCTCTCCCCCATCTTTCAAGTCAGATAAGAGCAGTGAAATCCTTACAAGCTCTTGTCAATCAGGTCCAGCTCCTGGACATGGAGCTTCACCCACTGCCTGAAGCTTCTCACACCCTCCCAGTGGTGAGACAGGACCTGTTTCATGGGGAGGAAGGGTATGTTTTCCCTGTTCACATCCTCTTATCACCATTAAACCCTGTCTTTTCCTGCAGGTCCAGCTGACACAAATCAGCCTGGCAGGGACACCGAGCACCCTCAGCCCAGATCATCCCAGCACCAGCCAGTGGTTTATCTGAGCTGCTCAGACCTACCCTGATGCTTTTATTGTCCCCCTGCACACGATCGTTTTCCAAGGGCAGACATGCCCACAGGATCCCTGTGCCCTTCCCTGGCCTGGGCCAGGTGGAGCAGGGCCGTGCCAGCCCCCGGAGCGGGCACATCACTACACCCCACGTCACCACTAATGCCCAATCTGAGAGCTCCCAGCCTCAGCAGATGAATCAGCCTAGTGCTTCTATTTTTGCCTCACTCCTGAAGCTATTACTTATCCCTGCTAATGCCTCTGATTTTTTCTCCTTTAATCTCCCCCCATCGTTCCTGTGCAGCCTCTTGTGCTGGTTTCTAAGGCAACCTCACTTTCCAGGATGCTGAGCTCCTCCTGCCAGCAGCGGCCACATGACCTCCAATTAAGAGTTATTCCCAATAGCAGTGATCAGAGGGAGCAAACCACGAGGACACGCTCTGGGTGTCCCCAGAATTGGGATTTATCCCCTCCCTGGGCCCTGTGCTCACACACACACACGGGTTGTGCTGCTCCAAGTGCAAAACCAGCCCGACACTCCTGCTGAACTCACGCTTCACTTCATCCCACACTCTGCAAGAAGCCAGGCTGAAGGATAAAGCTGGAATATTTAGGACTCTCACCATCAGAACTTTGCACTACAAGCTTAACATTTCAAAGGTGTGGAGCTGTACAGCCCTTAAACAGCCTCATGTTTTATAGGACGGGTCATTTACAGATCAAATCCTGCTGTAGAATTTACATGGGATCCATTAAAAATCAGAGATCAGCCAAAACCAGAATTAACACACACTCAAGAGTGTTTCCAACTCGAATTATTACCAGCATTTGGTTATTGTAGGAGTATTTGACAGTGGAAAGTGAAAAGGGGCAAAGCAAACTCCACTGAATGATACACAAACCACGAACTGGCAACAACAGCCAAGAAAGATGAGACCTGGAATTCAGATTTCCCTGAAAGTTAAACTGCACCACTAAGGAAACGTGATCAGGAGTCAAGGGGGCAGAATTTGCAGCCAGAAAAGTGCATTTATTTAAATCCCAGCTTTTCTTGAAAATCCCAAGTGTCGAGGACGAGCAGGAATAGGAAATAAAGGAAGGGAATGAAACCTGGAAGTACGGCCAAGGATGGGGGTGCCAGCTCAAAGTGAGAGCTGGGCACGAGACCATCCAGCTGGAGAGAAACCAAGTGTGGATGTAAAATAGCACCAAACCAACTGGGAAAACATCTGGGCATGTGCAGTGGGACACAGCTGGGCTGGGCAACCCTCAAATGAACGTCCTCGGGGCCGTGGGACACGACAAGGAGGGTGGGTTAGATGGGAGATTGGGAAGGAATTCCTGGCTGGGAGGGTGGGGAGGCCCTGGCACAGGTTGCCCAGAGAAGCTGTGGCTGCCCCTGGATCCCTGGTATGTCCAAGGCCAGGTTGGACGGGGCTTGGAGCAACCTGGGCTGGTGGAAGGTGTCCCTGCCCATGGCAGGGGTGGCACTGGAAGGGCTTTAAGGTCCCTTCCAACCCAAACCATTACATGAATCTGTTGGATCAGTGCAAACAGGCCTCTGAGCACCTGGAATCAGTGAGCTGCAGCTCTGGAAAAACATCCTGTGAGCTCAGTTTGGGTACAGAAGCAACACCTCAACCAAACCTTCTGCTGAAGCTGAACCAAGCACACCCAGGAGGGCCAAAGGCAGGGGGAGAGCTGGGAATGGCAGAGTTCTCCTCCCAGACACATCACACACCGAGGGAACTGCCTGCTGACACCCTTTGGGCTTCAGTTCTCTCACACACCTAACTGGGACAATTAACAGGTCTTTAATTAACGAGCAGGCCGAAATGTGATGACATTCCTACCATTTCCAAAGCACTGCTAAAGCACCTCTGTTCCTGTGAGGTGCTGGGTGATGATCTCAGGTCAGAGCCTGCAGTTCCACCTTGTTCAGTGTTCACTCAGCCAAGTGATTCCCATCAGAATAACCCAATTACAGTTTGGGGTCCCCCAGGAGAACTCCAGACATGATGTGAATGAAAGGGTGCTGTGGGAATGCTGAACCCACTTAAAATAAAGGAAAACAGTCAGGAAAAGAAAGTATTTAGAGCAAGGGCTTTGTTGTGGCTGTAAAAGAAAAGCAAATCCTGTCATTAAACGGGGATGGGGATTTCTTGCTTTTAAATGTATTTTATTTACACACAAGGGATCCAGATGTTGAGAGATCTGCCCTGTACTCCAGAGGGGGACTGTGGCAATGGGCATGGGATGGGATGGATGGGAGATCCAGGAAAAGAGGGCTCTAAGGATGAGGTGACCACTTCAACAGGCCCCTCCAGCCCAGATGTGGGGGGATATCTCAGGACTAGAGCCCAGGGAGCTGTGCAGTGAGCTCTGTGCCCAGAGCCTCCGGCCCCGGAGCGTGGCCGCCACAGACACGAGATGCCCCTGGCTGAACAGATTACACAAATCAAAATCCATAAGAGGATACAGCCCCCAAAACACTGAAACAAATTGATTTCTTTTTTTAAAATGGACTATTCTCTAAGGACAGATTGGAGGAAAAAAAATATCTTTTGCCAGGCTCCATGTGGAAGTACAGACTGGGGAGCAGAGGAGAGGGATGGCGGCAGCACAGCGGAACCACACGGTCCAACCCTGGCTGAGGGAGAACCTTCCACCATCTCCTCCCTTAAACATCCCTCACTCCCAGCCCTGCACTGGCCAAGGCACCTGATGGGAAGTACAGAATTTAGGACCCTGCTTTTTACCTATCATTCCCAATTTTAGTTATAATTCACACAAAGGCAGCGGAAAGGTTCAGCCACGCTGAAGGCTGACAATGTCTGCCATGTTTTGTTTATCTTCCCAGCTGCCTCCTGACAGGAAAAGGTAAAAAACAATTTTCCAGAAGATGCTGGGGCAGTTCCTACAATGGCAACAACAAAAATGAGACGCTGAAATAAATCCCAAAGAGGGATAAGGGATTAAAATTCAAATTGCATGATCAGCCTTTTAGCCAAGGTTTCTCAACTTTAAACTGCAAAGCCAAAAATAGAAAAAAATAAAATTACAGAAGTGTGCAAGGCCTGATTTAGAGAAGATGGATCCAACTTCTGTCAGGGAGAGGAATCTGCAGCATCACAGTTGCCATGGCTCCCAAGGGACATCACAATGCTGGGACCTATTTTAACAGCACACACAGGAGCTGACGTGCTCAGGAAAGTGTCCTGTTATTGCAGAACACACATGTGGGCCATGGGAGCCTGGCTAAAGGGATTTCATTACTGAACTTCAGCAGGGGATCCTCCAAAGTGCTTTAATCTGGGAGCACATCACTGGCTGCCCACCAGGGGAAAGAAAAATGGCTTCAGAACCTGAAGGGAGATGACAAGAAAGATGGAAAGGGACAAGGGGGTGGAGGCACAGGACAAGGGGGAATGGCTTCCCACTGCCAGAGGGCAGGGTTAGGTGGGATGCTGGGCAGGAATTCCTGGCTGGGAGAGTGGGGAGGCCCTGGCACAGGTTGCCCAGAGAAGCTGTGGCTGCCCCTGGATCCCTGGAAGTGTCCAAGGCCAGGTTGGAGCAACCTGGGCTGGTGGAAGGTGTCCCTGCCCATGGCAGGGGGTGGCACTGGAGGGGCTCTGAGGTCCCTTCCAGCCCAAACCATTCTATGAGGATTCTATCAGGTGCCAAGTATGAGCTCCAAGTCCTGCCTGGCAAATCTGGGTGAGTGTTGGCCAAGTTCTGGCAACTGCCCAAAATGTAAAACCTCTGAGCATCCAAGGGTTACCACAACAGGAGGACAAACAGACAGGCACAGAGACACCTGGACCTTAACAACGACCTCCTGGATCTCTGTAGCTCTGCCCAGGGCAGTGGTGGAATCACCATCCCTGGAAGAGGTTGGATGTGGCACTTGGGAATGGGGTTTAGTGGTGGCCTTGGCAGTGCTGGGGTTAATGGTCAGACTCAATCTTTGAGGTCTTTTCCAACCTTAACAATTCCATGATTCTCTGTCAGTAAACAAGCACATTCATCATGGTCATGAATCCCAACACCTTTCCCCTCACTGATCTCTGGTTTAACTCGGGTGCAGCTGATGTGTGAACTCCCTGCTCCCCCCTCAGTCCCAGCCCAAGGCCCTTCCACACCACTTGTGCCAACTGAGGGATTCAGGACGGGTTTTGCTGTCATTTTGCAACTCACTGAGCAGCTGCTCCGTGGGGAGCTGGGCAGGGATGGAAATGGAGACAAAAGCCTCGCTGATGTGTCTGCATTTCAGGCCTTGGCAGGGGCTGCCCAGGGAGGTTTGCAGTGCCCAGCCCTGGAGGTGTCCCAGGAAGGCCTGGCCGTGGCACTCAGTGCTCTGGGCTGGGGACAAGGTGGGGATGGGGCACAGGGGGGATCCACGGGCTGGGAGGGCTTTTCCAACCCCAGGGATTCTGTGGATGGCAAAGCACCTTAAACTGCTGTGGGAACACAGCAACAAACAGTTCCAGAACAAGCTCAGTCACCCCAGGACACCCCAACAATCCCCCCTGTCCCTCAGAGCGTTGTCCAAGCCCTCCTGGAGCTCTGGCAGCCTTGGGGCCATGCCCACTGCCCTGGGGAGCCTGGGCAGTGCCCACCACCCTCTGGGTGGATTCAGAGCTGGTCATTCTGAGCTCCTCTCAAAAAACCCAACCAACCAACTGTTGAATCTACACAGTGTTGAAAGGATGAAGGCAGCAGAATCTTATCAAAGCCCTGTGCAAACTCACGTCAGGGCAACTCTCAGGGGCAAAGTGTGGAGCAACTTACTCACACATTGCCACCTGAACCAGGAATCCTTCAACCCTTCAACCCTTCAATCCTTCAATTGGTGTTACCTGAGTGAGATGCTCAAGAGGAGTGTTCCTTTCTGCCTGGATCTGCCACTAAAATCCTGCTCCCTTGAATACAGCAGGGAGCAAAGGGGAACAAGAACTCCTGGCACACAATGGAAAGGCTCTGAAGAAATGTTGTTTTTTGTAAAAGATGCTGCCTTCAGCTCTGCCTTTATGTTGTTGCATCATGCACCAAAGAGCATCACTTCTGCAGGCACAAGTTCATGCAGAGAACACCACTTCCACGAAAATAGAACTACTTCAGGTTATGCAACACTCATTAAAATTACAGAACCTCTCAAAAACCTGAGCAGCGTGTTAAGGCACTCGGGAGCTCTGGTTGGGTGAGTTAGTGGCTGCCTCATGCAAACTGGCAGCAAGAAACTCCGCAGGAGCAGGAGCAAACTTTTCATGCCTGATGACAAGGCAAAAACCAAGAGCACCTGAGGGCAGGGATCAACCTCCCGACCACCTCGGCAGAGCGGAACTCACAGAGGTGCCAGCTCCTTCTGAGGAAGGGTTGGAATCAGCAGAAGCACCGGAATAGTTTTGATTTCCCCTCTATCCACATTACATCCTCCATTTCAAAATTTCTACGAGCTTCACTTCAATTCTCTGAAACTCATTCCATCTCGTTTCCTGGGAGCACAGGGACCTGGTTCCCTGGGGAACAGCGAGGAGATGCTGAACCAGCCCCTCCAAAGTCTCCACAGAGAGAGAAAATCTTAAAATTTACCTCAGCCCCACCACTGTTTTGTTACAGCTGCTTCAGAAAAGAGTTTTACTCCAGAAGGAAACCCGTTCTGCAGATGAAGTGGTTCAGGGCAGCTCAAGCCAAAGCCAAGAACCAGCTGCAGGAGGAGCAGCTGGTTGCAGTTAGTCAGAGGCAGGACAAACCAACCCAGCACCTCGACAGCGACCCAGAACATTCCCTGCCACTGGAACACTCCGGCCCTGCCTGCAGTGGCACATGGAGCTGCTCAGGGACCACAGGGGAAGGTCCCTTTGTGGCCCGGGTGGCAAGAACCCAAGGTGCCGTGACAGCCAAAAGTGCCGGGTTACTGGAATAGCCCCAACAGATGTAAAACTAAGCGGGAATGAGTTCTGGAAGTCAGCCCGAGCTGCCGGGCCTCTGGAGTTTGGGAATCAGCTCTGTGAGACAGGCAAGCAGCACCAGGAGCCCCTCCAGAGCAGCCACAACCCCCGCCATGCCGCGCTCGCCGGATTAACGGTGCCGGGGTCATGCCAAGGCACTGACAAACAGCAAGGCCTGGATTAATCCTGCTGGGAGCTCGGGGGGCAAACACACACCTTTGTCTGGCCGGGGCCGGGGCGCTCCAGGGGCTCGGGGCTGCCTGGGCACGGCTCTGTCGGGAGCTGACCTGGCCGGCGGCGCCGGCACCCCCCGGCTCTTGGTGGGTCTCATGTAGCCTTTGAGCTGCTCTGCTGCTTTTACTCGCTCTTTCTTCGCCTCCTGCACAGCTTTTTGTTCACACCCTTCTTCTTTTCCTTTGGTTGTGTCTTGAGATTCCTTGTCTTTATGCACGTCTTGAGATTCTTCTTCTTTATTCGTGTCCTGAGATTCCTTTTCTTTAGTTGTGCTTTGAGATTCCTTTTCTTTGGTTGCGTCTTGAGTTTCTTTGGTTGCGTCTTGAGTTTCTTTTTCTTTGGTTGTTTCTTGAGATTCCTTTTCTTTGGTTGTGTCTTGAGTTTCTTCTTCTTTATTCGTGTCTTGAGATTTCTTTTCTTTAGTTTTTTCCTGGTATTCCTTTTCTTCAGTTGTGTCATGAGTTTCTTTTTCTTTGGTGGCGTCTCGAGATTTCTTTTCTTTAGTTGTGTCTTGGGATTCCCTTTCTTTGGTTGTGTCTTGAGGTTTATCTACCTCAGACTTCAACACCGGAGCCTCCTTCAGGTGTGCCTTGCCACCAAGAGCATCCCCCTCCTCTGCAGGCTGAGAGGGACCTTTTTTATTCTCTTTAGGACTGATCTGGGTTGTTTGGGCAGCTGTCACATTTAAATGAGCAGCCTCAGCTTCAGCCACACTCCCTGGCTGTTTGAGTGAGCTCTTCTCACTCCTCTTGCCTCCACCCAGCTCAGCCCCTCCAGCTTTATTCTCCAAGGAAGCCTTGTCAGTGTTGTGCTTTTTATCAGTGGTTTTTACTTCTTTATCATCCACCTTTTCCACAGGAGAAGGGTGAACTCCATCCTCCTTTGACTGAACATGCTGTCTGGCTGCAGGAGCCAATGCAAGTGGTTTCCCTGCCCCACTGCCACCCTGGGAACCAGCCTCTCTGCTCTGCCCACCTTTCTTTGAAGCCTCTTCTCCGGGTTCTTGGTGTCCCAGATGGATGGGCTGCTCACAACCTTCCTGGGTCTGTAACTCCTCCTTAGCACCAGCTCCGGGCTCTTTGCTGCTTTTCTCTGCCAGTGCTTCAGGAGCAGGAGCAGGAGGAGCAGGGGAAGGAAGCCCCCCACTCCCTGCACCCCCAACTCTCTGCTTTGGGAAGCCAGAGGAAGCATCTCCTTCATTCCCAGGGCCAGTTACTGTGCTCTCAGCCAAGGATTGGAGGTCACTTCCTTTATTATTCCAAAGCTTTTGAGGGCCAGTGGGGAAGTTTTTAATATTTCTGTTTTCATCTACAAAATCCGTGTCTTCCATCCCATATTCCAGCTGGGATCCCAGGGCAGGCAGTGCTTCACCCCTGTCTGGTTCTGTCTCTGGAAGAACGGGCTGCTTGGAGGCACTTCTGGTCTTTTTACTGCTCCCATCATAACCCCTCTTTTTAGACCTCTCAGTAACCAGGCCCAAAGTGGGATCTGCCACTGCTGGGTGCTCTGGGGTAGGATTTCTGTCCCTGCTGGAAGGACTGGGACCTTCAGGTTTGTCCCTTATCTCTGTGTCCCGAGGAGGGCTCGTCCCTGCTCCTGCCTTCTGCTCCAGCACAAACGGCTGCTGAGGCTCAGGCTCCAGCTTTTTGTGTTTCTCTTTGCTCCCTGTGTGTGATTTCTGTGGTTCCAGAGGCAAAGCAGGAGCCTGTCCTTTGGCAGGAATGCTGAGGTCATCCAGCAGAGCCTCTGGAGTCCCGGAACCAGCCCCTTTGCCCTTCTCAGACTGAGTTTGGTTAACATTTCCCACTGCAGGGACGTCACCTGGACCCAGCTCAGGACTATTTTCAGCCTTTTTGCCTTTCACATCTCTCGTTTTACTCTTGGTCTCGTCCATCCCCACTTCCCTGGTGGGACTGTGTGTCCCAGCCCTGTGCTCTGGGAGAGGCTGGGATCTACCTGGATCCTTCCCTGTATTCATGGGCCAAGTTTCTTTAGCACTGCCTGTTCCTGGCTCTGATGTCTCCACCTTATGACCTGAAAGAACTGGCTGATGAGAGGCTCTCCTACTGCCACCCTGGATTTCAGGCTTGTCCAGCACCTCTGCCAGATTCCCTCTTTCCAAACCAGACACCTCCTTATCCAAGGTCGTTTCCTTCCTGCTTCCAGCCACCTTCTCCTGGCCCGTGTCCCCCCCAGCCCCCAGGACAGCTGCCTGCCCCAAAGTCTTGTCAGGCTGTTTCCTTTTCCCATCACTGCTCCTCTTCCTGGGTTTCTCTGCCTCCCGTGTCCCACTGGAGCTGAGCCCAAGGGATCCCTCGGCAGCACCTCTGGCCTCTCTGCCTTTTTCACCCAAATCCACCTCTTCTGTCTGGCTGATGGTGTCACCCAGGGCAGGACGTTTGGCTTCCTCTCTCCTGCTCTCCAGCAGCAAAGGTTGGGCTAAAGCCCCCAAATCAGCTTTTTCATCTTTCCCAGTGTTTTCTTTCATCTCCCCTGGCACCACCTCAGTTGGCCTTTGCATTTTAGTTCTATCCTCCTGCAAACACCCAGCAGTGACACAACCCCCCTCTCTGCCCTTATCACTGACTTCCTTAGCTTTATTGGACAGCTCAGGAAAACCACTTGGGTCCATCTTATTCTCAAGGAAAGGCTGCTGGAAAAAACCTCTTTCCCCTCTTTTACTCCTTCCATCGCTGCCCCTTTTTTTGGGCTTGTCTGCAGGCCAGGCCTGGGCAGAGCTGCCTGGGGGGTGTCCCCTGGCAGGGAAACCTTGGTCTCTGTCGGGATAAGCTGTTTCTTTCCCGGCCTCATCCACCTTCCCTCCCTCAGGGGCTCTGCTCCCATCCTCTGAGAGCATCATGTGCTCAGGGAAGCTTTTCATCCTTTTGCCCTTCCCTTCCCCGCGCTTTTTTCTGGGCCTGTCCATCCCGTGTGCCAAAGCGGGGTCTTTGCCAGCCTGCTGCTCTGAAGCACCAAACCCTTTCCCTTTGTTTTGATCCGGGGAAGCTGCTGCCACCCCCCTGCCCAGTGCCTCGGCAGGGCTGGGATGTTTGGGAGCATCGGGAACACCGTTGGCCTTCCCATCCCGTGGAGCAGGAGCCTCCTCAGGCTTTGGGGAAGCCAAGGGTGCAAGAGGCCCTTTAGCAGCTTCTCTTGGGGTCTTCAGTCCTCCCTCTGGCACTGGTTTAGTCTCACCAGCTGTCTTTGGCTCTGCAGGAACTTTGTCCTCCAGCCCAGCCTCTCTGAGGGATTCATTCCCAACCCCTTTGCTTTTTTCCCAGCTTTTCTTTGCTGCTGCTTCCAGAGCCCCACGGGAAGGCTGATGGACAGTGTCACTGAGGGTTTCCTGACTGGCAGATGTGGTTTTAGGCTCCTTGTTTTTATCAGGAAGGAGCAATTCCAAAGGTTTGCTCTGTAAGGGAGTTTCTGCTTTGCTCACATTGACCAGGTCAGCACGTCTGGGCTCCTTATCCTCCCTCTTCTCCTTTTTGTCAGGAAAATCCCTTTCCAGAGGCTCGGTGGGCGCCTTTGCTGGGACAGATTCCCCCACCTTAGTCCTGCCCACCTGCTCCAAGGGAACCTCTTTGCTCTTGCCTTCACATTCCAGCATCCAGCCTTCACCTCTCCTTCCCTCTGTTTCCGTGACATCCCCAGGCCTGGCATCCAGCACTCGGGGTTTCTGGGCCTGCTGTCCTGGTGCTGGCACCGAGGAGGCATTTTGCTCATCCAGGGCATGACTCCCAGCTGTTATTTTAGCATCCTTTGGCACATCCAGAGCTCTGCTTGCAGAGGCAGCTCCCGGCATTCCGGGACACACCCCCGGACCCTGCAGTGCGACACCAAAGGGAGAATTCCCGGGAGCTCCGGGGGCTGTTCCATTTTCATCCCAGAACTCCATCGCTCTCGGCAGCTGGTTTCTCCTTTGTTTGGGTTTCTTTTTCTTTTTCTTCACCACGGCACCTTCCAAATCCCACTTTTCCCGGGGTGGGTCCCCGTAGCTCTCCACGAAGCCCGAGGGGCCATGGGCTGCCTTTCTGGGTGGGACCCTCCTGCGAGGGGAGGCTCCAGCACCACATCCGAGCTCCACTACGGGGTCAGGGCTCTTCTGCTCTGGGAGACCTACTGGCTGTTCCTCTGGCACAGCTGTGAGAGGCACTGGGGCAGCTTTTGCTCCGCCAAACCCGCGGTCGCTGGATTTGGGAGCTTGCCTGACTTGTGCAGTGGGAAGACCTGGAATACAGAAGCCTCCTCAAACATCAAAGCCACTATTTGCTCGCTAAGAAAATAATAAATATACTATTTATGTGACTTTAGCCATCCCAAACAGTCACGTGGGCTGGATTTCCAGCACTGATACCACACTAAAGGCACCTCGGTAGGGCTGGGGGAGACATTTACCCCCAAAACCTACTTAATTACTTCCAATACGTGGTCAATGCCCTTTAAAAATAAGTCCTGCCAGAAGCTCTTACCCCACCAAAAAGCACCAGTTCCTGTAAGGACATGCTACGGCTCTTTAAAAATGCATTAAGGATCCATTTTGTCTGAGCAAGACAAGATTAAGAGAGAGACTTTTTATATCTCCAGCTGGCATCCTTCCAGACTGGGAAAACAGAAGTTTAGTGGAAAGATTGGAAGAGATGGAGGGGATGAGAGCCAAGCTTCCCCCAGCACCAGGGTGGGAGCAGTGGGAGGCAGAACCTGTGTCCCAAAGTCACCTGCTGTGTCCCTTCAGGGCTCCCTCAGCTCCAAAGCCACTGAGTTTTAGAGAGCATCAGTCATTTGTCACTTAGCCCTGGCCCACAAATCCACCTCCACGACCAGTGTGGCACCACCAGCTCCTGGAGAGGCAGGAAAACAATGACACCTTCCCTTGGCAGTTACACAACTCAATTTGGAACTCCTCACTGGGAATACTGCAGCAAGGATTGACGGTCCTTTTAACACCCAAATAAAAAGCCAGTGGTGATGGCAAAGATATGGTGAGCTTTTCATCCTCCAGCAGAGCAGCTGTGAGCCAGTCCCAGTGAGAAAGTACTTGGAGCACACAGACTGGGGGGTTCAGTTGGAAATGGAGGGGAAAAGAGTCTTTCAGAGGGCAGGGACCAGAGGGAAGTGCAAGGCCAGCACCAGGAATTCAGAAAACCACACCAAAGAGACTCCTGCTTGCTCAGGTGGCCCCACAGCCAGGAGGGAAGGGGGAGCAGTTCAGAGAGGAGACAATTTCCATGGAAAAACGGAATCACTATCCCTGTCCTACCTGTGGGCTCTGGCAGGGCCTCTCCTTGCTGAGGTTCCACGTGGTTGTGCTCAGGCTCCTCCTTCTGTGCCTCCACAACCACAGCAGGGACAGACTTTTCTGGAAGGTCTTTATTTTCTAGTGCAACGTCTTCTTTTGCTTCTGCTGGAGCTGGAACATGAAAAACAGGGACAGTTCAGGGAGGCTGCAGATAAAGACAGGCCCTTGGGAAGGGGACAGGGCTACTTTTATGTTTAATAGGAATGAAGCTTCTGAGACGTGGTTTTCTACCATATCTCCTCACAAACCGATTTTAGGCAGCAATTTTATATTTTGCAAGACATGCCAAGGTGGAGGCAAAACACGAAGCAGAGACTGTTTCAGGCTTAAGCACAGGGTGTTTGTTTGGGTTTTTTCCCTCTTTGTAATCATCCTAATTCAGACTGTCCCAGATTCCCACTGGAATTCAGATCCAGAACAAACTCCATTATCAGTCTGGAGTCCCTGGCTAATGCTGAGCACCTTGAATTCATCTCTACCTCACAGTATATTCCTGCAGACACCACACCAGCCCTTGCTACGTGTAATTACACCAAAGTTCCATTTATAAGCCATAATTACATGGGGGAACAGTTCTCCCTGTAATTAATTTTATTCAAACTCTAAATAGGAAGGAAGATGATGACAGACAGTGGTACAACAACCACGGATGAGGAAGAAAAAGACAAGTTATATGAAGGTAACTTCAAATGTTAAGGTTAACATGGATTTATAACAGCCCTTGGTCAGCACACACGAAAAACCTGCTTGAAATTCAACTTTTGTTGCATTTTCTTTGCTAAGGGCAAAGAGAAGCAGTGCCTGTGGTGGGGCAGAAGGAGCTGGTGACCCAGTTTTGTCCTGGGCTTTGCATTTCCCACCTGCTGGTTCTGGAAGGTGGTTGGTTTGCCCGGGAAGGGGCTCCTTGGAGGGGCTGGGAGGGGGTTTGGTGTCCTTGGTGTCCTCTAAATGATCCACACGAGCTTCTGGGACTTTGGATTCTTGGTCCACCTTTGCCGTTGCTTCTGCAAAGAATAAAAAAAAAAAAATTCACATTTTAAATTTAGATCGAACGAGATAAAAACCACTTCCTCTCTTAATTCTTATTTTCCACAAGAACAGGGATGAGCCAGCATGCCTCTGTGGCTGCCCAAAAAACAGAGAGCACTGCTGAGAATGCCCAGGGAAAACAATCAAAACCATCGAGAAATTCTAGCTCTGTGTTTTCTCACGGAGAGCCCCCGGGAAGCACCTCCTGTGTCCCCTGAGAGCAGCACTGAGCTCTCCCCAAGGGCTTTTAGGCCAAGCAAACCAACCCCTGGACGTGATGGTTGTCAGGGGCTTTTCCAACCTCAATTATCCCGTCACTCTGGGATTTCAGGCACAGACTCACCTGCAGGAGACGTGTCCAAGGGAGACTTGTCTTGCTGAAGGGCAGACCCAGATGTCACCAGCTCTCCAGGCACAGCAATTTTGGGGTCAGCTGCAGGGGCAGCTCCAGAATCCAGGGTGGGAAGAGGCTTGGCTTCTGCTGCAGGAGCAAACTCAGAATCCATGGCATGGTGGTGGTTGACTTCTGCTGCTGGGGCAAACTCAGAGCCCATAACATGGTCAGATTTATTATCTGCTGCTGGAGCAAATCCCAAATCCACGGCATGGTGATGGTTGACTTCTGCTGCTGGGGCAAACTCAGAATCCATGGTGTGGTTAGGTTTATTATCTGCTGCCGGGGCAAACCCCAAATCCATGGCATGGTGGGATTCCACACCTGCTGCTGGGGCAAACCCCAAATCCAAGGCATGGTGGGATGGAGCATCTGCTGCCGGGGCAAATCCCAAATCCAAGGCATGTGGAGGTTCTGCATCTGCTGCTGGGGCAAATCCCAAATCCATGGCATAGTGGGATTCCATACCTTCTGCTGGGGCAAATCCCAAATCCATGGCATGGTGGGATTCCACAGCTGCTGCTGGGGCAAACCCCAAATCCATGGCATGGTGGGATGGAGCATCTGCCGTGGGGGAGAAGCCAAGGTCTGTCCCCGGGCTGGATTTGTCATTGACAGCTTTGGGAGACTTGGCTTCAGGGGCAGGAGAAAACCCAACATCCATGGCCTGGAAAGGGTTGGCTGCTGCTGAAGGTGCAAATCCAGCATCCAGAGCTTGGGCAGGGCTGGTGCCTCCTGCATGGACAGAGCCAGCTTTTTCTGCAGGAACGGGCGTGGCCTCGGGGGCTGCACCTGCCAGGGACACACAGGGCACAGAATCCATGGGAGTGCAGATGGAAACACCTGACCCTGTGCTGTATGACTTTGTGCCTCTCCCCTTGTCCTTCAGCATCCCCTGCTGCCCCCTCAGCCCAGGGCACCCCAGCTGTCCCCGTGTTCCTGTCCCCCGAGTGCTCCTCCTGCCCCACGCTGGTGCCCCGGGCTGCAGGGACATCCCTCTGCTCCCAACACCCAGCAGCCAGACAGGGACTCGCTGGGTTTGAAACCTCTCTGGTGCCACGGAGCTGCTGGATCCAGTGCCAGGAACACATTCCAGCAGAATATGGACAGGAATCACAGCCAGGGGGGTTGCAGAGAATCCCAGAATGGTTCGGAAGGGACCATAAAGCCCATCCAGTGTCACCCCTGCCATGGGCAGGGACACCTTTCACTAGCCCAGGCTGCTCCAACCTGGCCTTGGACACTTCCAGGGATCCAGGGGTAGCCACAGCTTCTCTGGGCAACCTGTTTTTCCCTCTATAAGCAGGACACAGAAAATGCAGAATCACCTTTATGAGCCCAGCTGGGAATTCCAACAGCGGAAAAAGTCCCGGGACACTCCAAAGCCACACAGGGTTCATTTTAAACATGGTCTGTGCTGTCAGGGGGTGGTTTGGTGCTGCAGCTTAAGGCACTCCTGACACAACAGTCATCCTGTGAATTCCCAAATCCCTCCATTCCTTCCTGACCAAATTGGCCTCGTTCATTTTCCACACAGTACCTCCCAAGACACTGAGCTGGTAATTCCAAACCAACATTTGTCACTTCACAGCACAATCAAACCTCCGTATTTAAGCTCCCGTTTTTATAAAATCCCCTTAAAGGAGGTTTTTTCAGTCGGTTTTTATTAAATACTTCTCTTCTAGAGGCAGCTCTGTATAAATTATTGGTGCCAGGAGCACTGGATTTCTCTTCTGCAGCTCCTAATTCCCACAGCCCCAAGCTCTGCCCATCCTCCATGTCCTGCAGCACCATGACCTGAACATCTCCCACCTACTGCTGAGGAGATGCTACACAAAAATAAAATTTCTACTGATTTTTTTTTTTTGAGTCACATCTAAAAATATCCTCCCCAACCAATGGAAAATGTATTAAATCTAAGTAAGATACTTAAACTGAAGTCAGAAACAGATAGGAAAAATGGAAAAAATGCCTTTTAAAATGGTCCTTAAGAATCCATTTAGATAAAATGACTATTAGGTACTTAAACTGAAGAAGGAAAGAAATAAGAAAAATGGAAAAGGCCTCTTTTAAAATGGTATTTAAGGATCCATTTAGACAAAAGGAGTATTTCAGTGAAGCAAACCAAGAAGATCCATCATGCACCACCCTCATTTGGGTTTGCCTTTGCTGTGGTTGAAGTGACACCACGATCTTCTCCAAAATAAAATTTCAAGATTGTGATTTTACAGATGGATAAGACTGTAAATAAACAGGTCTTAAAAGCAGTATGGACGTTCCCTGGTGGATGAGGGGAATTAGTGGAATAAAGCATCAGGAAATGGGACAACAACTGGTACCACAGGTCTGATGCTCTGCACAAATACCTTAAAAACCCTTTGTTTTAAAGAGAGTCTTTAACACAGACAGGCCTGGAGGTATTTCTGTACAGATCAGGCTCATGGCAGATGTGGCACTTGGGGACATGGTTTAGTGGTGGCCTTGGCAGTGCTGGGGAACAGCTGGACTCAATCCTAGAGAGCTTTTCCAACCCCAATTCCGTGATTCCACGTTGTAATCACGCTCTTGACACACCTTAGCATTTTCCTGGAGCTCAAATCTGGAGACAGTAAGGGATCATTAAACCAGTTCCTGGACTGGGGACACGGGAGTTGACCAGTCCAGCAGAGTTGCTGCTCCTCCCCAACACTCCCCAGGGATCCCAAACCTTCAGCCCCAGCAGGATTCCTTAATCCCTCGCTGACTTTCCCTCAGAAGAGGCAATTCCACGTCTTCCCACCCTCACAGCCTGCTCTCAAGGGACCCAAGCCCAGCCCCAACCTTGAGGCTGGAGGGACTTTACCTTTTGGTCCGTGGGCAGCTCCGGGCTCTCCCGGGAATGCTGAGCCTGCAGCAGGAGCAGAGCCGGGGGGCACGGCCGGGGGGCTCTCGGGCAAACTCGCCTTTATTGCTTCTGTGGTTACAGGGGGCACTGGGAGACACAACCAAGGGGGGTGAGCACCTGGAAAGCTCTCAGAGAACAGGTTCCTCTCCTGGGATGTGAGTCCCCCTCCCAGGCACTGCCTGCAGCCACCCCGGGGAGTGAACCCCTCCCTCCAGCCTCCCCCTCAGGGCAGAGAAAACCAGAATCGCCTTTTGTTGTCCATCCTCAGGAAATCAATCTGTGCAACACCCAGGAAACACACCCAAAGCCTGAGGGAAGTAACACAGCTGAGGAGTGTTGTGCTACAAAGCCTCCCAGATCCACCCCGAGCCCCAGGTGGAGCCACCAGCTCCAGAAACACCAGGACTGGTGTTAAACTATTCTCTTCTCAGTTTCTTCATTAAATCAGCAATTAAAACCTCCATTAGGGATCAAATTTTGTAACACAGATGTATCCCCAATAGAACAACATCTCAGTGGAGCTCCAAGGATTTAAGTGTGACCAGAAACTTAATCACAAAATCCCAGACTGGTTTGGGTTGGAAGGGACCTTAAAGCTCACCCAGTGCCACCCCTGCCATGGGCAGGGACACCTTCCACCAGCCCAGGTTGCTCCAAGCCCCATCCAGCCTGGCCTTGGACACTCCCAGGGATCCAGGGGCAGCCACAGCTTCTCTGGGCAACCTGTGCCAGGGTCTCCCCACCCTCCCAGCCAGGAATTCCTTCCCAGCCTCCCACCTAACCCCGCTCTCTTTCAGTCTGAAGTCATTCCCAGTTTCTCAAACCCGCATTTCCATCCCAAACTGATGTGAGAAGCAGGAACAGTGTTCTCCTTGCTCAGCTCCCGCTCGGCTCCGTTACAGCCTCGTGTTCCTTGAGAAGGCAGACAGGCAGAGAAGCTGCTTCTGCTGCTCAGAAAGATCTTTACAGCTCCTGCAGGTGAAGCCAAAACCGTTCCTACCTGGTGGCTCAACAAAGAAAGAGGCATCTGGTCCCTTCATGTCCTGCTGAGCTCCCATCCAATATTCTTCAGGACCTGTGGAAAACAAGAACACTCAGTCCAGCCCCAGAAGTGCTTTTACTTTTCCAGCTGAAGGCCTTGACTCTGCTGCTCTGAGAGTTCATTCTCGAGTGATGTTTCAGCTCCCTCTAAGAAAGGTCCCAGGAATCCTGTTCTTCCCCAATTATTGCCAGTGAAAGCTCCCATCAGGGAAGGGTTACAAGCACTGACCCAAAAGAGGAGCTTCTTTCCTCGACTCTTCTGGGCAAGTGGCTCTGAGTGGCCCTGCAAGAGCAGGGGGGGTTGGAAAAGTCTCCTTCCAACCTCAGCTGCTGTGGGATCTCCTCCTGTGGAATCCCAGCACGGTCTGGGTTGGAAGGGACCCTCCTCACCCCACCCTCAGCACATCCCCCTGCACCAACCACTGCCAGTGCCACCAGGAGACTTTCCAACCTCCACTCGTTTTAGGCATCAGCTCCCCCTCCAAGACTCTTCCCGACCCCCAAACTCAGATTTTCCAGCTGCAAACCCTCCAAACCCCCCCAGACACCCCAACACCTGCTCCTCACCTGCTTTGTCCTGCAGGAATTCTGTGCTTGAATCCAGGCCCATGAAGGCTGACGGGTCCAGAGCCTCTGCAGGGGAATACATGGGCCCCAAGAAAGGCTGGTCAGGTACCATCACAGGGCCGTGTGGGGCTGAGGAAACAAAGCCCTTTTGTTAATCACCAGCCCTCTTCACTTTTTTCAATCTACTTTATTTATTAATTTATGTTTATTTTAACTTTATTTATTATATCTTAACTTCAAAAATAATTTTTGTTAAAATAAATTTCATTAAACTATTAAAATTAATGTTTATTAAAATAATTGTTTATTAAAATAAATATTTTAACGTTTAAAATAAAATACTTTATTTACTGAATTATTTCCTTTATTTATTAATGACTCCTCTCCTAAATTTCAAGTCTACACAACACTTGGACCTTTCTGCTCACAAGCACTTCAGTTCAAGTTCGTATCAAATCTGTTGTTTCAGCTTTACAAACCATAAATTCTGTATTCATGTGGAACTTTTTAACAAGGTGTAAGACAGTAAACACAGGCAAATTACTTCCCTTTGGCTTTCTGCTTCTGCTGCCATGAATTCCTGCTATTAATCACTTAATAATCCAATATTAATAAAATAATCCAATAGCTCAAAACCCCCAAGACCACCCTGTGGAAACAGTTGGTGTGTATTTGGGTTTTAGACACGAAAATCAGAGCAGGAGAAAAGGCCTGTGAACTTAAGACCTTAATAATTTGCTGTATATATATGACAGTCAACAGAGAAAACTCCCCAGCTTGGCCAGGAGGGAGAAATGCCGGGAGGAACTCACTGAGGACGTCTCTGGGAGCCTCCCCGTGGCCCGGGAACAGCGGCACGCTCCTCACGTCAGCAGGGAAGGACAGATCCGGCAGGTTCTCCCCTCTGTGCATGTTGAAGGGGTCTGAGGAGACACAGCGAGGTCGGTGTCACCACCCAGGGGGAGGACACGGCCCAGAGGAACATCAGAACAGGAGCTGAAGGTGCTCCTGAGCCCCCACTGCACCCCCAGGGAAAGCTGCTCTCGGGGTCGGTTACCAGGGGCAAACTCCTCCGTAATTCCAACTTCCACCCACCAGGGACAGTTCTCAGGCTGCTTCCCAGGGAAAGCTGACTGACATTTAGGTCCTGGCTGTTCAGGGAGAACCTCCTCCTCCTCTCCAGGAGGAATCCTCTGCTTGTGTCCTGATGGACACATCCAGTCCACGTGAGTAAGGAATGACAGCTGAGCTCGGCTCAGTTAAATCCAGAGCAGACCAAGGGAAGGAGTGGAACCCACGAGCTCTCCCAGCCAGGAGCTGTATCCCAGTAGGGACTGGGTGATGGGCCAGTATTTTAACCAAGATACAAGGCAGAGGGGAAAGGAACAGTGTCCCAGGCAGACTGCTCCATCCCTGGAAGTGTCCAAGGCAAGGCGGGGCAGAGCTTGGAGCTACATGGAATAGGAGATGTTTAAGGTTCCTGTCATCCCCGCCCTCTGGCACTGGGAAGCCATTCCCTGTGTCCTGTCCCTCCATCCCTTGTCCCCAGTCCCTCTCCAGCTCTCCTGGAGCCCCTTCAGGCCCTGCCAGGGGCTCTCAGCTCTCCCTGGAGCCTTCTCTTCTCCAGGGGAACCCCCCCAGCTCTCCCAGCCTGGCTCCAGAGCAGAGGGGCTCCAGCCCTGGCAGCATCTCCGGGGCCTCCTCTGGACTCTCTCCAGCAGCTCCACGTCCTCCTGCTGCTGTTCCCAGGGCTGGGGCAGCTCTGCAGGGGGGTCTCAGCTGAGGGGGCAGAGGGGCAGAATCCCCCCTGCCCTGCTGAGGGCTCAGCCCAGGCTGTGGGTTCACACCTGTACCTGGGATACAGCCCTTCCTGGGCCAGGAATGGGGGATTCCTGGCACACCTGCCTGGCCTGTGCCAGGTGCCCATGGCACTTCTCTGGACAGGCACAGCCTCTCAGAGGTGAGGGACATTTCCCAAACTCTGTCACATGTTGTGTCACCCAAGAGCCAAAGGACTCCCCGTTCACCAAACTCCTGTCACAGCCCATTTCCAGACACTGCCCAGATTTCTCCCAGGTGCCCAATTAACAGGGATTCAGTTGAAGGCTGTTGCTCATTTTCATGCCAGATGTGCTTCCTGCAGGGCCAACAGCCCAGCTTCAGGTGTTCCCATGCCCACAGTGCTCTGAGATGTCAAAATCAGGTGAGCTGAGGGAATTAGAAACCTGTCAGACCATTTGAGGTGCCAAGACAACATCTTCCCCCAGAGCAACGTGGAGAATATCTTAAATTCAAGCTGTTTACATCAGTGTTGCCAGGACTAAACAACTGCCCTTTTTCCATTTAAAAAAACAACCCCAAAAAACAAGGGAAAAAAAACCCCCAAAAACCAAAACCAAAACCAAATAAAATCATCATGACTGAAACCAATTTAAAAACTAAAAGAGATGCTGCTGTTTTTCCCTCTTTGTCCAGCAGTTGGATGATGTGGGAAAAATGGGCAGCTCGGATTAAACCCTGTCTCTGCTCCAGAGGGAAAAAGGGGAGAAGTGGAAGAACGTTTTGGTTGCAGGATGCTCTAAGGACATGAAACCTAAAGAAATGTGGTTTCATGCAACAAATAACTCACAAATTCACATTATTCAGGCCACAAGATCACTGGGTGATGGGCCAGGTATGTAAATTGTTCCTAATCAACAGCTTTGACATCTGGCTCTTGAGCATAACAACATCAGCATCCCACTCCTGCAGCCACAAAGAGACAGGAGGGAAAACCCCACAAATTAGTGGCTCTTCTGTTCCAGTTCTTCCATGAATCATTCCCTGCCCTTGTAAAAATACATCATTTCTTCACAGAATCTCTTAGTAAATCCACGATTCAGACCATGCATTAAGCAGGTCCACAGTACTCAAAAATATATTAACCCCAGAAGTTCCATGCTGTGTCTTTGCCCTGTGATACCCTGGGCAGCACCCCCACTTCTCAGCTGCTCCAGGAGCAATTTCCCACAAGCCTTCTCGAAAGGGAGAGAAAATTGAGGGGATGTTGCTGGGTGAAAGTGTCTCTTTTGGTAGGGTTATACAAGGTTCACCATCTAATTTTCAGGAGAGTCAGCAGCCCCAGAGGCTCGGGAACAGCCCGACCTGCATTGCAGAGTAGCGACATGACAGCTGGAACCAGCCCTGCCCAGAGCCAGGGGGGCTGGAGTGCAGAGGCAGGGACTGGGAGAGGTTTGCACTGACCTCCACAGCTCCCAGGAGAGGTTAAACAGCGGGAGTCAACCAAAAACTGCTCTTGTCGTACAATTATAGGATCATTAGGGGTGGAAAAGCCCTCCCAGCCCGTGGATCCCCCCTGTGCCCCATCCCCACCTTGTCCCCCAGCCCAGAGCACTGAGTGCCACGGCCAGGCCTTCCTGGGACACCTCCAGGGCTGGGCACTCCAAACCTCCCTGGGCAGCCCCTGCCAAGGCCTCACCACCCTTTCCAGCGACAAATTCCTCCTGATGTCCAGCCTGACCCTCCCCTGGCACAGCCTGAGGCCGTTCCCTCTCCTGTCCCTTGTTCCCTGGGAGCAGAGCCCGACCCCCTCCAGTTCCCCCCTCCTGTCAGGGGGTTGCAGAGCCAGAAGGTCCCCCCTGAGCCTCCTTTTCTCCAGGCTGAGCCCCCCCAGCTCCCTCAGCTGCTCCTGCTGCTCCAGCCCCTTCCCAGCTCCCTTCCCTTCCCTGCACACTCTCCAGCCCCTCAATGTCCTGTACTGGAGACCCCAGAACTGCCCCCAGGGCTGGAGGTGCCTCAGCAGTGCCAGCACAGGGACAGGCCCTGCCCTGTGTCACCCCATGGCTGGTACAAACCAGGGGCCATTGGCCTCTTGCCCCCCTGGGCACACCTGGGCTCATGTCCAGCCTCTGTCACCAGCACCCTCAGGTCATTTCCCAGCTTTCCAGCCCCTCTGCCCAGTCTGGAGTGTTCCATGGGGTTCTTGAGGCCCAAGTGCAGGACCCAGACTTGGCCTTGTTGGCCCTCACCCCGTTGGCCTCAGCTCATCAATCCCATGGATCCAGCCTGTCCAGATCCCTCTGCAGAGCCTTCCTGCCCTCCAGCAGATCCACAATCCCACCCTGGTGTCCTCTGCAAACTGCCTGAGGGTGCCCTCGACGCCCTCGTTCAGATCATCAGCAAAGACCTCAACCAGGGCTGGGCCCAGCGCTGAGCCCTGGGGACACCACGAGGCACCGGAGGGGGGGAAGGCAAGAGAGAAGCCGCTGTGGGGGTGGAGACCAGCCCTGCACCACATCCCACAGCCCCTGAAATCAGGGATGCTGTGGATTCCCTACCAGCCATCTCCAGGGGCTTGAACACGGGCTGCGGGTCGAAGCGCAGCTCCCGCTCGTCCGGCGCCCAGGAGTCGTTGCGGTCGAGGAACTCCTTGTAAGACAGCTTTTCATCCATGATTTCTCCTGGGAACACTGAAAGGGGAGGAGAAAGAGACACAGTCAAAACACTGAAATGCTTGGAGCAGATTACTGGACGGTGTGACGTTCGGAGGCCGACAGGGAACGGGAACAGGGAGTCAAACCAGAGACCGGAACAGTCATTTATTACTGCTCTGATCCAGCTCTTCAAAGGTAAGAAACAGGATGATGGGAATTCTGTGTGTTCATACATGTGTAAGATCAGGAAGGGACTCACACTGAAGTGCAGAACTATTCAAAATCCTTCTGTTGTGCAAAAGAAAGAAAACCTTAAGCCCTAAAGCTTTAAATTGGACAAACTCAGTGGAAAGGCTCAAAACTAACACCCAGACCAGTGGCTTTTTAGCTTAGTTTTCATTTTAAGGAAACCTGAATTTTTCAACTCTTCTCTGGACAACCTTAGAGTTTCCAACTGATTCCAGTTTCTTCTGGAAAGAAACACAAAAATATTGACCCCAACTCCTTCTCTCATCCCCTAAAACAACATTCTCTGCTCTTTAGCCAATAAATCTTTTAATGCTTTTAATATTTTTACATTCACTTAGGCTAACAGTACCTTGAGCTCAGGAGAGGAAATTCAGAATGTGCCTCAAAAGAATATCCCTGGAGATGACCCTTAATTCAGTGCAAAACTGGCTAATTAAATAGAAGTTAATAAAAGCAACCCCAATGTTAACACAGAGAGGGACCAGAAGGGAAGAATTAATTAAAAACACGATGCTGGTGTATAAAAGCAACAACCTGGTACCAGGTAGGTAAAAACAGCAAAGTGGGCAGAGATTCAATGAGACTCTAAACATTCTAATAACAACAACGAAGTGATTGAGAAAGACTAAGATGGAAAAATGCCTTTTGTGTTTCCCTGATAAAATAAGGCAATGCCACCAGCACAAATCAATCAGCGGGAACAGCAATTTGCTCAGAGATTTTGTTCTCAGAAGAGCAGGAGGAGTTTCTAACTCCATGAAGTTAGAAACACATCAGAAGCTGTGATTAACACCTGATTTATTTCCAGTTAAAGCCTGGAGGCCCAGGCCCCCCGTTGTCCCTGGGGGCTGGGGCCCTGCAGGGTCAGAGGCGTGTGGCTGCGTGTCCCTGTTTGAGCTGATGACAGAAATACACTTTAGCTGGGACTTCCCAGATAATCCCCAGGAAAGCAGAAGAATTAATGAGCTTTAACTCCCTTTGAGGCATCACATGAAGGGCTGGGCGGGTTCAGTGGTGTCACCAGGGTTCAGCTCTCAGCAGCTCGGTGCCCTCACGGGGGGCAGGACACGGGCTCCTCTTCCAGCTTTGAACTGGGGTGTCCCACAACAACCACCCCACAAGGGACACGCTGGGAAAATGCTTTTTCACCACTGAAATTCAAAATATGGGGAGTGCCACCTGCCAGGTGTGGCACTGACACGCCACGAGATGGGCACTGGCTGTGGGGAGAAATACCACAGATAAGTGATATCAGGGAATGAACCCGGGAATGGTTTGGGTTGGAAGGGACCTTAAATCCCATCCAGCTCCAAGCCCTTGCCATGGGCAGGGACACTTCCCTCTAAAGGAATGTTATGCCCTAACAGAAGTTCACAATTGTAGATGAGATCCTATAAAGACTCTGATCCAGCTAAACACAAACAAAATGTGTTCTATTTTTATGCTTATACGCCCTCGGAGAGCCAGGGATTGGGAATTCAAAGGGCAATTCCAGTAAACACAAGATCTCCTGCTCCTTGGCTTCCAGGTAAACAGGACCCAGTGAAAGCACTGAAGCCCTGCCCTTGAACAAATGCAGTTCTGCCCATCCCAGGGGTTATCCCTCCCCCCTGAGAGCCCCCCAAGCAGTGGGCCCTGGCACGGGGACGCTGCTTTGCTGCCAGTGCCTTTCAGCTTTCATTCTGCTCCATGGCTCCATTTGCCATGGTTCACTTCAGCAGGAGGAGACAGAAGGTTCCCTGGCCAGGCTCTCCATCAGCTCTGCCTCCTCCATGGGATAAAGGACGGGGGGACACATGGACCCCCTGTGTCCCATGGAAAATCCAGCCCAGGGAATGCTGCCCAAGCCCCCAGTCCTGGAGTAGCTGAAAGGCTGATAATTCAAGCAGGAAATATTTTACTAATATTTTATTTTATAATATAATACGATTTTTATACCATTTTATTTTATTTACGTCTGCAAAGTGCTTTGAAGATAAAGTGTCACTACATGTGTCAAGAGACATTATTATTATTTACGATTATCTGTGGTGCAGAACAGCAAGGGATTTAATTAGATTGTACTGGAAATTCCTCCAGACAGGAGCCTGTCATTTGTGTGTCTATAAAACTCTATTTAAAGAAAAAAAAAAAAAAAAAGAGAGACACTGAAAGTCCTTGACAGTGCGAGGAAGAGCCTGGGAGCAGTTAAAAACATTCGACAAGAACTTCTTCAAAGCTGATTTTTGGATTAGACCCACACTAAGGCTGAGCAGCTGTAGAGCACACATTGCTTGAATTCTAAATATTTTAAATAAATCTGTTTGTTAGACCACAAAAACACATTGGCACAGTGCCATGATTAGAGATCTCCCCTAAAATGAGGGTGGTAAAGGTAAAGCAGAAGTCAAACCTCGCCCCTGGTTTTGCTTCAGTGGACAGGTTGTGGTCATGCCTTTAAACGAGGAGGGGAACCTCCCTCAAGCCCACGCTGGGCTGGAGGAGGAATGAACAGGAGCCAGAGTTGTACAGGGAAATATTTACGTGTGGCATTGGATGAGACCAAGCTGAGCAACACCACTGCTGTTTTGGAAGCCTCAGCTCCAGCAAAGCCCCAAAATCCGGACCAAAGCTGGTTCAGGAGCAGCTGGGAGCTGACTCCAAGTCCTTCAAAGTCTAAACCAAAGACCTGCATGTTCCTCAGACAACATTTTCATAACAGGTGCTAATTAAAAACCCAACCCAAGCACTGCTTCCCAGCAATCCCAACGTAAGGAGGGATCCAGAGAGCTCTGGAAGGGGCCGAGAGGCCGGAGACAGGCCAGGAGCAGGGAGAGGAACAAACATCCCTTCCCTGCAGCCAGTGCCAGGATAACCCCAGAGAACAAAGATTGCTGAGTCTGAATAAACATTAGCAAAACCCCCCTTGCTATTCCCAAAATGTTTTCCAAGTTCTTTGCCCTACAGCCATAAAGCAGACACTTCCAGCTCATTCGTCGTCCCAACCCCATCCCAATATTCAGCTCCTCCTTCTCAAGCTTGGAACATGAGAAACGTGATCCCAAGGGCTCAGAAAAGAGGATTTCTCAGTTCCAGCCCCGGCCCTGCAGCCCCTCCCAAAACACACGTTCTGCCTCCGATCTCCCAACAAAAGACACAAAAGCAACAAAAAGGAGAAGCCAAAGTCTTACAGGGACCAATCCTGAAAGTGCCCGTTAATGTGTGCCAGCAGCAGATCATGCACTCGACACAAAATGCAAATCTGACAGATCCCACAAACCTGTAAAGCAATTTTAGTGAGTATTAAAGCTCAGTGGCAGCTGAAAATCCGGTTACGAGCGCTGATAATATAAACCAGGGTAGGATTAGAGCTTACAAAGTCTTGCTTAAAGGAAAAAACACCATTAACAACGTACTTACAGAGCAAACTTGCTTCTGACAGGAAAAATAAGGCTCCCATGCAAGTAGCACCTTCCCTGCACCGATCCCAGGGCAGGTTCCCAAAGAGAGCAGGAGGTTCAGCGGAGCTGCTGACGGCGGGATTCGTTTGTGTTCTCAGCCCTCTGCAAAGATCAGCACGGCCACAACCCCCGGGGCAGGGCTCAGCCAGCCCAGAGAGCCCTCCTGGCCACCCACCCCGGGGCCCTGCTGGGCTGGGGGCTCTGGCAGGAGCAAAGCCCCGTGCCCGAGCAAAGCCCCGTGCCCGGCGTCCCGCAGGACATCCCCCAGGGAATGTCCAGCCAGGAGCTCTCCCAGGAGGGGATTACAGGGTAAAGCCTTTTCGCTGCAGGAGATGCTAATCTTGGGAGGTCACCGGCCAGACCTCCAGAGGGAGGTTAAGTATCCTCCAAATTAATGAGTGTGCAGCCAGGAGAGGCCCCTGCCAGCAACCAGGGAAGAGAGAGGCTTAAGGGCTCCATTCCCACATGGATCTCCAGGGGAATTTGCCCGGATCTCGCCACTGCTCCGGGTCTTACAGGGATGCCAAGAGGCCTTGCTGGAACCACCACCCAAGAGCAACAGTGTTATCAGCTGGCAGAGCAGGTCAGGACAATAAACTCCCATCAATCCCAATGGGAATGAAAGTCCACACACACACACCTCTCTCTGCAGGGTGTGGCATCTGCTACCTTGAAAAGGAGCTTCAGAATCAGGGAATTCCAGAATGGTTTGGGTTGGAAGGGACCTGAAAACTCACCCAGTGCCACCCCCTGCCATGGGCAGGGACACATTCCACCAGCCCAGGTTGCTCCAACCTGACCTTGGACACTTCCAGGGATCCAGGGGCAGCCACAGCTTCTCTGGAAAATCCATTCCAGGGCCTCACCACCCTCCCAGCCAAGAATTCCTTCCCAAAATCCCATCTAGCCCTGCCCTCTGGCAGTGGGAAGCCATTCTCTGTGTCCTGTCCCTCCATCCCTTGTCCCCAGTCCCAGCAACGAGAAGCAAATTAAAATCCAGCACCGAGCTGGATGGGAAAATGAAGATGAGGAATCTATTACAGGTCATCAGGAAGCTGCAGGGCATTTCAGACGGATGCTGACAGCTCAAGAAGGGTTTTCTTGCCCTCCTTCTGAAATTCCACGCTGTTACATAATCCGGAATGCTAAAAGAGCTCCGTGCCTACGACTGTCAGAACCGCTGTCTCCAAACTCAGGAGACGCAAAGTCAGGAACTTGAAAGTTCAACACAAGGTTCATGTTTTGCCTTTTACAAAAAGCTGCAAGGAAAAAAAAAAAAATTGCAGTTGTTACAGTTTCCTGTCCAGCTTTTTTCCCTCGCTTATCCTTCCCAGAGGGACATTTTCCAGCAGCCATCGCTTCGTCATCGACTGAAAGGCAGAACCACAGAGGTGCAGAGAGCTCTCAAATCCCACCCTCTGCTCCAACTGCTCCAAAAGCTGTGATTGTTCTCCTGCTCCTGCTTCCTGCTGGGAATGTCAGCTGCTCAGGAAGGGAGTGATCCTTTAGCACACCTTGGATGGTATCACAGAAGTCTCCCAGATCCCACAGTGCTCGGGACTGCCAGGCAGGACAGCTCCCACCAGGAACCCTCTCCAGATTCCCCCATCCAGAACCACACTCGACAGACTCCACAGGTTTTAACAGCAAAGGCACCTGAAGTGCTACTTTTAAATAAAAGACCCACTAAAGACTTATTTCCACAGCACTGGAACTATTTGGGAGCTGGGGAGGGACTTTGGACAAGGGATGGAAGGACAGGACAAGGGGGAATGGCTTCCCACTGCCAGAGGGCAGGGTTAGATGGGATACTGGGAAGGAATTCCTGGCTGGGAGGGTGGGGAGGCCCTGGTACAGGTTGCCCAGAGAAGCTGTGGCTGCCCCTGGATCCCTGGTATGTCCAAGGCCAGGTTGGATGGGGCTTGGAGCAACCTGGGCTAATGGAAGGTGTCCCTGCTTGGGCTTTTTATTTGGCTTTTCTCAACTGCGATTTTGGAAGCCAAGTGTTACAGCTGAGACCCCTGTTCCACCTGGGGCTCCTTCCTAAACCCGTGGGCCCTCTGATGTCCTTGGCAGGGAATATTTCACTCCACAGCCACAGCCACAACTCCCCAGACCTGTTCAACAGGTACGAGATGCAGATGAGCTGAAAGAACATCTGCACGTACAGAAACCCCAGAGCAGTGACTCCAGGACTGAGTCAGCTGAATCACTCCCCTGGCTTTGGATCCAGGCTCAGAACTGAGGAGAAGGAGTACAAAGTGTGAGGACACCCTGGCCAGGCTGCCTTGTCTGAGATGTGTGAAGCTGAAATACTCAAAACTGAGGCCAAAGATCCACAGTCAGGGAACCACCAACTCCTTACTTTGGGCTCGTGAGGCCCATCCAAACCCCAGTGTGCTGGAATGGGAGAGAGCACCACAGACCCCAGGATCACTGAGGGTGGAAAAGCCCTCCAAGGTCCCCGAGTCCCCCCTGTGCCCCATCCCCACCATGTCCCCCAGCCCAGAGCACTGAGTGCCACAGCCAGGCCTTCCTGGGACACCTCCAGGGCTGGGCACTCCAAACCTCCCTGGGCAGCCCCTGCCAAGGCCTCACCACCCTTTCCAGGGAGAAATTCCTCCTGATGTCCAGTCTGACCCTCCCCTGGCACAGCCTGAGGCCGTTCCCTCCTGTCCTGGGAGCAGACACCAACCCTCACCCCGCTACAACCTCCTTCCAGGGGGTTGTAATGAGTGAGAAGGTCCCCCCTGAGCCTCCTTTTGTCCAGGAGGTGGAATCTCCCCTCCTCCATGCTGCCCAGCCTGGCCAGAGCTCCTGGACACAGAGCCCCCACGCCCATGAACACCCAGGTCTGGGGGTGATGGGACAAGGACCCCAGGTCACAGCAGTTCAGTGTCACACGAGCACCTCCTGCCCCTCCACAGAACCTCCCACCGGGTCGTGCTGCTGCAACATCCTACACAATTCCCCTGGCTTCCAGAGCAGCCCGGGAGCAAGGGGAAGGAGCTCCAAGGAATTCTGGGGGGCCCTGCAGCCCCTGTGTGCCCCGGAGCAGGGGCAGCCTGTCCCTCCCTCTGTCCCCGCCGAGCAGTGACTCTGCAGTTCCAGCAGAGCCGTGACCTGCAGCGCTGTCAGCCCTCGTTCCGAGCAGGGAGAAGCTACTGCCCCTGAAAGGGCTGCTGCCAAATTTAAACAGCTTCCTCCTGATTCAGGGGATGCTCCAGTTCAACTGCTCCATTAGAAGTTCTTCGGTGGGGCAGAGGCTGGGGCGGCATCTCAGCCCCGGCGGTCGCGCGCGCTGAGGAGACTGCCCGTGCTCCACATTAATCCAGGGTCAGGAAAAGTGCAGCACACTGCAGAGCAGAAGCCTTGGAGAAGAGCAGAGGCAGCAGAAAGGAACCAGCATAAGGATTCACTCAGCAAAGGTCAGAGCTTTGAGCTTAATGCTCAAACCTTCCCAACGTGGACATACAGAGATGGGAATTGCTCACCCCTGGAGGGGTGGGAGAGCTTTGGCTTTCAAGGAAAGTGGGTCTGGGAGTCCTTTTCCTCCAGGCAAACTGAATTAGTCTCTTGAACAGGGACACGAGTCTCCCCTGAACCTCTGCAGAGGTGGGGAAGGATGAGAAAACACTACCAGAGACACACCAGACCCCAGACAAACAACCTGGGAGTATGGAAAACTCAAGGGTCTGGAGTGACAGGACAAGAGGGAATGGCTTCCACTGCCAGAGGGGTTAGATGGGATATTGGGAAGGAATTGTTGGCTGTGAGGGCGGTGAGGCCCTGGCACAGGTTGCCCAGAGAAGCTGTGGCTGCCCCATCCCTGAAAGTTGCCTTGGAGCAACCTGGGATAGCAGAAGGTGTCCTTGCCCACGGCAGGGGTTGGGACTGGATGGGCTTTAAGGTCCCTTCCAACCCAAACCAATCCATGATTGTCTGGTTCTACTCTTGCTCAGCAGCAGGAGGCCCAGGAACACCCTCCAGGCCAGCCCAGATGATGGGAACACACTGCAGGGAACCCTGAGCTGCAGCCAGGACTGGTGCCAACAGCTCAAGGGGGTTCAGGTCACCACAAACACAGAGGAGCAGCTAAAGCACCACCTTCTGCCAGTCTGCACGTAGGACTGGGGCTGGCAAAGTGCCCCCTGCTCCCAGGAAATCAAAGAGCCACAGAGTGGATTAAGAAAAAAAATACCTGAGGTATAAAAAGCCAGTAAATTCTTAGGGAAAATATCCCCTACCTTCCACCTGACGATGATTTAGTACCTCCTGCTGAGGAATTCCAACCTTCTCTAAGCTGTATCCTCCTGCACTGACACCAGAGCATATTTACCCAACCACCCCGAAAAACAAACCTGCAAATTTCTCTTCAGCTGAACACAAAGTGCTCCTTTACCTTTAAGAGCACAAGGAAGCAGAGGATCTGTTCTCACCCCACAGCAGACAGACCAACCCACTCCTGCTCTCTTCGTGCACGGCGCTGGATGTTCGAGGTGTCTTTTCAAGGCTCAGTTAAGGCACCACACACCACACTCCCCCTGCCCCAGACTGTTCCACGTGCCCGTGTGGCAGACCCTGGGCAGAGCTGCCCAGCCCAGCCAGCACCAGGAGCAGCTGGAGCAGGAGAAGTGCCCCCACCTCGCCACCCTCGCCGCTGCTGGGGGACGTGGCTGCTCCTTCCCTCCCCTGAGCGGTTCAGCCCTGACCTCCTGCAAATCCCAAATCCTCTCCTGACAACCTCCAAGGGCTGAATTCCTGTTTGAAATGCAATCAGGGCCGGAGAAGACAACACAAATAAAGGAAGGCAGCACTTACAGTCCCTGCTGGGCGAGCTCCGAGCGTGTTCCTCGACAAGTCAGTGTTTACAGGATCAGGGAGAACAAGGTCCACGCACCAGCAGATGGGAAGTGCTCTGGCGACTACTTGATCCACTAATAAGCACTTTTCAAGAGCTATTTCCTGCAGCTGAGGAAGGCACAGAACTGCCTGAGTCTCCTCAAAACTCGGAGCAAGTAAATCACGTTAAAACCCATCTTTACTCACCTCACCCTGTCGTACCTACACCCTGTTTGGTGCCTGCTCACACAGGAGCAGCTTGGAGGGCTGTTCATCACTCCAGCTGCTTCTGGGCAGGTTGTTCCATCACTTGTTCCAATAGCTCTTAATTAATTAGGTTATAAATGAATAATGGCTCACACCTCTAAGCCAGGTGTGGTGCTTGCCCTCTCCATTCCCTGGGACTATCCATGCCCATGCCAGGAGCTCCAGGCAGGTGCTGGGGACTCTGGCCTGGACAAAGCCCGTGCTCCAGCCCTGTTGAACAGCAGCACTTCTCAAATAATAAAACCCAGAACTAAAGCAGACAAGGATCTGCCCCTGCAGCCTTTTTTGCATCGTTTTCTCCTCCATCTCCATTTAACAGGTTTTTTCCAACCTTCTCTTGTGTCTAATAAATCAGAAATCCTCTCCTTTTCGCCCCCTGCACTTCAGGACTTGTAAATCACGATGCCCCATAATCTGGGGGGGTTTAAATCTCTCAAGCTGTAAGTCCCATCTTCCATTTTTATTAATTTCCTCCTTTTTTCCAGAACCCTTAAGGCACTCAACACAGCCACACTGGAAATGGTTGATGAACTCTTGCCTATCCATACAAATCCTTTCCCTCCATCAGTTTTTTAGCACTTCATCTTCCCAACAGATTTAACTGCTGAGATCCCTGACTGCCCAGATGAATTTCAGTTGATTTCTCTTTTCTCCCTCCTGCTCATTTGCCTAAAACCAGTCAGTTCTAGCCTATCTCTTGTTTTCCACCTTTTCCTGCTCTCCCAGGTAAAACCAAGCACTGGGGACAGCCCCAGCTCCACCACCAACCCTTCTCCTGGTTCAAAACATCCCAGCTATTTATTTGGGATATTTCCAGACTGTGAGCCAACACTTCTCCCCAGGAGCTGTTAAGGAGGAAGCCACTCTGAGGACCAGGAATGAATTATAAATATGCAAGGAGTGTGGGAACCCTGAAAAATCTCCCTGTAATCCTGCCCCACGCTCCCCCCACACAGGGTGGGCAATTCCAGCCCGGAATTGCCGCTCGGATTCCAAACGCTCCACTCCTTCTGACCTACATCCCTGGGCACCTGGCTTCATGTGAGATGTGCAGGAGCCACTCCCAAGTGCCACTATTTCCTGTCACTCTCGGAGCACCCAGACACACACATAGATCTGTACATCCTCACACACACAGACACAGATCTGTACATCCTCACACACACACACAGACACAGATCTGTACATCCTCACACACACAGACACAGATCTGTACATCCTCACACACACAGACACAGATCTGTACATCCTCACACACACAGACACAGATCTGTACATCCTCACACACACACACACAGATCTGTACATCCTCACACACACAGGTACAGATCTGTACATCCTCACACACACACACAGATCTGTACATCCTCACACACACAGATCTGTACATCCTCACACACACAGACACAGATCTGTACATCCTCACACACACAGACACAGATCTGTACATCCTCACACACACAGATATTTCCTCCCCTTCCCAATCCCATCCGTGGGCACACGGACACACGAGTGCCCATCTGCCTGTGTGGAGTGAGATGGTGATAATGGAAATAAGTGCCCAAAATAGAACCCTCCCCTTCAGCACCACAGTCATGTTTGTTCACACACATCGCCCTGACCTACTTTTGTGCCTCCCCAATCCCAGGGCAGAGCTCGGAGCTCGCAGGAGGAATCAGAGGCAGTCAGGAGAAATATCTCTGCCACGGCTGTAATAGAGTTTTATGGGCATTAATTCCAGCTAGTGTCAAACTAATGACACGAGGGACATCAAAGCATGAAGCCATTTGCATAATACTGGAAGAATCTACAATTCTATTGCTGTTTATTCAGGAAGCTTCTGCTCAGAGGCTGAGGAGGATGACACGCCCCTCGCTGCTCTTTGGAAACCCTTCCAATTTACAGCAAAGAGGCTGCTGCTTTTCGAGGAATCTTATAATTCCTCACTAAGGAGTTTCTGACGTTTTGTGGTGCGAAATAAACCCCTGCCAAGGCTATTTTCCCCCTGCAGAACTAAGCAACAAACCCCTTTATTCCGAGCCTCGAGAGGCTGAGCGCACATCTGAGGGCAGCAGCTCACCTCAAAGCCAGGCTGCTCCACAGCACGGACCCCAGATGCAAGGAACAAAAGCCATGAATTATTCCTCAGCTCTCTGGTCTAACATTGAATTGTCTCACCCAGATGTACTTGACAGAGCAGGGGCTCAGAGCTGCAGCAGAGCCACGGAGGCTCCGCCGTTTGACGGTGACTCGAGCGGACGTTTCCAGGGTTCTGGGGAGCTGGTGGAGGCCACATGGAGAGCTGCAGTGAACACACTGCAGGGCATCGCTGCACGGGGCCAGACAGGGCTCCTGGGCTGGGCTGGCTTTGGGAAAAACACACCAGTGCACAGCCAGTGTGACCTTGGAGCTCGGTGGAGCTGCCCCTGCTCCGCGGGGAGAAGGTGTGATGGTGTCTGTGGCACCCACTGGGAGCACGTCTGGAGGCTCCAAAACAGGGTCTCTGATCAGAGTTCAGCAGTAGGAGACTCCAAAGAACACCAACAAGGGAAAAAAGTCATGAAATTGCCCCACAAAGTCCCTCTGGGGATATGGCCTGAAATGCCAAATTGGAATTCCCCAAAGATGCCCATTGGGACACACCAGAACAGAATCCCAGACTGGGCTGGGTGGGAAGGGACCTGAAAGCCCATCCAGTGCCACCCCCTGCCATGGCAGGGACACCTTCCACTCTCCCAACTCGCCCTGTCCAACCTGGCCTTGGACATTTCCAGGGATGGGGCAGCCACAGTTTCTCTGGGAAATCCATTCCAGTCCCTCACCACCCTCACAGGGAAGAATTTTGCCCCAATATCCCACCTAAATCTCCACTTTTCCAGTGGGAAGCCATTCCCCCCGTCCTGTCTCTCCAGGCTCTTGTCCAAAGTCCCTCTCCAGCCCTCTTTAGGCACTGCTGAACCTGCTCCTGCTCTGGTTGAGTGTCCAATCCCCTGAGGTTTGGTGCTAAAACATCTTTATGCAGCAGCCTTGGCAGCACTGGAGAGAGAAAAGCAGCACAAGACTCAGGAGGCAAAAATCTGATGCAACCCCTGCGACCAGCATTTCTAAACTCAACAAGAACACAACAGGCAGCTCAGACCATCAACTGGCTCATTTATTTATGTATTTCTTTCTTTCTAACCAGAATTCTGGCCAGGTAAATCTAACCTTCCTCAACCCTCAGCTACTAAAGTGGGCAAGTCTAATTTGGATCTTTCCATGATTATCTGGTTCTCATTCATATTGAATCTGAGACTAAGCTTCAGTGCTGCACCAAACTACCCAAAACTTCCAGTGACAAACATATAAATGAAGATTTTTCTCTTTTTTTTTTATCTTTAAGCAGAGTCCTTTTGGTTGTAAGATTGAGACCTGGAGTCCCTCAAAACCTTGCAAAGCTGCATGTGAGTGACATTTTGCAAGACAAGCTGTTTGCATCACTGGAGAACAGGAGAGTGTTAATGATGGAACATCACAGATTTTCTAGACAAAGCCTGGGAGACTTGACGTAGCTGAAAGCCAAGTATTTTTATCTGTAGCCAGGGGAAATGTTAGGGAAAGTGGAGACACAAGGAAATGACACAAAGGTAAATAAAGAGTTGGCTAAGTGACAAGTGGCAAAGCAATGTCAAAAGGGGAATTATCCTCCTGGAGGAACAGAACCAGTTACTAGAGTGTGAAGATCAAGAAGGCAAAATAACTCTTACTTAATGTTTTTATTTTTAGTCTTATATATCAAAAGGAGTTCTGAGGAAATGAAGTTAAAATATAAAGTCAGTGAAGGGTGTTTGATGCCATCCCTGGCTCCTTTGAAAGGGTAACTGGAAAGGGAAGGACCAACCAGAAAGGTGCTCTCAGGCAGCCAGTCCTGCACTGGTAACCAGTGCCTGGACCTGTCACACCATGCTGGGCTTCAAAGGTTCTCTCACCCTGATCCACCAAAGCCTGATCCCACCACCACCATCCCACACTCCATCCTGCTAACAAATCCCTCTGGTCTCCCCTGCCTGGTGCTCTCCTCCTTCCACAGTATTCACTTAACAATGTAATTTTGGACTACCTGGGTTTGGATTCCATGAAATCCTGGGATAAGTGGCTGGGAGGGGACCCCAAGGACCGTCTGGTGCCAGGCTGGGGGTTGTCCCTGTGCTCTGAGCTGTACCTGCAGGGTGGCAGCCAGTGGGATGCTGTGCTGTCCCTCTGACCCAGGAGGGGTGACAGGGTGACACCCCAGCACTGCAGCACAACGAGGATCCTGCTTTAGAGCCACACTTTAATGCTAAAGAAGCAGAAGCATCTTTTCTCAGAGAAAATATTCCTCCCATCTCAGGACCAACTGGAGTAGCCCAGTTTGTATGATGTGCCTGTATGGGAGGCAGAGATCAGAGGGGCAGAGATGAGATGCTCCTTCCCAGCCATCAGAAACACCCCTGGGCTTTGGTGATCCTGGGGGTCCCTTCCAACCCAGGACATTCCACAATTCCATGATTTCTCCCCTGTTGGCAGATCTCACTCTCCAGCCTCACATCCCAACCCAGCCCCCAGAGGAAGGATTTTAAGGCACAAAAAGCTGTGCACCAATCAAGGCAGAATTTGTGGCACCAAACCAAGACCCAGACACCTCCATCCCTGCTCCCCTGCCAAATCCCATTACCAGGGAATGTCACACAGCCCTTGCACGGGGCTGATGAGACCCATGACACTGCTCTGCTGGCAAACACTGTCAGTCCCCATGTCCTGACATGGACAATGGCAATGGTTGGCTCGGGAAACCTGAGTTCTCCTCCCAGCCTTCCCACTCGCTCCCCACGTGGCAGCATCATTAACTCCCCGTGCACTTCCCTCCTGGAGCTGGTAAACAGCCATCTCCCAGCACAGGCTTCATCTGCACAAGCAAAAAAGGACTCCAGAAGAATAAAATGTTGGTTTTCAGCCCTACATCATCTCTGAGGGAACTCCCAACCCCCTGAAATGCAAGTAAGTGCTAAATCCCCAGCAGTTCAGAAAGAGCAGGGTTTGCCCAGACTCTGGTTTTTCAGGAAGTCAGACCAACCTGAGGGCATGGAAAATGTAACTTCACGGAATCACAGAATATCCTGAGCTAGAAGGGACCCACGAGGGTCATCAAAGCCAAGCTCCTGTCCCTGCACAGCTTGAACCTGTCACAGAGAACTACAGAAAATTCTCTTTAAGAATACACAGGTCAAATCTCTGTGCTCTAGTTAAGAGCAAGAAAGTTAAACACCATAACAAGTTACACGACAAAACAAACCCAACATCCCTCCCAGATATTTTTTTGGGGGTGAATTGTGTTTTGTCCATGTCCTGGAATGTCATGTCACTTCTGTGCCAAGTCACTTCTAATTTTGTAGGTGCCTGAAGCATCAACTGTCTGCAGACACATCCCCAGCCCTGCAGCTCCAGGGCTGCTCCCACGGGAGCTGTGAATCCTGCCCTGTTTGGGAGCCTTGACTGATGCCAACAGCCAGAGCCTGGTCCAGAAACCTCCATCCCAGCCGGCCACCTCCAGGAAACAGCTCAGCCTGCCCTTCCCTGCTGCTGAAAGTGGGAAGAGCCTCCTCTCCCATCGGAGCAGCCGGAACGAGCAGCTCCAGTGAGGAGGGACCAGCTCTGATGGACCAAGGTGAGCTTTTACCCATCACGTGGAAAAAGAGGAGGAGCAAATACTTTAAAAAAAAAAATCCACCCTGGCATTTTGCACCATTTCCAAGGGCAGGGTGAGCCTGGACTGCAAAGGGAGAGGGGACTGTTCGAGGGGACCAGGCAGAGCTCCCTGAGCCCGGAGAGGACGAGGATCCCGAGCATCCTTCACTTCTTGCTCCTAAGCTTAATAACTCCAGAAAGCAGGAAAGCTTTCCTGTTCTGACACTCCTTCAGGGTAATTCAGGTAATTTTTATGCTGTACTTGACAAAAGCCTGAGCGTTTCAGAAACACCAACTCTGCAGAAGGTGCAGTGGGTAATTAACGGGTTGGAGCTGGCAACGAGCTGCACGAATGGTACCAAAATAGCTGAGCATCTTCAGAATTTCTTTATTTCTCAGGGAATCACTCATGCAAGCCTAAGTGAGCTGAGTTTGTTCAAACCCATTTCCACAGAGAGCAGTTTTAGGGGGTTCAATGAGGAGCCACGAGCAGCTTGCTCAGCATTTCGCCCGAGTTTCCATTTGCTCAGCCAGCCACTTAAAAGCTACACTTGCTCCGAGGTGTAGACTTGCTCTCACTCTCAACCACCAAAGACCCCCTGAGTAGCCTCACCAGACACATTCCTTGACTATAAAATTTTCTTTTTCCCAAAAAAAAAGGTCAGATTAATCCAAGATTACCCCCGGTACCAATCCCACGGGAACGCCGTGGCACCAACAGCTGCAGCGCAGCTATAAAAGATAAAATGCACAATATAATCAGCCTTACCCTATTTGCAGTGATGGGACTGAACTGGAAGAAGATTAAAGAGCTCAGGCCACCGAGGGAGCTACAACTAGAGCCAGGATTAGGGAAGTTTTCTATCCCCCAGGTTCATATTTAGCCCGTGTCACACGACCTCTCAAAGCCACCCCGGCACACGAGTCCTCCCGAACGTTTTGTAAGCAGGATAAACCCCTGCTAAATCCACTTCTACAAGCAGAACCTCCAGGTCTGGAATGGGAATAAAAGGTGGAAAAGGCAAGTTTAACAGGGAGAGCCTGGGGAGGAGAGAACAGGCTGGAGCTGCATCTCCCACCCCAGCCCACCTTCCCGGCGGGAGCTCCCGGGGGGAATCGGAGCCGGCAGCTGCCGACCCCCCCTGCCCAGCCCTGGGGATGTGGGACCCAGTCAGTCCTTCCTGGTTGCTCTCTGCTGTCAGCTCAGTAGCTGCTCCCTGGGGCTCAGCCACGCTCCCCACTCCAAGGCAAATATTTACCAACTGATCCAATGTCAAATATAAATCCTCACTGTGGAGCCAAAGAATTTACCCCGTCCGGCAAAGAGGTGATGATCAAGTCTTTAGAGTAAGATTCATTTTTTTCTGTCTTTTACAGTTGTTTATTCTCCCTTGACAAGCCCCTCGAGCACACGTGGCATTGAAATTCCCTACATTTAATCCAAAGGGTCACTGCAAACACTCCATACGAGCTATTGGAACAAGCAAGGGAAGAAACACGATGTTGTTTGAAGCACTGAAGAGGAGGGAAAAAAGGAAGTATCTTTTTAAGCTGCAGTTGAGTTCCAGAGAGACAAATTAAAGGAAAATTGGGTAATGTAAGTGTAGGATAACAGCATGTCTGGATGAGAGGCAGTGAGGGTAAACAGTCCTACTTGTTTGCACCAATAACACTCAGTCTCTCCTCTACCTGCCTCAAAAACCCTTGAGAACACCAAGATTTTCAAAAGGCTGCCCTGGTGTCCAACCATTCCCAGGGTTACGTGCACAGAAATACTCTGGTTCCACAGAAATGAAGTTCTGGGAAATGACAAGTTGATTTTGTGCAAAGGCTGATGAGCTCCAAGGATGGACAGGGAAGAGGTTTCACATGTTCCAGCAGGTCTCAGCCTGCACAATTCTGCAGCACAACCCCCCCAAAATCAGTAGGTTTTAAGTGCAATAATGACACATTAAATTCAAGGTATAAGCTATAAAGTTCATAGCTTGAATACTTTAAGCACCAGCTACTTGCTCAGGAAATTCAAGCCTTGTGAGACCCCATGAATTCACCCAGCTGTCAGATCCCTGCTGGAACAACTCCTGAACACGCTGCAGAACCGAGAGGGTTTGTATTCCCCTTTTTTAAACCTCACTAAGCCTCGCTGGTAATCTTTTAATAGACTTCAACATATGTACAACCTCATTGTAAGCTTTTTAATTTCCTATTCAACAAGTCAAGTCGGGAACGTCCCACCTCTGAAGCAAAGTTTGAAGCAGAAAGCGAAAAGCCAAAGAGCAGGTTCCTGGGAAAGCAGCACTTGAGAAAGACACAGCCATGGCAACAGCGTTTGCCACACAAAAAAGGTCCCTCCTTCTCCTTGGAGCCAACAGAGGAGCTTCCCATCATTCCCAGAGCTGTTCCAGTTCCATCCACGCGGCCCTTTGGGGGCCCAGGGTGACACTGGGGACAGAACAGCACTGGCTTCCTGAAAAACCCACATCCTAATTCCCAGCTCTTCCCTTCCTCAGCCCAGCGCTCTGCTTTCCCACACCCCAACACTGCCACAGCCCCGGATCCTGGAACCCCAGACTGGGCTGGGTGGGAAGGGACCTCAGGGATCACCCAGTGCCACCCCCTGCCATAGGCAGGGACACCTCCCACCAGCCCAGGTTGCTCCAAGGCCCATCCAAGCCCCCCATCCCACCCTGGTGTCCCAGCCCGGCAGGAGCCGCAGGGGCAGAGCCCTGTGGGTGCCGAGGACACGGAATGTTCCAGGGAGCTCTTCCACGGAGCTGCCACGCTCCACTTTCTTCCCAATACCAGGGCCCGTTACACAACAGCTTAAGCTGCTTTGACACAAACAGGAGCAGGGCCCGGGGAAAAGCTCCTTGAGTGTGTCACTCAACATATGGAAACAGGGCAGGGATTTATGGCCCAGCAGGAACTCTGGGGTGGAACCAGCGCTCCAGGGCAGCCCGAGGGGAGGCTGATTCACACCCCCTGTGCCTCACGCAGGAGAATCACTGAATCATGGAATGGTTTGGATGGGAAGGGACCTTATGGATCATCCAGTGCCACCCCCTGCCATGGGCAGGGACACCTTCCACTAGACCAGGGTGCTCCAAGCCCTGTCCAACCTGGCCTTGGACACTTCCAGGGATCCAGGGGCAGCCACAGTTTCTCTGGGCAACCTGGGCCAGGGCCTGCCCACCCTCTGCAGGAGGGGTCTCACCTGAGGGGCCAGAGGGGCACAATTCCCCCCTCCCCTGCTGCCCAAGCTGTGGGATCAGCCCAGGACATCCAAAGCCTTTACAGAAGGAAGGATTTAGGAAACTGGGAGCACAAATTCCCATCTTTTAGGCCACATTCCTTCTCCATGGTCAGTGCACATCTCCACCACTTCCACACAAAACCTGACTATTGACTCACAGAGATGTGGAGGAGCACGAGGGATTCAAGGACTGGGAGCTCTTGAACACACCACTTTTAGCCCAGATCTGCAGTGTTTTCTCTCCAAGCTGCTGCAAGACACCGTGTGCACTTAGAGAGCCATTGTTTGTGCCTCACAAACACCTCCTCAGTGCAGAAGAGCTCCAGTGTCCCTCAGGTACATTAACCCAGGCACGACAGACGAGCTGTGATAATAAATGTGCACTCAAGTGGCAGATCTGAGCCCTGGTGATCTCCTGACTCATCTCCCTGTGATCCAAGGGCTCAGTGACTTCGTTCTGCTGCACCAACACTGCACTGAACACTCCAGACCCTGCTCTAACCCTGCTCTAACCCAGGGCGTGGCAGGGGCTCTTGGTTTTCAAAGCTACATCCTGTGCTGAACAACAATTTACCTGATCTTAGAATCCCAGACTGGTTTGGGTTGGAAGGGACCTTCAGGATCACCCAGTGCCACCCCTGCCACGGGCAGGGACACCTTCCACTAGCCCAGGGTGCTCTAAGCCCTGTCCAGCCTGGCCTTGGACACTTCCAGGGGTCCAGGGGCAGCCACAGCTTCTCTGGGTAAGCTGTGTGTTACATTCCCAGTGTTCATAAGCACTTCAACAACTGGAACATTTCTTCAGGCTCTCTGAACTGCTGGCTCATGGTGTCATGGTCTCAGGAGCTGCTCAGCTCCTGCAGCCGTAGGAACCCACAACCTCCTCTGCTGAAAGAGCACCAGGACCCCACAGAGACAACCCCTCATCCCCCCACCCACCCTCCAGGAGCTGGGGGAAGCTGCACATTCCCTGGAAGGGTTTCTGTCCCCCACCCAGGGTCCTCACTGTGACCAGGGACCAGAGACCCCTCCAGCTGCCACCTCACCTTCCTCCAGACACCCAACTGCCCTTCCCCAGCCATCCCCAGCCTGAAATACTCGCCCCCCAAATCAGGGACACACAAACACACACAAACCTGAGTCATCCCTGGCACAGAACTCACCAAACCTGCTCAATTATTCACTTTGCTGCTGTTTTTAGACCCAAGCCATGGGAAACGTGAACTCCCTGCTGGTGACCATGGCTGGTGCAGCCCCGGCCTGAGCGGCCCAAAAAGCTCTTCCTTAAGCCCAGAAAATACAAAAGCCTCTGTGAATAAAAGTTTGCACCGAGAGGGAAATACACAGGCAGGTAAAAGAGGAAAACCAGCTTTAATTAAAATGGTTTTAATTAAAAAAGCACAGCTCTAAGTGTCCTATTTACAAAACGCTGAACAGAAGGAAGGAATTTCTTAGAGGGTTTGTTCGGGTTTTTGTTTGGGGGTTTTTTGGTGGTTTTTTTATAACTGTCAGTTTCTTGTGGGTTTTTTTGTTGTTTGGGGTATTTTAACTTTGTGCACTCCCAACTCACCAGCAAAAGGGGGTTTGATAACAGCAGAAAGGCTGGACCTCAGCTGAGGTGGCAGCTAAATGCTCCCATGGGATACATCATCTCCTCAGGAATACTGAACTGTGGATTCCCCCAGACGCCATTTTTCCATGAATCCTCACAAAATCAGGCAGATTTTTAAGTCCCTTGTGAGTCCAGCATGGAAATGAGCATCCACCTCATCCATCCCCAGCTCCCTCTTTATTCCAATCCACTGTGGGAAGGAGTTTTCCTTCTCTGGAGTTTCATGCCATACCCCCCAAAAAAACAAAATCACGTGGCTTGTGGAAATAATACATTAAAATGGAAATTGGGCAAACTGATTCTTTAGAATCCCAGGATGGTTCAGGTGGGAAGGGACCTCAGAGCCCACCCAGTGCCACCCCTGCCATGGGCAGGGACACCTTCCACCAGCCCAGGTTGCTCCAAGCCCCATCCAACCTGGCCTTGGACACTTCCAGGGATCCAGGGGCAGCCACAGCTGCTCTGGGCAACCTGTGCCAGGGCCTGCCCACCCTCCCAGCCAGGAATTCCTTCCCAGTATCCCATCTAACGCTGCCCTCTGGCAGTGGGAAGCCATTCCCCCTTGTCCCTGTGCAGGGGGGTCTCAGCTGAGGGGGCTGAGGGGGGTTCTGGGTCCCAGCACACACAGCCGGGCACGGGGAGCTTCTTGTTCACCAAAACCCCCAAATCCTCCTCAGGGCTCCCCATCCCTTCACCCCCAGCCTGTTTGTGTTTGGGATTGCCCTGACCCCTGTGCAGGACCTTGCCCTTGGCCTCGTTGAACCCCCTGAGGTTGGCACGGCCCCACCTGTCCAGCCTGTCCAGGTCCCTCTGGGTGCCCCATCCCTTCCCCACAGCTCGGTGTCCTCAGCAAACTGGCCGAGGGGGCCTCAGTCCCACTGTCCATGTCACTGACAGAGCTGTTGGACAGTCCTGGTCCCATTCCAGCCCCTGAGGACCCCACTGCTCACTGGTCTGCACTGGGACCCCGAGCCATTGACCACAGCTCTGAGTGTGACCATCCAGCCCATCCCTTATCCCCGAGTGTCCCATCCACCAAATCCATGTCTCTCCACTTCAGAGACAAGGGTGTCCTGTGGGACAGCGTCAAACACTGTGCACAACATCCTTGTCTTTGAGGGACATGTTTCCAAACCTCTGCCCAGGCAGCAAATGATTCCAGTTTGAGCCACTTCCCTCTTCCAGCAGCACCACAGGAGCAGTTAATCCAGACATGCAGCTCCTGCAGGAACCAGCCATGGACAAGCAGCACAACCCAAGAGATTCTGAGCACAGACCAACTCTGCAGAGGTTAGTTTGACACGTTTATTAGGGTGATTTATTGGACAGCAGTTACAGCTTCAGTCATACAGAGCATTGCAACCATTGGTTCAGAATCAGCAGTGACAACACACAGCGTGCAAGCACAGCAAGGTTTAGGACAGGAAAGGCAGAGACCATCTCCAAAGTATGGATAACAGGGAAAGTATGGAGAAAAGTATGGATAACAGGGAATTAAACAGAGCAACACTTTTGGTGGCTGCCTGGCTCTCTGAAAAGAGAAGCTGCCCAAGGGGACAGACCCACTGCTGCACATTCAGGCACTGCACTGAGTTCTCAGGGAGATACAGTTTCTGGGGGAGACAAAAGACCCCACACGGACCCTCCACCATCCCCCAGGTCCCATCCAGCCCCCAGGGAAAAGCACAACCATGACATGGCAGAGCTTTGGGTGAGTCCTGTGAGGAAGAACCACCCCAGACACACAGAACAAGCAGCTCTCCCTCTGCCCACGAGTGAACCCGATGGCATTTCAAACTATAAAATAAACAGGGATGCAAAGGTGGGGGTGGAAAATAAAGTGGGGGGGAAATGGAATGAGCTGTCCATGTTTGCAGCTGAGACAGTGACTGAACCTGGGGCTGGAGGAGCAGCCCCTGGACTGCTCAAGGCTCTGCTGGGCCTGGGGAGCCCCATCCAGCCCCATCCCCTCCAGCCAGGGGGGTCCAACCCCCCTGCCCACCTTGCTCTGCAGCCAACGGCTCCAGGGGCCACCCCCCCCCCTCCAGCCAAGATTTAAAGCATTATTGCATTTCAATACAGTGTTCAGATAACCTGAAGCCTTCCACAATTCAACCTGAAAACGTCTCTCTGTCAATCATCATCTACTCTCTATTCCTGGGGCACAGAGAGTTAAGGCAAAAGGTGAGAAAGGATGGCTGAGGAACCAGGTTAAAGGGATGCTGCCTTGCTCCAAAATCAACCTCATTTACAGAAAAAGTAGCTGTGGAAAGGTCTTTGGAGATAAAACCAAGAATGCAACAATCTCCTTGCATGGCCACAGACACCAAAAATCCCCCGAGAGGACAGAACAACACGAGGGGTTCAAGGGTTGGACTCCATGATCTCCTGGAGGTCTCTTCCAGCCTAAATGACTCGGTGAACTGTGTGGTGTCCAGGCCAGGTTGGCACATGGGACCAGGAAGGGAAGAGCCCAGTTCTGGGAGCTGGCAACTCCAGGCAATGGAGTTTTCTCAGAAACAACAGCTACTGACCTCAGAGGAGAAGCCACCGGTGCTACTTGTTGGGAAACTGGCACCACAAGGATGTCACAGCCACTAAACAAGGCCCTGAGTGGTGGGTAAAGCAATAAATTGGCACCCAACGAGAGGAGAAAAGGGTCAGGTCCTGCTGCACATCACTGAACAGGACAGGGAGTGCCAGCTCTGGGCACTGCCACCCTGGGGGGGGACTGTGGGAGCTCTCACAGGGAGAAAAATGGTAATTTCAATAAATCCAGGCTGGCTGGGTCACTGATGGAGGGGACTCCTCAAAGCAAAGCCTCTGGGGGCACTAAGAGCAGGACAAACAGCAGGATCCACTCAGGGGGAGACCCCCAGCCCATAAATCCTGAGTGGAGCAGCATCATGGCACAGTAATGGGCACTAGAGGGTACCAGGGGCACTCAGGTGTGACCTGCCCTCTTCACAACAAGAAAAAAATATTTTTAGGCAAGTGAAGGTCTTAGTGCACTTCTTTTGTGCAGTTTGGAAAATCAGGTCCTACCCTGGACTGGATTTGGGTTCAATAAACCCCCGTTATCAGGTGTCGTGGGCAAAGGACCTTTCACAACACAACCACCCTCACACAGAACATTCCCTCACCTACACAAACCCCAGCTGAGCCTGTCTCGGGTAAAATACTGCCTTGTCTCTCTCAATTATCTCCTCCTTTCACATTCTGTTGGTCTGGTTTGTGTTTGGAAAGCTTTGCACTGCTATGGACACAGCAGGAACCTCACTGCACTTGCTGAGCTCCTGTAGCTCTGTTTTAGATTAAAACAGGCCCCTTCCTTCTGCTGCTCCTGGAAATTTTCAGCATTATTTCAGGGCAGATTTTACAATTTAGTCCTTTAGTTTCTCTCAGATTGTTTTCTCATGGCAGGTAAAATTCCATCCAAGGCTGTCATTCCCCAAAGGAAGCCTGAGGGGTGAAGTTAAAGAAAGGCAATTCCCTTTCTTAGCTTCCAGGGTTTTTGGGAAGGAGCACAACAGCAAAGCAGCTTCCTAAGGCAGGAATTTGGGGTTGGCTGTTTTCCTTTATACTCCCAGTTGATGGCAAGTGCTCGAAGCCCATAATCCACCCCAGAGATGATCCACCTGTACCTCAGGAAACGTGGTTTTCCCTAATCTCTTTCTCAAGTCTAACAAGTGCTACGGTCTGGAAACACCCCTTTTGAAGAAAACAACATTATTACAGATAAAAACCTGATGTGGGAAGGTTTTAAAGCAGCAGGGATAAAGGCAGGAGCTCTACAGGGCTGTGGTGAGTGTGGGGAGGAGGGGAAGGAGCTGCAGTCATGGTGCACCCATCCACTAGGAAAGCACAACTTGGAACCTCCGACCTTCTGTCGCTGAGCACCCATGAAAACGGAGAGAAATTAAATTTAAAAGTGATCAAACTGAAAATGGAGCCGTGGTTGTGACTCAAAACCCGAATGGTGCAGTTCAGAACATCATGCACGTTTGTGCTTACACAAGGAGAGGAAGGTTTCAACAAGCACTGCAGAGCACAGGGAGGAGGAGGAGGAGGATGGAGCGCCGCCAGCACGGCCGCCCTTTGGCTTCTTCCAAGGAGGCAAAGCAAGAGCTCTGTAAAATGCTGAAGATTTTAGAAGTGTAATGGCAGGTAGAAAAGGACACTGGTCTTGTGTCAGTGGCAGCCCCAGTGTTAGGAGACAGTCTAGGCTTCTAGGAGGAGAAAATAGAAGAGAGGAGAAGAAGAAGGAGAGGGAAAGGGGATGGGGAGAGGGGCAAGAAAGCGCAAGTGGTTAGTAAACATGAACATCCAGGTAGCACACACTGCTCAACAAGCAATACTTCATTTAGTGCAGCCAGGAGATTTGCCAAAAGCCACTTTGGAGACCCGTGGAATGAATTCTGCTTTTAGGAGTGTCTGGGGACGGAGCCGCGCGCGACGCCGGGCCGTGCTCGGGCAGGGTCAGCGACACCCAGGAGAGCTCAGGGGGCTGCCCAGAGGCACAATTTGCACTGAAAACAAAGTATTTCTGTGACCCAATCGTGGATGGGAGAATTCCAAGCCGGCTGGCTGGAGGGGGAAGCCCAGCTAAGGGGAGCATGACCGTTGGGATACTTCCCCTGGGTACTTCTCACCTGCCAGCAAGAGACTGAGCAGCACCTCGGGCAAGAGGCACCCAGATTAAACCATGGGATCAGCCTTGACGGATTTGTGGCCAGAAATTTGGTTTTTTTTTTTTTTATTTTTAAACACAGAATTCCTTTGAACTCTAGGCAAATATCCTATTTGCAACGAGGAGTTGCAAATCGAAAATTACCCACGTTATTTTTTAATTTTAAAACTTCTGTCAGAGCTTTACTAAGGCCTGCCTAATCTCTGCATGGTGAAGGGGAGCAGTGAGGTCCCTCCCTCCCCACCTTATGCCATCTGGAATTATACACTATTAATGATTTCCCTTGCTGGTTCCCTCAGCTCTGGGCTTGCCTTCCCTCGGAATGCTGCTCCAACTGCTCTATTTATCCTTATAAGGAAGAACTGGATTAACAGCAAGACTTGCAGTGGATGTGCCGAGCACCCAAAGCCAGATGCAGCTCTCAAATTCCCAAAAAACACCCCCCCGAGCCAGACACCAATGGTCACGTAGAGCTCAGCACTGCCAAGAACTGAACCCCCCCGGAGCCGCTGCCTCCCTTCCCAAAATCCTGACCTGTGCCCATCCCTGCAGGAATGCTTTAAACAGCACTGTCAGAGCCAACATAATTCAACACCACCGGAGGGTTTGCCCCCCAGTTCCAGGAGTTTTGGGTTCCTGCCATGTGCTGCATTAAGGGGATGTTGGAGCAGGGCATCGGTCTGGAGGCAGCACAGGCTGCCAAGATTTCAGTCCTGACTAATTCCAAGCTCTGCACACCCCCCCACATGTTGTAGATAATGTTGCAAGTCATAATATCAAGTCATCACCTTGTTTTATTTGATTAGTGAACAAAGAAGTGCAGCAAAGCTTCCTGTGCTCCAGCCCGGAAAGATCCGTGTTCGTGCCATCAAACAGCCTCCCAGCACCTTTTCCTTGGAGTCTGTTCTACAATCCAACTCCAACCCAATTCTGCTTTTTAAAGCTCTCTCTGTGGCCTTCGACACTGGGGTTTGTAGCAAAATGCTGGTTTCCCTGAGCATCACCTTCCTCAGTCCTCCCTCGGCCGCTCCACTTCCCACCTCTGCACTGGGCTCACATCCCACATCCCTAAAAATCATTCCAGCTTTCAGACACAGCTTAGGGAATAGATCCAGCTGAAAATAAGCCACCAGAGCTTGGAGGTGGCTTAGGGCCAGGGCCTGCAGGGCTGCTTTGGGCAGCACCACCTATGGCACAACCTGGTCCGGGCGCTCCCGCAGAGCATCAGCTGCTGCTCAGCCCTGCAAACCCGGGGGAAACGCAGCATTCCCCCTTCTCCCTGGTGGAGAACCAGGGACACTGCAGTGTTCCACCAAGGAGGGGGGCAGGGGGGAGAGGCTGTGAAGGAATTGTGTCGTATCAGCCCTCTGTTGTTCTGGAAAGCCTAATTAAGTTGATGCCCACGACTCCTCAGCTCTGACGTGCCGCTGCCGCCGCTTTGATGTCGCTTTTAGACAAGACTTTAACAAGAGGAGAAGAGATCCAACTCTGCCCCACAAAGAGGGAACGTATTAATAAATTAAAAAGCCTCAGACACATAAAAGTATCTCTGATCAAAGTTGTTAACGTTTAGTGTGTGAAGAGTTAAAACCCCCACAAAGCAAGAGCGAAGCAAATAAAGGATTTTTTAAACACAAGTCAGAAGTTCAGTACAAACATCACGATGCATTTAATTAGTCAGAGCCAGAGTATCATAAATCCGATTATATTTCTGTGTCCTTTTAGTTATAAGTATTAAAAAAGAGGGAGGAAGTATCCTCAGGAAGGTTCAGAAGTGTTCTTGATTTCAGTTTAAACGACAAAAGATGCACAACTTCATCTTGACCGAATTTACAATGTCAAATTAAGCACAAAGATCAATTTTCATATTCCCATCCTCAATAAGGGCACGAAACTCACTCACACTCTAAATCACACTCTAATATTCTAAAGAGAATTGTAACAGAGAGATGTTTTAATTCATCCCCATCTCCCAAACATTCATCATTATTTCCTGATTACTTTTTTCCCCTCGGGGCCACGCCCATGGATCAGGAGGGGTGTAATGCTGGGGGCACCCAAACAGTCTTAGCAATGATCTGTACTAGAGATGAGCTGGAGGGCATGACAAGAGAGACCAAATAAATAGTTCTTACCAATGCCAGGATGACAACTGCCTTTGGAATATTTTATCCTCAAGAAAAGAGAGATCCCACAGTCAGAGTCCTCACCATGGAAGGAAACAGATGGGTTGGAATTGTGGAAGTCACAGCAAAGAAGACTCAAAGGGAAGCAGTGTTTAACTATAACTAAGAGAAGACCAACCTCAGCACATCAGGCTGATTAGAAAGATCAATAATTTTCCAGGTTCCTCACAAGTCTGAAATATTTCTCCACTTCAGTCACGAGTTTCTTGCAGTCAAAACCATCCTAATGCTACAGAACAGGGTCCAGAAGGCCTGGATGGCACCTGGGACAAGCTGAAGGTGTGGGAGATGTTTCCAGCAGGGGAGTTTGGGGTGGGAGGAGAAGCTCAGAATTCAGCAGGGTCATGGCAGTGAAGAAAAACTGCACCAAAGGATGGTGGAGTTGGACAAAAATCACTGTCAGTTCACAGGGAACAGCAGGAGTCACGGGTCAGGGAGAGCCCAGCTCTGGATGTTATGGACTGGAAAACCATTTTTATTACAGCCCTGGACGTTGCCTTCCCAGCACTGACCATGGATAAAAATATAACACCTTCAGAGCAAGGCTCTGTGCAAATGAGCCACTTCAAACTCCAAAGAAAGCGAAGCTTTACTCTGCCAGAAATTCTCTGAGAAGATCATTAAACCAAACACAATCCCCTGGGAGGAAATCAGACTCAAAAAGAAGATGCATTTGGCCCTGGTGAAGGTTCAGTGCTCTGACAACAAACACAGAAGTTGCTGTGTGTCCTGGGGACACCAAACACGTACCTGTGTGATGATCTCCCAGGCCATGGTCACCGTTCTCCACCACCGTGGGGCCACAGGCTGAGGAGTCTGCAGGGAATCAGAGCAGCTGTTAACACTGGATGCAGCCAATCAACCCAGAACCCAAACCCAACACTGGGAGGACTCAATGGAATGGTTTGGGTTGGAAGGGACCTTAAAGCCCATCCAGTCCCACCCCCTGCCATGGGCAGGGACACCTCCCACCATCCCAGGTTGCTCCAAGCCCCGTCCAACCTGGCCTTGGACACTTCCAGGGATCCAGGGGCAGCCACAGCTTCTCTGGGCAACCTGGGCCAGGGCCTCCCCACCCTCCCAGCCAGGAATTCCTTCCCAATATCCCATCTAAATTTATCCTCTTTCGGCTTAAAGCCATTCCCCCTTGTCCTGTCCCTCCAGGCCCTTGTAAACAGTCCCTCTCCTTACCACAAACAAGGTTTGGTTTTTCCCCACCATGAGATGAGCTTTCAGGTCCCTTCCAACCCAACCCAGCTGGGACTCTGTGATTTTATGACACTGAGTAGTTTTAGCTGAGTGTAACCAGCAGCACAAGCCCCGAGAGCAGCTCAGCTCCCCGGGCCATCAGCTCTGCCCAGGGGCAAGAACACTCAGCCCTGGCTCCAAACAGCCTGTAAATAAATACCAACAGCTCACTCCCAGAGTGACACACACTCAGTCACCTGGAGCTGCTGCTGCCCCTTCCCTGAGCTCATTTTATGACAAAGCCATGGTACCAGTGTCCTTCAGGCACAGCTTAATCCAACCCTCAGGGGAGCACATGGAAAAGTCTTCCCAGCTACATCAGTGGCTCACTGTGGTGTTTTAGGAAAATTCTACATGAACTTGCCAGTTTACAGGAAAACATACACCTACACCCTCCTGAAGGAGCTGAAAATACTCCAGGGATCCCTGGACCTGTTTCTCAGCAGTTCCACACACCAGCTCCTCCTGCTGCCAGGCTTCACAAGGGCTGCTGTTCACTGGAACAGTGGGATGGTCCTAACAGGGAACTGGGAGAAGCACTGGCAGTCCCTGAATTCCCTGAGCAGTCCAGGCAAGGAGAAATGGGGGGCCTGGGGTGGTTGGTACCACACTGTGTCACAGATGCCAGGGGTACACGAGCAGGAACAGCCACGAGATCTCCAAGGAATCACACAGGGGAGCCCACAGGACCTGCTGGACCCTCCAGGGAACAGTGAGGGAGCTCAACCCAGCTGCAGGGATCACAGAACCTCCTGGGCTGCAAAGGACCCACAAGGATTATTAAAGTCCAACTCCTGGCCCTGCATCAGCTGGAATTTCTCCCTGGAAAGGGTGGTGAGGCCTTGGCAGGGGCTGCCCAGGGAGGTTTGGAGTGCCCAGCCCTGGAGGTGTCCCAGGAAGGCCTGGCTGTGGCACTCAGTGCTCTGGGCTGGGGACGAGGTGGGGATGGGGCACAGGGAGGACTTGGGGACCTTGGGGGGCTTTTCCAACCTGGATGATTTCCATGATTCTGATGCCACCACCTTTACTGATGCATTAAACCAGGGAGCACCTGGAAGGAGTCTGTGTGCCCCTGAGGTCAGCTTTGCACTGCTCAGGGCCCACCCAGGGGTGTCCCAGGTGGCACCCCAGTGCTGTCAGCTCTTCAGAAAACAAGCACTTCACCTGCAGGAAGGTTTCACACACAGACTGATCTCCAGGCACAAAACGAAAAGCCAGGACACCCCCACCTGTCCTACTGAGGGCTCTGCAAACTTGGAACAAGAAAACCCCACCAAAACACCAGCCCAGCTGCCCAAACCCTGTGGCAGATGGAAACAAGGGCAGCTCAGAGCCAACGGTGTCCCACAAGTTCCACAGAGCAGGATCAGCACATCAAACCCTCGACCAGGAGAAAGCTAAAGGAGATTTTTGGCTCAAAGTGGGTTCCTAAACGAGCAAAAGACTCAGAAATGCCGTGTCTTTCCTTGGGGAGGATAAAGAGCAGGTAAAATTGCTTCCTTTACAGCTTCAGCTTTTTTGGGAGAAAAGCTTCCAGAAAAATCAGGTCAAATCAAACCAACTCCAGGCAGCACGAGCGGTTGTTATTTTTATGGCTCTGAAGGTCAGTGCCTTTGGAGCAAATCAATCTGATTTGAGTTTGCTACAGCACAAGTGCAAAGCACCCAGAACCTTCCCGGGGCCGGGTCTCCTCCCCTCATATTCTAAATTGCATAAAACCAAAAACATGTCAAGATGTTGTAACGACCTAATCCCCATCAGAATCACAAGATAGTATTTGCATCTGGCTCGTGGATCAAAGGATTGTTTTTATATAAACAAATTTAAGGCAGCACTGGCTAAACCGATAATCTCAAGCAAATGGCCAGTGCCAACATAACCCCCTGAGCTCCAGCAGGGCCCGGGCACAGCCCAGGCAGGGATGGGACCCCCGGGGCAAAGAGAGCTCTGGGCAGGACAGGTGGGCTGGGAGGTGTTAACCAGGAGCTTAATCTATTTCAGTTTATAGGTTTAAATGTTCTGTCTCAAAATCACCTGCAGAGCTGCCCCAGCCCTGGGAACAGCAGCAGGAGGACGTGGAGCTGCTGGAGAGAGTCCAGAGGAGGCCCCGGAGCTGCTGCCAGGGCTGGAGCCCCTCTGCTCTGGAGCCAGGCTGGGAGAGCTGGGGGGGTTCCCCTGGAGAAGAGAAGGCTCCAGGGAGAGCTGAGAGCCCCTGGCAGGGCCTAAAGGGGCTCCAGGAGAGCTGGAGAGGGACTGGGGACAAGGGATGGAGGAAGAGGACACAGGGAATGGCTTCCCACTGCCAGAGGGCAGGGAGAGATGGGATGTTGGGAAGGAATTGTTGGCTGGGAGGGTGGGGAGGCCCTGGCCCAGGTTGCCCAGAGAAGCTGTGGCTGCCCCTGGATCCCTGGAAGAGTCCAAGGCCAGGTTGGACAGGGCTTGGAGCAGCCTGGGCTGGTGGAAGGTGTCCCTGCCCATGGCAGGGGGTGGCACTGGATGGGCTTTAGGTCCCTTCCCACCCAAACCATTCTGGGATTCTGTGATTTAACAGCTTTGGGGCAGCAATGGGGCTGGACAGACTTTGAAGGGGAGAAGGTTCAGTGTATCATCTGAGACAAAACCACAAATCTCATCATTTGCTGATTTTTCTTTGATCCCTCTGAAACTCCAGCGTACACAGAACATTCCCCATCCCCACTCTCATACTCTCAAGGTGTCTGAACCCCCTTTTGCAGAAGCAAATCCTGCTTCAAGAAAGGCATTAATCCCTCATTAATGGGGAAAGGGAGGGAAAAGGAAAGGAATCCTGCTTTGGCCTCGGGTTTCAGGCTCTGGGGCTGTGTTTCCACGGCAGGGCAGGGTGGGCAGCACTGGCTGTCCAGCAGTGTCCACAGCACCAGCAGAGCCATCTCGTGGTGACACAGCTGCTCCAAACAGCCCCAGAGCCACTGCCCAGCTCTGTTCAATCAGAACAACCTCAGCACTTACAGGGTTTGTGTCCTGTCGTGGTTCAAGCCCAGCTGGAAAGGAACCAGCACGGAGCAGCTCAGTCACTGCCCCAGCCCTGGTGGGGAGAACTGGGGAAAGAATAAACCTTGTGGGACCAGAACAGCTTAATAACTGAAATAAATAGAATAATATAACAATAACAATGAAAATGAGAGAGAGGAATTATTGTTTAGCCTGGAGAAAAGGAGGCTCAGGGGGGACCTGGAGCTCTCCACAAGTCCCTGACAGGAGGGGGGAGCTGGGGGGGTTGAGCTCTGCTCCCAGGGAACAGGGGACAGGAGGAGAGGGAATGGCCTCAAACTGTGCCAGGGGAGGGTTACATTAGAAATGAGAAACCAAGAAGTCCTTGATTCAGGGGGGGCAGGACTCGGCGACAATTAAAGCATCAGTGTGTTATCAACATTATTCTCATACTAAACCCCAAACACTAAGGAGAAAATTCACTCTACCCCAGCCCATATGAGGACAGTTCCCTACAAAAAACTGCATTCAAGGTTAAAACTCACCACAGTCTGTGAACTGGGTGAGTGCAAGAATGAAAAACCCAGTGACTGAGCACGAGGCCACGAACCAAAGGCACACACCTGCCTCTGCACAGCCCCTCACCAGTAACAATCCCTCCAGGGACAATCCTGGTCCTTGCTTCAACTGAACCATTCCCCAGGAGCTCTGCTGCAAGCTGTTGAAGCCCAGAGTTCTCCTTTCCCTTGGAACTTGCTCCCACCCAACCATCCCCTCCCTCCCGCTCACACCTCCCACCACGGGAGCCCCTCAGTGGAGCTGCTGCTGCAGCCTCCCAGGCTTTCCCTGGGAGCTGCACGGTGTCCTGAAGCCCTTGGAACCTTGGAATTGCTAAGGAAAGGCAGCTGCAGGCAGGCAGTAACACACACCCCAAGCGATCCTGGGGTTACGTAAGGCCCACGAGGTCACAAGGGGATTATCCCAGAATTTGCCAAATTACTTTGTCCAGCCAGGTGCAAGGAAGAGTAAACCCCTCTCTCCCTAAGCTACGCCTTTCCTACGTGTTTTCCAAGTGAAGTGTTATTAAAGCTTTATTCCAGGGCAGATTTGGAGGTGACCACAGGACTGCTCCTCTCCACCTCTCTGTGCTCCCCCAGCTCCCCCACGGGGCCCAGCTGGACGTTAAACCCACCTAAACTCGCTCCCTGGTTTGGGAAACAAGTGAAAGAAAAGCCTTGGGCAGAGCTGGACCAGCTAGAGCCTGACAGGATGGGTGATTCAAGCTCTTCTGACTGGGGAAAGCCAATCTCAGGAGCACAGCCCGTGCTGTCGGAGCACATCGGTGCCTTTTCACATAAATAAATGAACAAGCAGAGGCTGAAAAGCCTGAGCTGGGCAGGCTGCTCATCCTTCAGGAAAACAGAGCTGTCTGGAGCCTGGGACACGGAACTCCTGGAGCCCTGCCCCAAAACCTGGGTGTTACCCCCCCACACTGCTCTACAACCCCCCCACTGGGACCCCGGAACATCCCGGGGCTCGTTTATTCTGTTCCCTCAACAAATAAAGCACATCCTGCTTTACTGTGCTTTTAAAGAGTTACAAACATCGAATAAACCTCCTGAAAGAAACAGGAATCCTCCTCCAAAATGGGTAAGACAGATTGGGATGTTCCAGGACCAAATCCCAAGGCTGGCCTGTGGTGACTGAGCCTGGTTTGGGCTGCAGAGCTCCAGTCCCCCCAGCCCAAGGTGGGAAGGCTGACAAACCCCACTCAGGGAGAGTTCTCCACTTTCTTCAGTTCAGGGGCTTGTTTGCATCTTGCCAAAGATTTAGACAATGCCCAGAACTGCACTCCAGCCATCCCAAAAAAGGGAAAAACAAATCTCCAAAGCAAGAAGAAGGAATTGCATCCCCCCCCCCCCTCCCTGCCACGAAGGAGGGAAACGAGCTCTGCCCAAGGAAACCCAAAAGGCCTCGTTACACCCACTGCAAGACCCTCAGGTTATCTGAAATTGTGAGTAAAACTTCCAGGGATACACGTCTGGGAGGACACACTTAAGGAACTTACATTTTACACCAATATTGTTACTGATTTTAGCACCAAGAAACCCTGGTGCCGAGATGGTTTAGAATCTGCAGCTTCTAGAACAAAAGGATCCTTTTAAAATACCCTTAAATCATATGCAAAGTGCTAATAAGTCTTCATGTTTTCCTGTTATTCCCACTTGTGCAATGTTAAAATATATATTATATAAAATTACATATTTATATAACATAATGTATTGTATAAATATGTATTTATATTATATAAATATATTTATATAACATAATATACATGTTATATATGTTATATAATTGAATATAGTAATACACATCTGAACTGCCCAAAGCTCCTCGTTTTATGATCTCTTTGCTCACTTCCATCCTTCTACTCATTTGTTACCATTTAATGCTTTAGGTCAGTATGGAAAACTCAAAGTTACATTTTTGTACCAAAAGGGACCTGACACAGTTCCAAACAAAATAAAATAAATGCCTTAAACAGCCCAGAATTCCCCACTCTGTGACCCTGGAGCTTTTATTTATTCTGAGGAATCACATCCCACTTTTCTCAACACTGATGAGCAGCAGGATTAAGGCAAAAAAAAAGAAAAACTTTCTTTTGAAAGAAGTCACCAGGTTATCAGAGCACAGGTTTTCTTCTACACAGCACAGACTGAGGCCACAAAATAAGTAAAACCATCGAGGCACTGCTGGTCCCAGGTGACAATTCCCACTTGGCTGGGCAGGGAACAGAACCCAGGCAAACTGGGAAAGAACTTAAATCACTCACTGGGAAAGAACTCTGATGGATGGCCCCCAAATCTCACTGTTTTCCCTTTCACTCGGCTAAGGAAGCAAATCTCTGTTTAAAACTCTCCTTTTCCTAAGGAGTTTCTGATAAAGCTCTCAACACTGGGAGGTTGGTGAGGCACCACCTCGAGTCCTGGGGCAGGTTTGGGGGCTCCAGTACAGGACATGGGGAATGGTTGCACTTGATGCTCTTAAAGGTCTTTTCCAACCTTAATGGTTCTGTGATTCTAAACACCAACTGGGCTGGAAAAGGTTCACAACCAGCAAAGACAGCACCATGTTTTACTATAAATGCACATAACCAGCACACAGAGGCAGCAAGAAATCCAAATAAATAAACCCTTGGAGCAGAAACATGGGATTTGGCTGTCAAACATTTGGGTGTGAAGCTCCCAAAGGGGTGATGGAGAGCAGCAGTTCCACATCCACCTTTGCCCCCTGGATTTGTCACCACCACCCAGAGCTGTGGCACCTTGCACAGCTCTCACAGTTTGGGAAATGGTGTCTGCAGAGCACAAAATTTGGACAGTGCTTTGTCTGAGAACCCCAAGACAAACCAACCCCCAAAGATTAATATTTTAACAATATCTGATAATATTTACGTGATGTTTTATCCCAGCATCTCCTGTGGCCCAGCAACGAGAGCTTATTTTAGGGGCTGAAGGACTGAAGAGCAGAGAAGCGACAAACAGGATTTGATCTCAACCTCTGCTTTTCAAGTGAGCTGTTCAGAGCAAACCCAGCAAGAGACAAAGGCCTGTCCCAGCCCTGTCCCAGCACTGTCCCAGCACTGTCCCAGCACTGTCCCAGCCCTGTCCCAGCACTGTCCCAGCACTGTCCCAGCCCTGTCCCAGCACTGTCCCAGCACTGTCCCAGCCCTGTCCCAGCCAGCAGGAGTGTTCCCTGACGGGTTCTGCTCTGGGTTCTGCTCGGCTGCTTTGGGCACTTACGTTCCACCTGAATTCCATCGGGGTGGGCTTTGCCCCTGGGCTCCTGGCTCCCGGGCTTCGCCTCGTCCTCGTCGTCCAGCAGTGGCACATAGTCTGTTTTATCCACCGTCTCCCCAACCACATCATCGAATTTCTCTGCCTCCAGCGTGGCAATGAAGTCCCTTTTCACCTCCTCCTCGATCTCGTGGGGCGGCTCCGTCAGAGCGTCCGCCAGGCTGAGGTTGTGCTCCAGCTCAGCCATTGCAGCACCTCTGCAACCTGCAAAAGCACGTGGGGAGGGAGGAAGAGAAACAAACACCTTAATGAGAGGCCTCTCATGGTTACCCCGTTTGGTGCTGCCCAGGCTGTGCCCTCACACGGTGACAAACGTTTGCCTTGGTGCTCAGTAACTCCCAGATGTTCATAAACCCCCCCCACCGGCACAGAAACAGCTGGGTCACCCAAATCAGGGCTTAGCTCCATTTCATGGGGTGTTTTATCAGAGTAACCTTCAATGAAAACTGTTAAAAAATCCAACCTGGTCAGAATAACCCTGGTGTGACCTTGGTTTGTGCCCTGCCCCAGAGCTCAGAGTTAATTACACACGCAAGAGAATTTAGTTCTGGGGCTGACTCCACCCAGCCTCCCCTATGGAGATTAGGATTTTCCATAATCCCTGATGTATATATACTGCAGTGAGGCTTCTGATCCCCCTGAGAGGGTCCTGCAGCATGTTTATGTCCTCAGCAAACCTCGCTAATACCAACAAACCCCCTCCAGCCCCGGGATTGGGGCTCGAAAGCGGCATTTTAATAACGTTTACATGAAAAAACAGAGCAAAGAGCACACGTAGGCATTATAGCCACAGCTATGAATTGGAAATGAAGGGGAAATAATCACCCTTTCCCTCCCTGATTTGCATCCCTGCATTCGATTTAATTCCTGGCAGCCAACAGAAAATGCACCTGAGCTGACTCATCTCAACCCTCCAGGTTGGCACAACACACACCCAGCACCAAGCACTTATCTTTTTCATGTTTCGTCCTTTTGAAGTTATTCTTGGGAACAACAGCCAGCGAAAACTGCTGGGAATTTAAGGGGAGCTGTCTAAGGGAGCAAAGCCACCACTCTGGAGTGAGAAAAGGCCCTTTTTGCCACGTTCTCTCAGAGCAGAGTCAGGCAGAGCTGCTGAAGAGCAAAGGGATCAACAGCTCCATCTGCAGAAACTGTCTGCTGCAAACTGGAAAAACCCCAAACCAGAAAGGGCCAAGAGTATCCAAACTGGTGCCTTTCCAGCTCCTACTGGGGGAGTTCAGCTTCCTTGGATTTTGGTCGAGGTCTGGAAGTGCAAAGGGATTTGATGCTGCTCTCACTGATGCACAAACTGTGCAGAGACTCTCCCTGGAATGACTGACTCTCCCTCAGGAGTCCAGTGAGCCAATGCAGCAGTGCCTGGTTGGGAATTATTAGGGAACAAGAACATGGAAGTGAAGTTTAGAGTTCCAACAACAAAAAAGAGAGATATGAAGGAGCTCAGGGAAAGTGATTCAGCATCTCAGAATCAATTCTCACTATACTGAGACAAGAACCACCAAGCCACACCAGAATTCCAGAATGGTTTGTGTGGGAAGGGACCTTAAAGATCACCCAGTGCCACCCCTGCCATGGGCAGGGACAGCTCCCACCAGCCCAGGGTGCTCCAACCTGGCCTTGGACACTTCCAGGGATCCAGGGGCAGCCACAGCTTCTCTGGGCAACCTGGGCCAGGGCCTCCCCACCCTCCCAGCCAGGAATTCCTTCCCAATATCCCATCTATCCCTGCCCTCTGGCAGTGGGAAGCCATTCCCTGTGTCCTGTCCCTCCATCCCTTGTCCCCAGTCCCTCTCCAGCTCTCCTGGACCCCTTTAGGCCCTGCCAGGGGCTCTCAGCTCTCCCTGGAGCCTTCTCTTCTCTCCCAGCCTGGCTCCAGAGCAGAGGGGCTCCAGCCTCTCCTCAGGAGGACCTGGAGCTGAGGACACAGCCCTGGAGCCAGGACAAGGCACAGCCACAGCCCAAGGAAACACAAGGGGCACTTGTGTGTTGGTTAATGAGGGGTGACCCAAGTGGCCACTGTGCAGCAGCCCAGGGTCACTGACTTCCATGGGGTGGCAGAACACAGACCCTCTTGTTCCACAGGAACAAAGGCTCCTACTCCTTGAACTCCAGGAAATTCTCTGTCAGCAGTACAGGGCCATGGACACAGACAACACATACCTACAGCTCCAGCCCCTCCAGGGCACTCACATTCCTCAGGGACAATGGGATCCCACTGCCAGTGCTGTCTCTGTAATTCCAGGCAAGTGTATTATGGAAACTAATTCAGTTAAAACTCTCCTTTTTCATTCTGCGAACAATAAAAGGTCAGACTTGCAGCCAGATCACACTTCAGGCAGCAACTGCACTTTTGTTGGTTTAGATAAAGGCCTTGAATCACCACTTGGAATTCTTCAGAGGTGAAAGGTTTGGAGTTTTTAATCCCCTGTGTGGGGTCACAGCTGAGTGAATTATGGTTGGTAAAAATGCTGGGTTTACACTTAAATGATGGAGCCTTATAAAAAAAAAAGTTTCTTTTGGAGTTCTTGACTGTTTTCAAGACAAACCATCAGCCAGATGTGCCCACAGCTGGCCACATCACCCTGCAGGGAGCATCAGCCAGGGGAGCCACTGCCAGGAGTTTTACCTGTGCATTGCAAAGGCTCTCCCAAGGCAGAAATGGGGCTCAGAAATGGCCAGTTCTCATCACTGAGTCCAACTGTCCCCCAGCACTGCCCCACGGCCCCAGGCTGCTTCTGGAAAACACAGGAATCGAGACCACAGACAGAAAATCCAGAACACCCCAAAAACCTGGGGAACAAAGCAGCAAAGGCTGCAGTGAACACACCTCACCCAGCCTGCCTGACTCACTGGGCAGTGCTTAGGCAGCCCAGAAATTATTCAGTCCTGAGATACCCAGGCACTTTCTGTCCAGCCCTAAACAACAGTTGGACTGGATGATCTCAGAGGTCTTTGCCAACCTTAATGATTCCATGATTAACTGCACTATAATTAATGCAGTAAATGCCTCCAGAGCCCTGGTGGCAGCAGGAGCTGCTTCCCTTCCTCCATGGGAGCAGGAAGCAGTCAGGAATTCTTAAACCCAAATCAAGGCTAATCCCACCCAGACCATCCTCTAACACGTGAATATTCCACCACAAGCAAATGATGCATTCACATCATGCTTTTTTGGATGCAAATTTTGGGGGTTTCTGTGTCCACGTTATTGTGGCAGCACTTGATGAAATTGCTGCCACAAAATATATGGCATTTTAGGGGTTTGATGGCATTGAAAGTGCTGCTATTCCAGACCTACACGGGAACTAGGACACTAAAGTGATCTACTTTCTGAGGAAAAATAATAATGAGGTCATGCAGCCTTATCAGCAGGACATTTCCTTGTCCATATTTAGCTAAATAGGGAATGCAGAAACTATGTATAAAAATAAATCAGTGTAACTAAGAAAAGCCAATCAGCATTTTTGTAGCAAACACGGAACTGGTGTCTCAGACAAGCACCTGGTACAAACCTCCCTCACCCAGAGGCTGCAGGAATCCCCCACAGCCCAGGGGGGTCAGAACACCCCTGGGAATCTCTCCCTTTCCATCTCTGCTGTTAGAGAAGCCAAACCACACCAATTCCCAGATTCCCAGGGCCTGCAGAGTTAACAAAGACAGGAGGAAAATGAATATATTGCACAGATTCTGCCCAAGGGTAGAAAGCAAATCCCAAAGAACATTCCTTTGTTGAGCAGTTCAGGGAGACAGATGCTTTCTACCCCACTTCCATTCTCCTGGAACAAAGTCAGCCAGGAAGCATCAAAGAATTGTCACCAAGATGCCCCTTAATCCACTGCTTCCATAGCCATGGAATCAGACATCCCCAGAGCCCAGGGAGGATGGATTCTGACACGAACCTTTAGGATGAAAGGGCAAAACTGAGCAATGACTGAGGTTTGGGAAGGCAGAGGCTTACAAATGCACTAAATTTGTTGCTGGAAAGGGTGGTGAGGCCTTGGCAGGGGCTGCCCAGGGAGGTTTGGAGTGCCCAGCCCTGGAGGTGTCCCAGGAAGGCCTGGCCGTGGCACTCAGTGCTCTGGGCTGGGGGACGAGGTGGGGATGGGGCACAGGGGGGATCCACGGGCTGGGAGGGCTTTTCCAGCCTCAGTGATCCTGTGATTCCATGATTCCAAACAATCCTTCAGCTGAGAAAGAGCTGCCAAGGTCCTTGTGTTGGTCAAACAGCAGAGGCAGCAGCCATGGGGTGACACCAGCCTGCCTGGCTCCAGGTTTGCATCCCTGGGGGACTCACCAAGGTGAGCAGTTTGCTCCAAGGAAGGTGTGGAAGGAGCAGACCACGGCCTCACCAATCCCACAGCTGCACTACAGCCAAGGACAAGGGTTTTCCTGCAGCTGGACACCCCAGGAGATCTTCAAACCATCCCACAGCAAATCAATCATGTTCCTTTAATTCCCACATTATTTTTCTCTAAAAGGGTTGTTTGGATCTCTCGGTGTTCCAGGCACAGCTGATCTGTCACACTCAGGGTTTGCCCCATCTGTTCCTTTCCGTGCTCAGAATCCTTGTGCACGCAGTGAGGAACCTGTTTGTTGGGAAAAATAAAATCCATCTTCCTGGCAGCTCCTCTGGAAGGTTCAGCAGAGTTATTTTAATCTCTCACCCACATCACAGACCCCCCTATCCTGGAGGCTTGTTCCAAAGAGCTCCTACTATTCACTGGGTTTCAGCTGTGGCTGCCCCATCCCTGGAAGTTGTCCAAGGCCTGGTTGGAGCAACCTGGGAGAGAGGAAGGTGTCCCTGCCCAGGGCAGGGGATGGCACTGGATGAGCTTTAAGGGTCCCACGCCTGCCACGGGCAGGGACACCTTCCTCTCTCCCAGGCTGCTCCAAGCCCCGTTCAACCCGGCCTTGGACACTTCCAGGGATGGGCTGTGAACTTCTCAAACTGCCAAGAACTCCTTGCCCAAGTTTTACTCTAAGTGACCCAGTGGAACAACTTCCAGAACCATCCTCTCACCCAGCCTCCCTCTGGAAGCGGAGATGAATCAACTTCCATGAGCCACTGCCTCCAGCCTCCCATCCAGGGAACAGTGGCATTTGCTTCCTGAGCTCTGTGTTTCCATCCTGCAGCTTCCATGACTGTGCTGTTGTGTTCCTGCCCCCGGGCACGCACAGCCTTGGAATTTAAAGTTATGAGCAGTCTGACCCAGATTTGGTGTGAATCGTCTGGAGACGGAGAAAGGGGAGAGTGGGCAGGGGGTGCCCAAAAAAACCCAGCACTTGAAAACCCGTGAAGTGTTTAAACAGAGTCGTGCTCGGTGTGAGACACTGACTTACTTCCCTGGGGATTCTGGCCGAGGGAAGGACGGTTTTTCCCAGAGGAGCCCACACAGGTCCCAGTTACACAAGGCAGAGTGTGCCAGCCCTGCAGTGACAATGACACAGCACTTCAGCCCTGCCAGGCTGCCCGGATCCCACCGGGAATGCACAGCTCTGCCCTGCTCCAAACGAGCTGCACTCGCTCCCTGAGCCACCCTCATGCCAAAGGGCTGAGAGAATCACACCCAGGGGAACAACAAAGCGACCTTTCCCCACTTCTGTCGGTTCAGAGGAGACTCTGAATCCCACATCCACGAGCAGCACGTCCATTCCTCCGTGAGATCCACCTGCTCCTGTAAAATTAGCTGCTCCCTCCACACAGAACAGAATCCCTGCTGCGGGAGCGGGGCCGGCTGGGCCATAATTCCCATTTCTCTGGGCTAAGTCAGGCTGCTTTTCTTAGCCGAGGCTGCTGAGGCGTGAGGGAACAGGAGAGCAGACATCTGCTGTGTCATCCTCCTTCCAGAGCCCTGGAATCCATGGAAAGGGTTCCTGCAGCCGCCCTTCAGAAGGAGAGGACACAGTGACCAGTGACGTTCCTCACATTCCACAACAAATCTATGACCTGGTTTAATTTTTGATCATTTTTTGGGCACACTCTAAAACACTGGGATTCGTTCATTTATTTTTTTTTCTAAAGTCAAACACAGCAAAAGTTCTGCTTTGCTCCTGCAGCTGTTTGGAGTCACAGGAGATCCCTCAAATCACCAGAAGCTTCTCAGAGGCAAAGAGATGGAGGTCAAGAGATCGTTAATAAAATCTTTCCAACGACATTTAAATTCGTGTTCAACTCGACTGCTAGAAAAACCAGCCTCCAAATGTCCTGAATTCCAGGATTGTATTCAGGAATTGGCTCCCAAAGATGCCATGATGTGCAGGTACCTCCCCACTGACAGAGAGGAGTCCAGGCCAGATGCTCAAAACCTGCGGGACCAGCCCAAGTACCTGACACCACATCACTGAACCACGAGTTAATTAGAAGATTATGGACATCTCCATAGGAAAATCCAGCATCAAATTCCAACTCTGGGGCACTGTTTAAACCAAAGTGCAGCCAGCAGCTCCCTTGGAGCTCCTGGGACAGCAGAGAAGAGTTTCCAGCTCCGCTTATGAAAAGCAGTACATCAAATATTATTAATTTCTAATGCTTGTTTGGGCTTTCAGCAAACCAGGATTTCAGGAAGAGTTGTGTCACAAAAAGCCACGTTCTCCTTCAAACCACAAATCCAGCAAGAGAGTTTCCAGCTATTATTTATATGGATTAAGCAATTCCTGCCCTCCTGTGTGAGGGACAAGAGACGTGGTGGGAACAGGGGAGGCAGATTTGGGTGCAGAGGAGGCAGATTTGGCAGAAATCCTTCCCTGGGAGGGTGGGAAGGCCCTGGCACAGGTTGCCCAGATTCCTAAGGTCCCTCCAACCCAGACCATTCCGGGATTCAGGGATTCCAACTCTGAAATACCCCAAAGGCTTGATGCAAACCTCGGGTCACTTCCACAATCCCTTTGCAGCCATAAACACCAAACACGGTGTTTGAACTTCTCCCTCCCGATGGTTTAATGAAGTTGAACTCAGCCTGTTGAACCCAGGATTTCAAAACCAAGGCAGAGCTTCAGCCACTATTGCTTCCTCACAACTGTCATTTCCTCTTCCATGTCTGACACCTCCCAGCTTCCACTTCTCGGGTCACCAACCACCTCTCCCTCAGCTTTTGACCCAGACATCTCTTCCCACTTGAGCCTTCAACAAGCTACACCCCAAACCCAGGTCAGACAGCTTTGAGTGACACTGCCCAGACACCAAAACACTCCTGGAGACTGCCAAGCTCTCCATGGCCTGTCCAGCTGTGGGCAGCTGAACCTGCACCCGAGGCAGATCCAAGCAGGACATGGAACGAGTGCTCCAGGTCTCCCACTTGGGAGAGGAGCAAACCTGTGTGCAGGGATGAACATGAGCAAACCCACTGGAGTCGGGAGAGTCTGGGGGGAACAGCAGCAGGTGTGCACTTTGGATAGGAAAAAAGCCTGTGCTGGGAAAGAAACCAGCTTATGGAATTAGAAGGGGATGAGTGGCAATGGATACAGGAGTCACAGAGGGCTGGGCAGGAGCTGGACCACAGCACAGCTGCTGGTCACCTTCCCACTCTGAGAAGCGGGAGCTGCACATTGACCCACTCACAGACACAAAGGAAACCAGCACAGCTGTGCTCCAGATGGGATCACAAACTTCTCCAGGCAGTGGCCAGGAGACAAGCTGGGCAGCAGTTCCAGCCCCAGCTGGGACCTGCACTAGAGGGGGGAACATCTGAGGCTCTGCAAGAGATGCTCGGGCTGGGTGACTGAACCTGCTTCCATGGGAATGGTCAGATTCCCAACAAACAAAGAGCAACTGTCAGAGCAGGACAGGAATGGCCACAGGGAGGTCAAATCTGAGACAGGGAAAGTCACCTGAACAAACCAGGCTCTGGTTGACCAAGGCCGTTGTTTTGTTAAAGCCAAACCTGCCCCTTTCCTAAGCTACAACTTCAGAACTTCAAAGGGCTTAAAGTGCAGTTTGTTTGATTTCATGATGTCTTGTAAGAGCCCACAGAATTCTGGGGTTTATTCCGTTTTTCCAGAGTGTCCATGAGTTGTAAAGTTTCATCAGTCAGGGCACGAGCCATTTCCCCCCTGTTTCAGGTATTATTTTGCTGTTATTGGCACTGCAAATAAACCAAACTCACTGTGCTCGAGTCTTTAATGAAGATTTCTGCCCCATAAGCAGAAACAATTTTCATCAACTCGACTTCCCTTAAGAAAGCCCTGCCAAAGCCTGTGCTCTCCCCATGGTCAGTTATTCACACACCACGGGAATCAGCACAGGGAGGCAGCAGAAAGTCTCCCAGAATTCCCAACTCGCCAGGAACGTCACAAAGGTTCTCTCGATTTCTGGAGACTTGAGACAACTTCTGTTTTCTTCCTGCCTTCCAGCAGCCACTCATCACTTGGGGAGCTCACACCTCACGGGATGACAAAGGCCACAAGGACAACAGGGCAGAAACCCCCCGGCAGCCGGGGGAAGCTGCGGCACAACCTCCTCTCTCCACGCGTGGAGCTCCTACTTGAAGTCAACTCCAAAGTCCAACTCCTAAATGTCAGGCCAGCATTTCCCAGCTTTCCTGAGGCAGTTTCTCCCTGCTCTTTCTAGATGTGGACATCCACTCATACTAAAATTTCTGGCCTTATTTCAGGGTCTTCTCTGCTCAGGGTGAGGACTCGAGTTCTGTAGAACTTGTCTCCTCCGTTCAGGGCCGTGAGGACACCCAAGGGCTCCGGAGGGGCTGCAGGGAACTCGTGCCTGCTTTATCAGAGCACAGCAAAGCCAAGGCAGCAACTCCTCCCGCCCCCAGGCTCTGAAGAGCCAAATTCTGGTCCTGGAACTCGGAGACCCAGAACCCCAGACACCCAAGGGAGTCGCTCTCCCGCATTCCCGGGAATTGCGCTGCATTTGCTCTGCGCTGCTCCGAGAGCCTGAAGGGAATTTTGCAATTCCCCTGTGGAATGTAGCACCGGAGAGGCAGCACAGCCCCCCGTGACAGGGCCCTGAGCCACCTCCTGCAGCACTTCACGTGACACAAGAGTGATCAGTCAGAGCTCCCAGCGCCACCAAAGTGACCAGAGTGAGTGATCACCAACTGGAGGCAGAACTGTCCAGACTTTCCTCCTGGCCAAACCCTAAGAAGGACAGCAAATGGAAGGAAGCCCATCTGAACCAGTCTGGAGTGTCTGGAGAAGCACACTTGGATCCAAAGCAAAGTCTTGGAGTAAGGAAGGGTGCTGGGAAGGGGGAGGCTCGTGTAGGAAGAGGGACTGACGCCAGCAGAGCCACGACTGGACAAAAACCAGAGCCAGGAGGATTTAGGAGTGTCAGGTTGAGAGGAGGAAGAGAGATACAGCTCCAAAGAATCACCCAGCAGCCCATTTCCAACCCTGACTTCACTTCAGCTGCACCCATTCCCAAAAAAAACCCCGTGGCACCTCTTTGTGCCTGCAAAGAGCGTTTTACTGCCGTTAATTACACCTGAGATAAGAGCACACCAACCTCCTGCATGATTCCCTCCCTTTGGGCAACCGCCCTGCCATGAACCACTCAGCAGGATGGGGTAAGACTGTCCCACTTGGATTGCTCCAGCTGGACTTGTACCTTTTCCAAGCTGATAAAAAGGCACATTAATAAACTTGCCTTGAGTTACAGCAGGAGATGCTCTGCCAGAGCGGCTTCGCTGGGAGGACAAGAATAACTTTCCTCTAAGCCCCAAGCAGGGATTAGGGACTCTAGAAGGTGGGGATTAATAGTCTTGGCTGGCCTTCAAAAAAGCCACATGGAAGATGAGTTCATAGATAATAACTGTGAGGGGCTTTCAAGGGCCGAGCTCTGCCCGGTCCTACAAGTATCGAAAGAAGAGACCTAAAAAAAGACTCCAAAAATCATAAATGCTTATCTAAGGAAAACAGAGGAGTCTTGCCCACCTTCTGTACAGACCTGGAAGTTTTAGCCCCAAAATGACCTATTCCTTAACAGCTTTACAACTCCCAACTCCCCGGGGCAAAGCTGGCTTGCTGGGTTTGGGGACGGGATTTTGTGCGCCGCCGCTTCCCGGGAGAGGCAGCACCAAATAAGGAGAGTTTCATTAATCATGGGGGGGAAGAGTCTCCTCTTTTCTCTTGGCAGAGGGGAAGCCAAAGTGGGGGCAGGGTAGGGAAAGCCAGGCTGTTTGCAGAGCACTTTCTACGGGGGATGTTGAGGCTGAGCCACAACCCGGCCCAGCTGCTCCGTCAGCTGCTTTCCTTTAATAGCCCAGAGAGAGCAGAGAGGCTCCCACCTCCCCCAGAGGATAACCCACAAAGTGAGTTATCCTTCTGGCCCTGTCCAGAGAGCTCCTTCTCTGGGAACCAAGGCAAGGATGGCCCAGGGCTCACACAGTGGGTCACTCAACAATTATCTTTATTTTGTACCTCCTCGTTGCTCCTCCTGCAAGATCCTCTCCCTGCCACGGGCTGGTAACGGCAGCTGAGTGCACAGAGAGGGAGAAGTTTCACCAACAGTGCACAGAGAGGGAGAAGTTTCACCAACAGTGCACAGAGAGGGAGAAGTTTCACCAGCAGTGCACAGAGAGGGAGAAGTTTCAGCAACAGTGCACAGAGAGGGAGAAGTTTCACCAGCAGTGCACAGAGAGGGAGAAGTTTCACTACCAAAGTTCCCCTCAGCCAAACAATCCTCGTGTCAGCCCCTCTAAGTGCATCCCACTCCCTGTTTGTCTCGTGTATGTGGCTCCCAGAATAATGGATTTTGTGCTCGTGTGAGAACTTGGGCTTGAATTTCTAAGGTGTGGTGAAAACTGTACAGCACAAAGATTGGAATGACAAACCTAGAGATGAGAATGAGTTCAAGGCATGCTGTGGGGAAAAAAATTCAGAGGTTTAGTCCAGCTTAATTATAGCTTTAATACCACTGTGCAGGCCCTCAACGCCTTCATGAACTCACAACATTGCCTTATGTATATAAAATAATATATAAATATGTATATATAGGCACCTGAGAGCGTGGGAGGGAAAGTAAGACCAGAGAGGACAAATTCGGAAATTAAGTTAAGCAAAAAAGCTCTCACTGAAGAGTAAAATAAGCAGCTATTAATTAGCATTTAATGTCCTACATCCATATTGTACCTCATCAAGAAATTCACTGGATTAAGCCTTGAAAATTCCAAGTTACACTTTCTGTGGAACAGCAGAAACAATCCAAGCTTGTGGAAAAGAGGCCCCTCATGGTAAGACATGAGTGTGTGCAGGGAAGGGAAGGGAGCTGGGAAGGGAGCTGGGAAGGGGCTGGAGCAGCAGGAGCAGCTGAGGGAGCTGGGGGGGCTCAGCCTGGAGCAAAGGAGGCTCAGGGGGGATGCCAGGGGAGGGGGTCGGGCTCTGCTCCCAGGGAACAAGGGACACGAGGAGAGGGAACGGCCTCAGGCTGTGCCAGGGGAGGGCCAGGCTGGACATCAGCAGGAATTTCTCCCTGGAAAGGGTGGTCAGGCACTGGAAGGGGCTGCCCAGGGAGGTTTGGAGTCCCAGCCCTGGAGGTGTTCTGACAGGCAAACTGACTCCCTGGAGAAGTGCCCCAAAATCAACAAGTTTGCCAGTGTCAAAAACCAAGACAAACTTTGAGCAAAGAGCAGGGAACATCCCAGGCCATGGAGAGCAGCAGCTACAGCAGCACAGCCATGGAATCAGAAGGAGCTCATTTGGCAACCAGGACACACCATCACTGCTCCCAGCAACTCCATTTCCAACAGGCTCCACTCCCTTCCCTCCACAGAATAATTCCAGTTGTGTCAGTGACTGCATTAGAGCAGCTACTTTACTGTTAATTAAAATAAGCCCTTCTCCTGACAATGTAATTACAGGGCACAAGAACCTGCCCATCAGGACACAGGACTGGAAGCTTCCAAATGAGAAACCTGACTGGAGAACTATTTTCATCCATGACAGCTCAGCATCACTTGATGTTTTGGAGCCAGAGGAGTGGAACAGCAAAGCTGGCAATGCTTTTCCAAGCAGATTTGTAAAGAGAAAACAATACTTTAAAGCTTTCCAACACTAGTGGAAGGTCAAAATGCTTTGGGAGAATGGAACAAACCACTTCTATGCTAAGAAATGAGTTTTGGCCATTTGCAAATCCTGTAGGATCTTGGCTACAGCGGGTGAGTGAGTTTGTGGACTCAGCAGCTGCCTCGTGCCCTCCCCTCGGGGTGAACTCCAGAGATGCCCCAAAAGGAGCCTGGAAGTGGAACAGAGACACACTGAACTGGTGCAGAGGTCGGGGGCTGCCACTTGGAAACCACAGCAAAGCCTTGTGGCAGCAGAGGTTCCACAAGGAGAAGCAGCTGCTCTGTGAGTGCCCGGCCCAGGTTCCTGCCGGAGCAGAACTCCAGGACCACCAGGCAAGCTGGTTCAGGGGGAACAGGCCCACTCAGCACCCACAGGCAGCTCAGCCTGCTCCACGTGGGTCACACTTGCAGGCCAGGAACAGAACTCAGCCCCTGTATTTCCCTGAAATCCATGGGGAATTCAAGTCCCTGAGCACATCTGGGGTGGGAGCAGAGCACACCTCCGAGCTGTGGAGCCTCCTCCTAACCCTGCTCCCTACCCTGTTTGAGAGCAGCTTTGGAATGTCCAAACCTGCCCTCACACACTGGGGTGTCACCAGAACACACTCAGGAGGGGGCTCTGCACCATCTTTTAACTCAATGTATGGATTTTGTTCATCTCGGGGCAACTCCACAACAAATATAACGGAGATTTAACAAGCTCCACGTCACTGGGAATTACTCCTCAGCAGGGACAGTTGTGCCTACACACAAGGGAGAAAGAAAAACCTCAGAAATCCTTTTAAATGAAGACAGAAGTCTTTAGCTTTGAAAACTGAGCATGCTTGGGCACCCCTGCAAGCAGAGCTGAAGCCTTTGGGTACAACAGCTCATGGAAGAATTTGCTGGAAAGCTGGGAATTCTGCCTGCCTGTGATCCAGGGGAAGGAGGCACTGCTGGTGCTCAGGGAACAGCTCCCAAAGGCAGGTGGAAGGATAATTCAGCTTCAGAATGGGATGAGAGGTGGGGAAAGGTCCAGTGAGTCATCCCAAGCCTCCCAGAGGGGGAACACTGGCTGTTCAGGGGGAACACGGGGCACATTCCCAGCTCCATCACCAGTGCTAATGGATCCATCCCTGCCTGTGCCACAACATGACCCACGTGCAGCCCCTTTCCAGCAGCATCACCAGACCCCTACAGGAGTCCCAGCACCTCCTGTGCTGCCAAGGGGGGTAAAATTAAAAATACAGCTACAGCAAAGCACTCAGAAATGAGTTCAATAGCACATTAATCAGTATTTAATCTGCAGGCCAAGGCCCAGCAGGGAACTCTACTAGACCAGGAGCTCAGCAAGTCCATTCCCCTCTCCTTCACATGGTATTGATCAGATTCTCATTTAGAAACCAGTGTATTCTGAAAGCCCTGTGTCATCCTGGGCAGCAAGGAAAGCTAAAGGTTCCAGCCAGACCCCCCTGCCTCCTGTGGCCCTGCAGCTTATCCCTTCAGCAGAGGGATGCCAGCCCAGCCCTTAAGCTGCTGCTGTTCTTCCTTCCCCACACGGCATCCTAATTCCCTCCAAGCAGGGGAACACTCCTGCTCTCACGTGATGGTTGTTCTTAGAGAGGATCCCGGGGATTTTTCCTGAGCTCAGTTCAGCCCCACAGCTGGCCCAGGGCCAGGAGAGCATCCCAGAACTCCCCAGCCCTGCTAGTGCAGCACTAACACATTAATGGCATTTACCGGGGCAGGTTGGGCAAGGAAGGGCTGGGGAACTGGAGATAAATAACCCTCCCAGGAAGCTGTTCCTGCCACACAAAGCTCATGACAAACCCACTAAAAAAAGCAGATGACAGGCCCAGTGTGAGGGCAGCCTGATGCTCTCACCCAGCTCCTCCTGAGACAGTCACAGAATATTCTGAGCTGGAAGGGAACCACAAGTCCAACTCTTAAGTCGAAAGAACAAATTCTACATTTGAGCCTTTCCCTTATCTTAACCCAATTTTAATGACAAAGTCCCTGCCTGACACAGAAATCAATCAGCAGTTACTTGTGACCCAACTACAAGGAGCAGAAGAACCACATTTAGGCAACAACTCTCAAAAGTAACTGAAAATTTGAGGTCTGGGAGAAACGCTCTCAAGTCAGAGAAGGCACTGCTTCAACTCTTTTAGTTCTTCTTCAAGAAATATGCTCAAATATTGCAAGGAGAAGAATGCAGGCTTAGTTCAACTAGAATGGTGCCTTACCTGGTTAAACAATGGGATGTCCTGTCAGGCAGGAGGATGGGAGGACACTGGGAGGAGCTGCAGCAGGAGGTTAATTCCCTCCCAAGGAACGCCTGTGAGAGCAAACACCTCTCTTTGCCCTGACCCTCGAGGCTTTGGAATCTGATGGGGTGGCACCAGGGGGAAGAACAGCCATTTCTGACACGAATAAATGCAGAATAGTTCCCACCTTCCCGAGTGCAGGAAGCCAGAGGAGGAGGAAGGGAGTAGCTGCTCAGCCACCATTGTATTTACATTTCCGTGCTCTTGATAACAAACACACTCGAGGGTGGCTGAAAAACAAGGCATGGGTGAGAAAACAAAAGCTGAGATTTCAGGAAAGGAAGAGCAATAAAAGAAATTCCAGGTGCCCCCTCGGTGTTATCGGGCACAGCCTGGAGTTCCTTCAGGGAATGATTCACTGTCTTATCACAGGCAGGGCTGCAGCACTCAGGGTCCCACTGCTGTGCCCTGGGACACAGGCAGCTCCCTTCCAAAAAGGGGGGGAGGAGGGACCAGGTAAAGGGCTATTCAGTGTAGTACTGGGAAAAAAAACACCTCTTTTTATTTTAATTTATGGTTCTTCCCACATTGCTTTGAGGAAGTAAAACCATTCACGGTAAAGCAGAATCCTCAAATCCCAGAATGGTTTGGGTGGAAGGGACTTTAGAGCCCATCCAGTGCCACCCCTGCCATGGGCAGGGACACCTTCCACCAGCCCAGGCTGCTCCAAGCCCTGTCCAACCTGGCTTTGGACACTTCCAGGGATCCAGGGGCAGCCACAGCTGCTCTGGGAAATCCATTCCAGCCCCTCCCCACCCTCCCAGCCAGGAATTCCTTCCCAATATCCCATCTATCCCTGCCCTCTGGCAGTGGGAAGCCATTCCCCCTGGTCCTGTCCCTCCATTCCTTGTCCAAAGTCTCTCTCCCATCTTTCCTGGGGGCTCCTTCAGGTTCCTGGAAGGCCACAGTCAGGACACTCCTCAACCAGGTCATCCAAAAACCAGCCAGTGCCCAACTCCCACAGACACCTCCTCCTTCCTGCCTCTCTCCCAGCTTCTCCAGAGGACGTTGGGAGGAAGTTGCCTTTATTCATCTGAGCAGTCAATGAGTGGGGATTAAATGTTCCAGGATAAATTACTTCAGGAAGCACTTTTAGCTGCTGAATAGAGCCTGTGGGAAGCACCTGTTTGGTTTCCATGTCCTGGAACCACGAACAACAAGTGTGGAGAGGCACATGGATCCCTGGGACTCCAGGAGGCAGCTCACACTGCAACTCCCATTTTTGGACACCAGAGGAAGGAAGGAGGAAAATCACAGCAGCAAACCCCCAAGCTGGGAGGTAACAACATCACCTGGCACAGCTCAAGGGGTGTCTGGACAACACTCTTTGTCATATCATTATTTTTAGGTGGTCCTGCAAGGAGCAGGGAGTTGGACTCCATGATCCCTGAGTCCCTTCCAGCTGGGGATATTCTGTGCCTGAGTGAAGTCTGAGAGCGAGTCCAGACATCCAAGGAGTCTGGCAGACATTCAGACCTGTTGGTCCAAGCTCAGTGAAGTAGAAAGGAGAAAAAAATAAAAAGCACTCCAGACTGGAAGGTGAAGGAAGGAAAACACGGCGCTCTGCTCTCACATTCCTACGCCACCTCCCTGAACCCTCACGCTCCCTCCCTGCAGGAGGAGGTGACAGACACCTGCCATGACCTCCTCAGGTCCACTGAGGCCACGGGAAAGGCATGCAGGGCACTCTGGGCACGTGCCCTCCCTCCATCCCACCCCAGGGAGATCAGCCACCTCGCTGGGCTGCTGTTCACGTGGCTTCTACAGCACCACTTCAGGTGGGGCTGCCAAAAACGGGGGGGGGGCTGCCCCAGCTGGGCCTGGGCCCTGCCACAGCATCAACAGGAGCCTCTTCTAATCACACCAGGAACAGGGACACGCAGGAGCCTCCCCCAGTCACACCAGGAACAGGGACACACAGGAGCATCTTCCAGTCGCACCGTGAACGGGGACACACTGGAGTGTGAACCCCACTGAAAATAAAGGACTTTGCACCCACAGTGTCCTCTCTGCATCTGCCACTTAAGGAGACAAAATTGTTCCTCAGATGCCCTTTTTTTCCTTGCTCTAAGTTTCAGGAGACACGTGAGGCTGCTGTCACCTCCAGGCAGTGCCCCCAAATCCCAGCAGAGACAGCTGGTGATGCAAGAACAAGGTGTTATGAACTGCATCCGTGTGACTCCTTGGCATTCCTCACAGCCAAACCCACGGGATGGCACCAGCACTCTGAACTCAGCCCATTTTGAAAGGGAAAAGGCAAAAGAAAGGATCAAACAGTGGAGAAATGGCTGATATTCCTCTCAGGAGTCAAACACACACCCAGCACTTGAGAACAATCTCAGTTAAACTGCACTGCAGAAGATCCCGGGTCTCTCAGTCCACACAAATATCACGAATAAATTGTAGTTCCTTCACCAAAACATGTCACATGAACACCAGCACCTCAAACATCCCCTGGCTGCAGACTCCAGTGGAAGTGGAGCTTTCTGGAGCCTCCCCCAAAGGACAGTGAGGATCAGAAACGTGGATGATCCGCTGCTCCCAATTCCTAACAAATCAAATCAGACTTGTTTTTCTTAGCCTTGTTTACCCATTTTAATCTTTTGTAGTCCTCTTACTCTGATAAAAAGAAGATTTGAGTGACCAAGTTAAATGTGTGCCCTTTGCAGCAGAAAAGGCAAGAAAAGAAGGTCCAAGTGGCCAGAAAGGACAATCCCCAAGTCTCACACCAGCCCTGTTATCCCAAACAGAAACAGGGGAATGTCAGAATGGAAAGGTGAGTGCATTCCAGACATGTTTGCTCCACAGAAGTTCCCAGAACTGCCATTTCAGACCCCTGGATGGTCATTCATTCCCGGCTGTATCAAACCTTTGCTCTTTAATTAAGGATTTAGCGTTGGGTCATTAGAAAAACAGTTCCTACCTCAAAAGCAGGTGTCCCTTTGCAGGTCCTTCAGTCCTCAGAAACTGCTTATCTGCAAAACACAAGGCAGAAGGAATGTGACTGTGGAGTCTGGGACGGGAGTTCACTGGGGATGGCTGGGAAATGAGTTGTGTTAAATCTGAGCAACTGGAACTCGGGAAATTTTGCTGCAGGCCCCCTCCAGTGATCCAGGCAGCCTTCCTGAGTGCTCTCTCCTCAGCAGGAACATGACCTGGCTATTGCTGGGATCAGGAGGCCAGTGGGATCCGGGGGGGCGTTGGGAAGGGCGTGGCCAGCAGGTCAGGGAGGGGATCCTGCCCCTCTGCTGTCCTGGGGAGGCACTTCTGGAGTGCTGGGGTCAGTCCTGGGCTCCACAGATCAAGAAAGACAAGATGCTACTGGAGAGAGTCCAGGAGGGCCACAGACATGATTTGGGGTCTGGAGCATCCCCCTGATGAGCAGAGACTGCAGGAGCTGGGCCTGGTCAGTCTGGAGGAGAGAAGGTGAGAGGGGATCCATCAATCCACACAAACATCCCCAAGGGCTGCCAGGATGGTCCCACACTCTGCTCAGGTGCCCAGGGACAGGACGAGGAGCGATGGCCACAAACCAAACCACAGCAAGTTCCACCTCAACCCGAGGCAGAACTTCTCTCCACGAGGGTGGAGAGCCTGGAACAGCTGCCCAGGGAGGGTGTGGAGTCTCCTCTCTGGAGACATCCCAATCCCACCCGGACACGTCCCTGTGTCACCTGCTCAGGTGACCCTGCCTTGGCAGGGGGCTGGACTGGGTGATCTCCAGGTGTCCCTCCCACCCCCAGCCATTCTGGAATTGCTGTTTCCCATCAACACTTGCTGAGCCCATTCAGGACACTCCATGAAAACCATCAGCACCTTTTCCCCCCCGTTGCACGCCGTAGCCGGTTTCCCCAAAGCCCCCGTTAAAGCTGCACTAATCCGGGCTCAGCAGGACAGCCCTGCCCTAAGCAGCATTTCAGGTGCTCAATGAGGGGCTTAAGAGCTCACAAAGTCACTGCCAGGGCCACACCTGCCCGGCCACCTGTGGCAGCCACGTCTGAGTCACGAGCCCGTGGTTGTCCCCAGCCGCCTGTTGGCTGTAGTTTTCCACGATTCCAGTGGAACTGCACCCACCAGATTTCCCAGGGAACCATCTCCTCATCCACCGGGTGTCGTGTCCCAGATTTTTCTATCCAATATTTTACATTTTGTTGGTAACGTTTCTTTATTGAGAAGCAAACTTATCTAGTTTGTTGGTTTTTTTTAAAAAATAAGATTCTCTCCAAATAATTACTCCTCATATTCCCCACGCAGAAAAGAACATAAACCAAGGCACAGAGCTCAAGTATTTGAATCCACGGGGAGAAATGTCCAACCTGTTCTTCACCACAGCCAGCCATGAGGGCAATGTCCAGCACAATATCCTCTCAGCACCTGCTCAGTGGGCAGACAGAAACACTAACCTGTGTTTCTCTCCCTGCAGAGGCACATTTCGTGTTCCAGGGAAGTAAAATGCCAGAGCTTTTAGATAAATGAGGAAACAGCCCAGTGAAAAGGGTGTCATTTTAGCTTTAGTAAGAGGTAAAACCTTCTGAAAGAGCCCTGCTCCCTTCAGAAGGGCTGGGCAGGAGAGTGACCACACCAAGGAAAGGAGAAATACCAGGAATTCAGTGCCAGCTCTTGGCTGAGTGGTAACACTGATGTTCCCCTTCCCCACAGAAGCAAACTCTGCTGACACACATAATAAACCCACATTTTCCTCTTCCCCATCATTATTTGCAGTTCAGCCACCCTGTGATGAACTGGGACATCGAGGTCCTTCTCTCCAGCTGCTCCCCAAGGATGAACACCCACATCACACCCAGAGGCATCAGAGCTCCAAGGCTGCTCATTGAAGTCCATCCCACATCCATTGCTGTGATCCACTCTCATACACTATATTCCCATCTCTCTGCATTGAAAACATTCAACTTCACCTTATTTGTTAAGAGAGCCAACCCACAGCCCTCTCTTTTGGGGCAGAGTTGAAGCAAATGAAAAGTGTGGGCTCATTTTTAGTGCTGCTCCACGTCAGCCACGGCCCTGGGAACAGGGAAGGAGAGTCTCCCACAGGTGCTCAGTCTGGGCAAAACCACTTTTGCCTTTGGTAAAGCTGCCCCTCTCTCAAAATAATCCCTGAAGGACAGAATTCCTCTACTACCAAGGTGGGATTAACTGCCCCCAGTTGTAAAATTGCTGCTTTTTAAATATGGAGTGTTCTCGACTGACAAGCAGAAAGGTTAAATATCTGTCTTTCTTACCCCAAACCGACAGATTTGTTAAAATTCCAGATGTGGCTGCAAAGATTTCTTGAGTGTTGGGTCTCACAGCAGCCTAAGATGGACTTCACCTTGTCCCCTCCCATAATAAACTGAGGAAGACTTCCACCCTACAGAAGAGTTGGGGAGCAGCAGAAAGAAGCCCTATATCCAGCAAATCCCCACTCCTGTGGTCCATGATTGACTGGAATTGTTTTCCAACCTTGAGAAACTTTTCTGAGAACTATTTTAAGAGACACCTGCCCACGAACTGCAACCCTGATTCCCAGTTCCCAACTTTCTTCCTCCCCAACACCGTTTTTCCACGAGCGACGTGGAAAAGCAGCGGGAGCAGGGAAGGCAGCCTGGGATCTCATTTGCACCCCCTGCCACTCCCACTCCTCCTTTTCCCTTGCCTGCAGGAGCGGGGAGCAGGTCCTGCCTGGCCCCCAGACTGTCCTGTCGTGTTTGCCATCCCTGCAGGATCCACTTTCCCACCCTGCACCAGCAGTTCCTGTTCCTCAGCTCCTCACACTCTTAGTATGGAACATTCCAAGGGCTTCTCTAACTCCAGCCAGCTTTCCACACAGATTCCCCCCTCCAAAACTGACTCCTGCATCCCACTAATACACTGACTACTTGCAGTGTGTCCCCTGAGAGTTCCCCAGATACACCCCATCTGGAATACAACAGTTACTCCAAACAGTCCCAAAAGCATATCCATATTTCAGGGTAAATATTAACAACTCTTTCCTGTTTTTTTTTGTAATTTTGAAGGTTCTTACTACTTTCAGTAGCAGCTGCTTGTCTCCACCAGTTCGCAGTGAGAGCCCTTGGGAGGATGGAGTGAACCACAACCCCTGAGAAAAGCAGAGCCCACCTGGGTAAGGCATCCAAAAAGGATACAAGACAGCAATGCCCCTACACCCACCTCACAGAATTATGGTGACTGGATGGTTCCAACGATCCAGGACTTTCTGCATGAGCAGTGACTGTCTCAGCCTGTGTTTGTGTTTCTGCAGCACCAGACAGGGGGAGCAGAGCGAGCCCCCGGCTCCGTTCCCATTACCACTCTTACCCCAAGCAGCTGGAATGCACTTCAGAGCAGAGTTCCTAACAGAAAGAATGTGCCAGTCTCCAGCTCAGAAACCCTTATCAGCTCCCTCGAGCTCCCTAAACGAGCAGCACTCTGGGTTTCCTCATCCCAAACCCCCAAGACTGTTCCCTGCACCCTGCGAGAGAAAAGCCACTCCATCTTCGAGTTTCCTGTTCTCTCACCCTTCAGACTTTTGTTTCCAGAGCTCTGGATAAACAGGTTCCTTTAAATAGCTCCTATCTCCAGCAGCAGGGGCACGGAGATCACTTGATATGAAGAGCCAGGAGGGGAGGTGCCCACGGCAGCTCCAACATTCCACATGCAAAGCAGTCCCAGGGTGTCGAATGCAAAGGCTGGTGAACCCTGAGCTATATTTACATGGTGGCCATGAAACCCCAGATTAAGGCAGCTCTCCTTTCCAGCCCAGTCCTTTCCTAGAGGAATAATGTTAGGAGAAAATAAACCACAACCTGACACAAGGAATCACAGAATCGTGGGACAGTTCGGGTTGGAAGGGGCCTTAAGGATCATCCTGTTCCCAACCCTGCCATGGGCAGGGACACCTCCCACTGGAAGGAAAATTGTCTTTACAGGCACAACCCCTACGTTGTCTCCTTGCCTTAGGAACTCACCAAGATTCTAAACCAAGAGTTTATTCACAAATATACGATGGACTCTTTTTCTTCATAGGTACCATGGGGGGGGGATGGAATCAAGGAATTTTGTTCAGGATCAAATTCCTGTTCCCACACCTGCATGAGGCACTTCAGACAGAGCTGACAATAAGAGGAGCAGCTGAGGGAGCTGGGGGGGCTCAGCCTGGAGAAAAGGAGGCTCAGGGGGGACCTTCTGGCTCTGCAACTCCCTGACAGGAGGGGGGAGCCGGGGGGGGGTCGGGCTCTGCTCCCAGGGAACAAGGGAAAGGAGGAGAGGAAGGGTCAGCTTGGACATCAGGAGGAATTTCTCCCTGGAAAGGGTGGTGAGGCCTTGGCAGGGGCTGCCCAGGGAGGTTTGGAGTGCCCAGCCCTGGAGGTGTCCCAGGAAGGCCTGGCTGTGGCACTCAGTGCTCTGGGCTGGGGGACAAGGTGGGGATGGGGCACAGGGGGGACTCGATCTTGGAGCTCTTTTCCAACCTCAGTGATCGTGGGATTTGAAAGAGACTGCTTTTAGATTTCATTCCAGGCTTTTGAGCAGAGCTTCTCCCAAGAGAAGTTAGACTAATAATTTAAAGAGTCTTCAAAACACAAGCTGCAGTTCCACTGCACTTTGGGAGTGAGGAATTTTCCAGGGCAATATTCATGAACTCCAGTCCGAGTTTCCCGGCAGTCACGCAGGTCCTGCTGCTGGCAGGGGGAGATGATCCTTCCCAATCCCAGGCAGCACATGGAAAAATGAAGGTCTTCTACTGCAAAGCCAAGCAGATACTCTTTGGCAACATCCACATTTAATCCTTAGCAGAGAGGACAGACTTTAGGAAACTCCTCTCGGCAGCGATCGAGGTCGACAAAGCCAAACTCCAGTGAGGTTCATCCGAGCAGACAGGGAAGCAGCAGCTGCACAGGCGGAGCTGTTTCTACAGCACCACGGATTTGGGGATGTCAGGAGCAATCGGCAAAACAGAAACAACATGCAATGACTCTGGGAAGTCGGAAGAGTGACTCATGGATTGCCAAATCACCGGTGTCAAGGACCAGCCAAGGACCTTCCTGGAGGGTTCTGAGAGGTTGGACAGGGCCAGGGCTGGAACAGAGTAACTACTGACTCTGCTGAATGAGAAATCCCGACCTCTCCAATCTGAGGTCTTCCTCTTAGTCCTGCATGAACTTAAAGTTAAGCTCATCATCCATGAAGATGAGAAATGAGCTCTTGTTTTAACACATCAGCCAAGGACTTGAGCAGTTCTGCCTCAGCTCCTGGTCTGGCCACTGATTTCCTATGTGATCCTATGGAGAAGTAGAAGAACTTGCATATTTCCCTTTCCTCAGCCATAAACATAATTCTCCATCTGTGGGAATGTCAGAATAACTTGGTAATATTAAAAACTAAAGAGTAACTTCAAGTGAAGGGAGTGTAAGGAGGCACCCTACAACTTCTAACACCTCAAATAAAAACATCTCCTATAAATTAGTGTAATGGAACCTCTGGTACAACTCAGCCTGTAACCCACTCTCACTATTTTAGATTTTACAGAATTATAGAGCTAATTAGTTTGTGTGAGTTTGAGCAGCCAGAGCCCTCTGGTTGATTAATGCCCCACAGAGGAGGGTGGGAGAGGGCACCCAACACCCCGAGCACACGGGACAAGAGCCTGGAAACACCCAGGGAAGGCTGGGATCAAAGACTCTGACAGGAGCGATGCGTAAAAAGATTCAAAGATCTCTCAGAAGTGTCTAAACAGAGAAAAACCTTAACACAGACATCCAGGTTCACACACACACACAAAAAAAAGAATCCAATATGAAAACCCAGGGCTGCAAATGCCCTTGATGAAAAACAGCAAAGCACATTCAGCAGGAGCTCAGTAAAAAAAGAAAGTGATTTAAGCAAGACCGAAGTGTCTCTTTTCACAGTTGAAGAGCTGCTGCTCACAGGACTGAATTAGCTAAAATTAGCCCTCCCAGTTGCAGTCCCACCAGCACCCCGAGCTTCCCGTGTGGATGAGTAGTTTTGGTGAAAGCAGCTCTCATTTGGAGGCAGAACATGCAAATTTCAGGAGAACAGTGATTTCTGACCAGCTCCTTCCGTGAACACTGATGCAGAACAAACACTGTCTTTCACATTCAAGTTTAATCCTCGTCTGAAATATTTATTTTTGGAACAATTCAGGGAACAGAAAGCCTTCAGCCCAGCAGAGTTACATCTAAAAATAAAGGGTTTAAGGATTCAGGAATTCTTCCCACTGTTCTGCCTGATCAATAGAGATCCACTGTGACTCCTGTCAGATGCTTTATTTGTCAGAGCACATCCTGCACCCACACTCAGCCAGTGTTATCCACAAACCTGCGGCTTCTGGGACAGCACAGGCCACAAATTGGCATTTTTAATGATTTGAGACGTAACTGAGATTTATAAAGATCCAGTTGCACACACGTTACAACAAGGAGCAGCAAGAACCCGAGTCAAGTCTCAGCTGTGACCGAAATCATTGACTGAAGCTCCTGCAGTGGCTGTTTTGCCTTAGCTGGGGCTGAACACTAATGAACCCTTTGATGAGAGCAAGGAGAAAAAGCAGCTCTCATTATTCAAATGTCACTTGATTGCTAATGAAAGGCTGCTAAACCAACTGATGGCCTTCATGGGTCAGGAAGGAAGAGGAAGGCAGCTCCTCCTGGAGCTTCAGTACCACAGCTGAGTTCCAGTGAGTAAGAAAGGGCTGCACTGCCACGTGTCAAGTCTTACTCTTCACACCCTGATGGCCACGTGCTAGTGGATCCTGGGAGTGGTCCCAGTCCATGCCAGCTCTGGAACAGCATCCACCAGTGTCTGGGAAAGGGCTTCCACCCTCAGCCACAGACTGCAAGGGGAGATATTCTGAGATAAGCCACCAAAAGGGTTGCGAGTCTTGCTTTTCAAACGATGCCAGACGGCAGCACAACCAGCACTCCGGGGAACACAGCAGAACCAAACAGCAGCCCTTGCTCTCCACTGCAAAATCCCAGCAGGTTTAGAGCCTCTGCATCATCAGTATATTCCTCTCTGAATTCTCAGGAGCAAACACGTGAACATGGATGAGAAGAAAGGCAGAAGGAGCCTCCGCCCCCCGCGCAGACACGCGACCGCCGCTGCCTCAGCGCTGGACATCACTGACACTCCCTGCTCATCTTCTGGGATCTCCCACTCCTAAACCAGCTGCTGCCTTGCACACCTGAAATGTTGGTGAGCACAGAGGTGCACTGAGCACCAAACCCCCTTTATCTCTTTCCACACCAGAGCCTTCCCCGCCGTCCTGCCCGGCAGGAGCCAAGGCTTGTCCTGTGCCAGTGCAACTGCACAGACACCTTAAAGTCAAAGCTGCTCAGGGCTTCAGTAACCTGCTGCGTTGGACAGCTGAATATTTCCAATCCTGCTATTTTAGAGCCTGGGCTGCACAGGGAAGGATGGCAGCTCCTCACTGGAGCTCTGCAGTGAGTGCAAACACGAGCCCCCGCTGGAACGGGCACTGTAACACAACCCTGGCACGGCCATTGCTTGGGGGCTTGGATTTTTTTCCCCTCCTTCTTCCAGCTAAGAAGCCTTTCCAGAAGTCATGGCTGGTCAGCAGCAAAGAGAGAATATACTTTGTCTGGTATCCAGATATTTGAGTCACAGAACCACGGAGCCATGGAATGGTTTGGGTTGGAAGGGACCTCAAAGTTCATCTCATCCCACGGGCAGGGACACCTTCCACCAGACCTTGGACACTTCCAGGGATCCAGGGGCAGTCACAGCTTCTTCAGGAAACCCCTTTCAGTCCCTCACCACCCTCACAGGGAGGAATTTCTCCCCAGTATCCCATCTAACCCTGCCCTCTGGCAGTGGGAAGCCATTCCCCCTTGTCCTGTCCCTCCAGCTCTCGTCCAATTCCCTCTCCAGCAGTTCTGGAGGCTTCTAGTCTAGAGGATATCCTCTAATACAAAAGTTAATGACACTCAAAATCATGACAGACACACTATGAAGCGTCAGAATCAATTAAAACCAAATCCATTCAGAACACAACCACATTCCAGAAGTTTCCAGAGGACTTGCTGCCCAAAGGTTTTACGTGGAACAGCCCAGATCAGCAACAATTCAGCACTATCTGTGTCCTGAGATACCAAAACTACTGAAATACTAAACTCCTGATTACACACAGACTTTGTCAGGACCTCACTGCGATCCCAGATGGGCAGAAGTCACCTGTGGAACATCCCACATTCTCCTGGTAAATTCAGGAGAAGCCTCAAAATGTCATTTGACCTCCCTTTTGCAGGCACAACCTCGCAGAGCTGGGACCTTGGCTTAGGCAGAGCTCTGTTAGGTCAGGTCTGAGTGATCTCCAGCACAGACCAACCTCCCTCCACCCAGGGAACAAGGATCTGGGCATTCACAGGGCGCAGGGGAACAACAGAAAGCAGACATTCTCCCACTATTTATCACACAGCACCAACATTTCAGATCTCCAGCTAAAATCAGAGCACCCGCGAGTGGATTTGTCCTGTCAGGTGTCAGCAGAAAGCGATACCTGTACCTGGGGAAAGAGAACACGGCAGAGAAAGGTCAGAACAGGGCAGCCAGATAGGCTTCAGATCATTACCATCTACTCACTCGTCTTTTAGCTCGTGGATCACGTTTCCAAGGCACAAAGAAACGCACCTCACCCAAGGTTTTGGGACTCGGGGTGGAAAACAAACCCCCGAACGAAAAAGAGGTCGGTCTGTAAGGGCTGAGTTTCCCTTCTGTAAGGGTGGGCTGAAAACCCAACCAGTGAGAATAAGACCCAAAGGCATTTTTTGTGGATAAACATTTGGTTTGAGCTGGAACACGTTCACACGTTCTGCTGCAAAACCCACGGCTTTTAGGGGTTTTAAAACACAGAGTCACTGCTGAGAAAATTCAGGGCAAAAGCCACCGATAAACCCTTTGGATGTTTATTTACAACTGTAGAAGAGTAATTAAGGTTTGTAATTAAGGTTTCTAAAGACAACAAGTTCCTAAAGCAAACAGAAAATTAACTGGAACAGAAGACACACACTCACTTCCCGTTATGCAACCGCCTCCCAAAGCAGATTTGTTCAACCCGGCGTGAAAAGCCAGGCTGGAGCCCCAGAACCCCCTCAGATGCTGACAGGTTACAACAAGGTGCAGACAGCTGCATTAAAACAGAACAGATGAGCAAATTGCTGCGAGATCTGAGACACCAGACCCGGGCTGGGGTGCCTGACACACACACACACACGGGCTCCCAAATATTCCCTGCAGAGCTCCAGGGGTGAGACCGACCAGCCAAGCTCCCCCTCCCTGCCCCCAGACACTGCAAGGCAATGCTAAACAGGATATTTAGTTAAAGCCTTTTAGAACTGTGAGTAGTTAAAGTCATGACAGAAACAGCCAAAGGTGTGGGGGACATAAAAATCCCAGGATCACTGAGGTTGGAAAAGCCCTCCCAGCCCGTGGATCCCCCCTGTGCCCGATGCCCACCTTGTCCCCCAGCCCAGAGCACTGAGTGCCACGGCCAGTCCCTCCTTGGACACCTCCAGGGTGTTTATCCAAACCTCCCTGGGCAGCCCCTGCCAAGGCCTGACCACCCTTTCCAGGGAGAAATTCCTCCTGATGTCCAGTCTGACCCTCCCCTGGCACAGCCTGGGGCCGTTCCCTCTCCTCCTGTGCCTTGTTCCCTGGCAGCAGTTCCCAACTCCCCCCGGGTCCCCTCTCTTTTCAAGTGGTTGTAGAGAGTGAGAAGGTCCCCCTGAGAGTTGTGCACTTTTACTTTGCTGCATCTTTGCAACTTCAATCATAGTAAATAAAAAGCAGAGCTACAGGGAAAACAAAAAATAATCATCTCCCAAGATTCCGTCCCCACAGACCCTGTTTTATTTTGGGAAAGCAGAGGAGCAGAATTATCCTGTCTGTGTTATCAGAGCAATGACAGCCTAAACTAAGGGAGCTGCTGGAACTGTTTTCTCAGATCCTTGTTCTGTGCTTATCAAGGAAAGTGATTCCTGCTCTGAACATGCAGCAAGAGCAGCAGGACTTTGCCCATCAGGACTGGAAGCAGCACAACATGTGTTACTTCACATCACAATCAACTAAATCAGTGCAGACTCACTGCACTGCAAATAACATTCAGAAATCAAAAGCTGCATTAATAAAATATTGCATTATAACTGAATGAAAAATTTCCCCTGTGAAAATGCTTCAGACATGCCAATAAAACTAATTTCCAGCACTACACTTATTCCACCTGATTTCTATTTCCTGCAGCGACTGCTATTCACAGAGTTCTGTTTAGTGCACAGCTTCTTACTGCACAGACCAATTAAAAAATAATTATACCACCCCACTTTTAATCTGGACTTAAAACTGTTCAGCTCAGATTCATTAAGGGGAAGAAAAAAAAAAAAGAACCAGCTGTTCCCATGTTTATCCACACTTTCACTTCTTCCTGGCCAAGACACACAAGGGAAGTTCTGAGACTGCTCCTTAAACCAGGTCCAAACAAAACCAGGAGTGCTGAGGCCATCAGATACGGGGATGTGAGACCCCCCTGCAGGGCTGGGATCCCCCACATCAGGCCCTGGAGCTGCTGGAGAGAGTCCAGAGGAGGCCCCGGAGCTGCTGCCAGGGCTGGAGCCCCTCTGCTCTGGAGCCAGGCTGGGAGAGCTGGGGGGTTCCCCTGGAGAAGAGAAGGCTCCAGGGAGAGCTGAGAGCCCCTGGCAGGGCCTGAAGGGGCTCCAGGAGAGCTGGAGAGGGACTGGGGACAAGGCCTGGAGGGACAGCACACAGGGAATGGCTTCCCACTGCCAGAGGGCAGGGAGAGATGGGATAGTGGGAAGGAATTCCTGGCTGGGAGGGTGGGGAGGCCCTGGCACAGGTTGCCCAGAGAAGCTGTGGCTGCTCCATCCTTGGAAGTCCAAGGCCAGGCTGGAGGGGGCTTGGAGCACCCTGGGCTGGTGGAAGGTGTCCCTGCCCAAGGCAGGGGGTGGCACTGGGTGATTCTTAAGGTCCCTTCCCACCCAAACCATTCCAAGACTCCAGGACCCAGAAGAGCTCTTTCCCTGCTGCCCTCCCTGTGAGAACAGCAGCCCCACACTGACAGGCTCCACTCCCAAATACCACCAAGAAAATCCATCTGGGAGGTGGGAACACAGGACAGGGGCCTGTTCACGTCCGAGGAAACCAAAAACTGTGCAAAGATCTCTTCTGTGCCACCAGGGCTGGGGATTCCTCAGCCAACCCCACCGGGATGAATTGGGTCACTCCTGCTGCCTTCACCTGCAGGAGCTGCCACGGCTCTGCAGTGACTAATTAATGCTCCCACAATTTTAAACACGAATTCCAACCACCAGGAAGTCAAGTATAACACGTAGTCTCACATGCAATTCCGTTGTTTTTACAGTTCTCAGCATTTCATTAATTGACAGAAGTAAAACGTTTGTGCTGGAGCTCCAGCAGCCTCCAAAGCTTTTGGCCCCCCCTCCACACAGATATTGCAATTTAAGCTGGAACCAGCACGAGGCTCCCGACGCCTCCAAGGACAACAGAGCAGCTTATCAGGGTGAGAACTGGGAAAGAACAATGAACAACACAACTGCTGGGGGAGAAAGTTGACTTAGAATGAATCAAACTCGCTGTGTTTCTGGCACATCACTGAGTTCTCACCCAGCAAGAGAGAGATACGAGTGTCAACCCCCACAGCCATCACACCAGCTGAATATCCAGGGTTTTTCCAGCAGTTTTTCCAATCAGTTGCTGATTTTAAAGCAACAATTTTATAGTCTTAAAAATGGAAACAGGTAGAAAACACGTGGCATTTCCCCACATGCCACTTCCAGCAGGTTGCACTAGTACATAAAATCACACTGCTTCCAGAATTTTTGCTGAAAGTCAATAATCTCACACCCAAACTGCAGCGATGGTGTGAGAAGGATTCTCCTCTCATGGCTTTTTGAAAGGCCAGAGGATGCAGAGACAGGAGCACAAAGCACAAATACACCAATTACCAACAGGTAGCAGGGAACACGTGGGGGTTTACTCCAAATATCCCCACACAGGAGACAGTGAATGTTTTTCTTGTGTCCATGGCACAGTCACCTTCAGGGAATGTTAAATAAATGCTCCAATGCCTTCATCTCTTACTCTGTCAAGACAGAAACCCCCTGGAAGTAGAGCCAGGTGAGTTTAACACAGGGCACATCAATTCACTGTAATGAGTTTTCAAAGAGAAAACAAACCCCTGAAGCCAAGGATCACTGTTAAGTCATTCTTCATTTCAATCTTGCTTGGCTCCACCTGAAGACCAAAATGATGTTTCTCAACGAAGATTGGGACCACATTTTTTCACTCTTCTGTAACAGCTCATCATTAGAATGGGTTGGGTGGGAAGGACTTTAGGGATCACCAAGTGCCACCCCCTGCCATGGGCAGGGACACCTCCCACCAGCCCAGGTTGCTCCAAGCCCCGTCCAACCTGGCCTTGGACACTTCCAGGGATCCAGGGGCAGCCACAGCTTCTCTGGGCAACCTGGGCCAGGGCCTGCCCACCCTCCCAGCCAGGAATTCCTTCCCACTGTCCCACCTAACCCTGCCCTCTGGCAGTTAAAGCCCTTCCCTGTGTCCTGTCCCTCCATGCCTTGTCCCCAGTCCATCCCCAGCTCTCTTGTAGGCCCTTTTTGGGTACTTAAAATCAATGTAATTGTCAGAAAAATAACCGTATCAACCCCCCAAGCAGCAGTTCTTGCAGAACCCACCTGGAAGGTGGAGGAGGGAAGCCCTGATGGCACCTCCACCTGCTCCCAGGCCAGGGCCCCCAGCACTGCCAGCTCCTTCCCACAGGACCCCCGCAGAACCCCTTTGTTCCAGCCAACACTGGGAGCACTGCACGGTGCCCAGCTGATGAGATCATCCCCAGCAGCAAACTCCAGCAAAAAGCTTTTTGTTACGAGCTGCTCTACTTGAGTTTGCTCCATTTTCAGATTCATTAGTACAGAAGATGTTTTACAGAAAAATCCACTTTATTATTCCGAAAACATCCAGTACTTCCCCTCTTTTCTCCTCCATTTCTACCTCTTCAGATTTACAATATTTATAAGACACTTTTAAATTTTTGAGCCAAATTATTACAATCACGAGGGGATGAATTCTGGAGGGGTTTTTCTGTTTGAGGGTTGGCTTTTTTTCCCCACTGGTGTTTGAAAGAAGAAATACTTCCACATTCTACAGCACCACTTGAGTTATACTTTGCATTTATTCCACAAGTGATAAGAACATATTCTGAACTGCCCCTACCAGGCCTTGGGCTGAACACAAAGACAAATAAGGCAGGATGGGAGAGAAGGTTGTTACAGGACAGGGCACTGCTGAAGAATGAGGGGGGGGAATTACATATAAAGTAGAGCATATAACTCCCTTTATTTTTTATTTTTATTTTTTATTTTTACCTTTCCCCCAGTAAAACCCAAATACTGTTCCTGGGCTCCAGACAGCCAAGTCCTCCACCCTGAACATCACCCAGCATTTGAGGTTCAGAAGCTCCACCTGTCTGAGGGCACTGGCAATGGATTAAGCCAAAAATCCAGAGTATTCCAGACAAATCCACCATGCTCACAGGCTCCAAAGAAGCTGATCCTACAGACACACTCAAGAATATGGAACAAGCACAGGCAACATCAAGCTCCAAGAACACCAAAGCATCTGCAGAGTCCCTGTTTTCAGTGGTGGCTCCACACCTCAGGAGCTGGAGATCCCAGTTCTTTTCCCTCCTCAAGGCAAAAAGCATTCACACCAATCCTCCCCACTTTTGGGAGGTGCATCACCACCCAAACACTTCCCACAGCCACTTCTGCACTTAAGGAAAGGCTGAAGGCACGAGTCACAAACCCTGGAAGAGCAGCAAGACGGGGTCTGTCGTCTGTCCATCCTCTCCTAACCAGGCATTCCAGGCTTTGCCTTGTTTCAGGAATTGCTCCTGTGTTTCATGCAAGAAACTTGCTGGATAAAACCAAAAATAATCCCAGAATGGTTTGGGTTGGAAGGGACATTAAAGATCATCCAGTGCCACCCCTGCCATGGGCAGGGACACCTTCCACCAGCCCAGGCTGCTCCAAGCCCCGTCCAACCTGGCCTTGGACACTTCCAGGGATCCAGGGGCAGCCACAGCTTCTCTGGGCAACCTGTGCCAGGGCCTCCCCACCCTCCCAGCCAGGAATTCCTTCCCAATATCCCATCTCACCCTGCCCTCTCCCAGTTTAAATGGCTGCAGAGCTGAGATGTGCCACTGTACAGAACTGAAACCAAGCCCAGCACAGGGGCTTTTCTTGGTGGCCAGACCAGAGAAACGAAGAACAAAGGCAAAAGCCAGAAGCCTTGCAGTGTTTGGGAATCAAAGGAACCTCTGATTATCTCCTCTGCAATGACCAACCCCGCAGATCTCCAGGGAGGAACGGGCTGTGCGTTCCCAGCTCACTGTCCAGAAGGGAACTGGAGCCTCCAGAGAGTTTCACCCCGTGGTTGGTTTGTTCTTCCTTTCACCCAGGGATGTGCAGCCTCAGCCAGACTGAATGAATGAGTCACTTCATTAACCCCCAGTTTACACAAAGGACACGTGAGAGCAAGAGCCTGCCTTGAATCCAATCAACCCCCTGAGCACCTGGAAAACACTCAGTTTGTCTTTTTTCTTGAATATATTTTAAAAACCAATTAGTAGACTGACAGAAGTAATTTAGTAAAAACGAGCTGAGAGAGAGAACAACCCACAAGGCAATCTCCAGATTAAAAACATAAGATTTTAGTCATAAAACACAGCCTACATCCCTGTTTAGTAGATGAAAACTCTCCTCCCAATACACAACCCCCTCCTTTGGTATTATGCTTCTGAAAAGTGCAATATAAAGCAATTCATCTAGAAATTACAGCTCCTGTACTTTGAGAGATTCCCAGAAAAACCCTCACAGGAGATAAGCAGGGAGAGGAGAGTGTTTGGTGTGACCTGAATGCCTCAGGTGTGACACTCAGAGGACAAAGGTAACACTGGTAAGCAAAGATAACTTTTATTTGCACTTACTGAGACTTCTGAGCTGGGTTGTTTCCTCGACACCGCCAGCACCAGCACTCCCCTGTGCACAGGGCACTGCCTTCGAGGAAGGAAAGGCCATTTCTAGTGTGGTGAAGGTGAAGAGACTCGGAGAAAGCCAAATTCTGCACCTGGGACTGAGCACACCCTCGGCCAGTTTGCTGAGGACACCGAGCTGTGGGGAAGGAAGGGATGGGGCACCCAGAGGGACCTGGACAGGCTGGACAGGTGGGGCCGTGCCAACCTCAGGGGGTTCAACGAGGCCAAGGGCAAGGTCCTGCACAGGGGTCAGGGCAATCCCAAACACAGACAGGCTGGGGGTGAAGGGATGGGGAGCCCTGAGGAGAAGGACTGGGAATGCTGGTGGGGGAGAGGCTGGACATGGCCCAGCCCAGAACCCTCCCCACGCCCTGGGCTGATCCCTCAGCAGGGCAGGGGGGATTCTGCCCCTCTGCCCCTGTCTCAGCTGAGACCCCCCTGCAGAGCTGCTCCAGCCCTGGGAACAGCAGCAGGAGGACGTGGAGCTGCTGGAGAGAGTCCAGAGGAGGCCCCGGAGCTGCTGCCAGGGCTGGAGCCCCTCTGCTCTGGAGCCAGGCTGGGAGAGCTGGGGGGGTTCCCCTGGAGAAGAGAAGGCTCCAGGGAGAGCTGAGAGCCCCTGACAGGGCCTAAAGGGGCTCCAGGAGAGCTGGAGAGGGACTGGGGACAAGGCATGGAGGGACAGGACACAGGGAATGGCTTCAGCCTGAAGGAGGGTTGATTTTAACTGGATATTGGGCAGGAATTCCTGGCTGGGAGAATGGGGAGGGACTGGAATGGATTTGCCAGAGAAGCTGTGGCTGCCCCTGGATCCCTGGGAGTGTCCAAGGCCAGGTTGGATGGGGCTTGGAGCAACCTGGGCTGGTGGAAGGTGTCCCTGCCCGTGGCAGGGGTGGCACTGGATGGGCTTTCATGTCCCTCCCACCCAAACCCTTGTGGGATTCTGTGATCTGCCCACACAACCCCCCAGGGCCCAGAGGCAGCAGCACTAAAGCTCCTGATGGATCCCCGAGGCTCCAGTGCCTCAGAGGACACAGCCCACCCCCCCACCACCTGAGCACCAAATCAAATGATCGGTGAAGGACAAAGCAGAAAACCTGTCCCTGCACAAACCCATGCAAATGAACCTTTTGCCTGGCCTGTTCTTGTGGTTCTTACATTTTAATTTCTTTTAATATGCTCTAGAGAGGGGAGTGCAATCCTGTCCCACTGACTTAAAACATACATCAGAATAACTGACTCACATCACTCTGCTGCTCATGCTAAATTATTTGTATTTATTCCTCTGATCCCACAAAAAGAAAAAAAGTAAGTTTAGGCTTGAATTTAAAGCATTAACAGGATTGCTGAAAGAAAACTGCTTTGAAAAAGCCTGTTATCAGTCAATAAGTGCAGCTGGTGGATACTCAGCTTCCCTTGTAGTCTGACCTCTCTCATATCACAGGAACATCTTTCAGTTTAATGCAAAGCTTGTTTCATAAATAACAAGATCCTACAGTCTTTAAATTGAAAATTAAACTAATTTAAGGACAAAATGCAGGTCCTCCAAGGCACTTTGTAAGTGACCTTGCTTTGAAAGGTTAAAAATTCAGTGTGGAAAACGACACTACTCCAGGTGATCCCTGTGTGAGACAAGATATTCCTCACCAGAGCCCACCTCTATTTACTTCTCTCTTTCAGAGGGCAGTTCCTAACCTATGTTTATATTTTATTCCTCAATTTATAAGTTGTGAAGTTTCTTTTGAGCAACACAACAACTGTTTAGAGTAAAGCAAGGTTCTACAGTTGCACAGCCACGATGCCCTAATGCATCTCAACTTGGATTAACTATTTTAATGCACTTCTTGTGCTCCCCCTCACACACATGTGCAAAATGACTTCAGCACAACGCTGAATTATTCAAATAGAGTTGATAAAATAACTGCCACTGAAACTCTGATGAGATGTTAAAGATCTATAACCATCAGTCCTGCTTCCCTCCACCCTCCTCGGGCATCAGCTGCCACCCCTTCAGTTAAAAAAATGAGCAAAAGCAGAGTTACTGAACACCACAAACACCTCCTGTAAAAACACATCAAAGGACAAACTCGCTTTAGCTCCACACGGATTTTTAAGAGCAAGTTTTGCACTGTATAATTTCCTGTTGAGCTCACATTCAACCATTTGATTACATCAGCACCTCAGGATGATTTGGAAGATGTGAAGCTTGCCAGGGAATTTCATCTGGGAAACGCAACAGGCACAGTCAGCATTTCTGGCTGCTGAAAATTAAGTCTACAGATAAATTACATACTAGAGAAAATAAACACGCCCCGGACTCGAAGGAAGAAAAGCAGTTTAATTTTGATCAACTGTGGGCATTTCCCATGTTTTTTACAGGCATATCCCAGATGAAGAGCAGCCAGGGCCCTTCCAGAATCAAAATTCCAGGAAGGCAGCTGGCACTACCCGTTGCCAGAGGACACCTTGTCTGTGGGACCCAAGGGAAACCAGGGAATCTGGTCTTGGCACCTCCACCATCTGGAGTTCTGGGATAATAAATGGGCATTTAGGTCCTACTTCAAGATCACAGCCCAACCACACCAAGAATATTTCTCTTGGACAATTCCTGTTCTCCCACTCCCCACGTGCCATTTCCTGAACAGAAAGGGGACAAAGAAAGGGATGCCCAGAGAAGCTGTGGCTGCCCCTGGATCCCTGCAAGTGTCCAAGGCCAGGCTGGACAGGGCTCGGAGCAACCTGGGCTAGTGGAAGGTGCCCCTGCCCATGGAGGGGGTGGCACTGGATGGGCTTTAAGGTCCTTTCCAACCCAAATGGTTTTTCACACATCAGTCAGAAGCAGATTCCCCCATCTGCTTTCCTGAGGATGACACTCCGAAGCATCACCACCATCCCAAAACTCAATGATCAAGAAAACCAGCCAATATTCCAGTTTAAAGTAAAACCCCCGAGATCAATATTCCATTTGAAATCCACGTGAACATCAGACTCCCAAGAACAGCCAGCGCTGCTCTGAACTCCAAGGGCAGACTGGGAAGGCTCAGAGGGTTCAGTGACTCCCTGCCAGAATCCAGCTGGATTCCCTGCGAGTTTGTGTCGCTGCCTCTTCACGAGCCCTGCTGAGGAACTGCAAACTGCTTTAGGAACCTCAATTTTGCCCTATCGAGAGCATAAAAAGCCAGTTTTCACTCTGATCACTGCACAGCCCGTGGCAAGTTTGCCATCCTGGTAAGGGGGGACAGAAAGTGCAGGTGGAGGGCAGGAATCCCCTGGTCAGGCGTTGTTGGGGACACGCACACAAATAAAGCCACACACAGAAAATCACCCACAGAAATGAAAAAATAACACATATTCCTGGCTTCAATTGAAAAAGCAAAGGCCAGAACAGCTCTTGGAGGTTCAGACTTGAAGACACAAGTGTTTGGGAATGACACAGCAGCTTATGGAGGAGATTAGAAGTAGCCTGGAAAGAGTTAAATCTTTAAGAAGAATCCTGGACAACTCTGTCCTTACTGTAACCTCCCTTCCTCTGCTCTGCCCTGGTCACTCCCTTACTTAATTCCATAAATGTGTTGCTCTCACTTTCCCAAGAGGACTCAAGTTACCAGGACCCTCTGGAGTGTTATTTTCTGTTCTGCCGTTTAACAGTCAGTTACCAAAATAACTCTTCTGTTCTCCCAGTGTCACCTCTGGACCATTTCCTCCTCTCATTATATAACCAGGGAGCTCTGCTTTAAAAGGGAATCTCCTTTTATCACAGGAAGTCAATCCCCCAAGGGGAAAAAACATCAAGTCTGTGGTATGTTTAAACAAGACACCGTCAGCTGATGCCAGCCAGAGTCAGGATTTCTGGGAGCAGTGGATCACATCCCGTGCTACAACCAACCCTCCAACAGGCTTTTTGAAAGGGCTTTGCAGCAAAAAAAAGAAAATTACCCTGCATTGAATACATCCAGATGGCCTTAAACAGGATTTGGGAAGCAAGGGACAGGAATAAGGGAGGAAAACAACAGCGTAGGATGGACGGGAGTTGGGGATAGAGAGAAGGAAGGAGGAGAGGGAGGAACAGAGAGAAGGAAGGAGGAGAGGGAGGAACAGAGAGAAGGAAGGAGGAGAGGGAGGAACAGAGAGAAGGAAGGAGGAGAGGGAGGAACAGAGAGAAGGAAGGAGGAGAGGGAGAAGGAAGGAGGAGAGGGTGGAACAGAGAGAAGGAAGGAGGAGAGGGAACAACGAAGGAAAAAGGGGAGGAAGGAATGAGGAAGAGGAGGAAGGAGAAGGAACAAGCAGAAGAAGGAAAGGGCGGAACAAGGAGTCGGAGCAGGTGAGCCGAGTAAAACCTGTGGCACAAAACCAAGTCGTTAATTCGGTAATTAAGGGCATATAACAAATCAATGATTTCGAACTAACGGCCTTTGTGAATCCCAACCCTTTCCTGATCAATCACTACCTAAGGGGGATTCCAGGAGCTTCTGCTGGAAGAGAGCAGCGGGCATGGACATCTCTGTGGGGAAAATCCTGAGCTTCCATCTCCAGAGAAAAGCAGGGTGCAGAGGAGCCTCCAAGAGCTGCCTTCAGAGACAAGCACAGGAGGGTGTGCCCAAAGAAAAAGTCTGTCAGCAGGACCAGCAATTACTGCTAATTTGGCAAGTTAAAACCATTCGCAGAAGAAAAATGATCTGGAAGGGAAAAGGAGTTTATTCGTGTTCCCCAACTCAGCTGCATGTTCATTCCTTCTGGGAGCGGGGAAGCTGCCAGCCGAGGAGCACAAAGCATCAGAATAACACAGAATACCCTGCGTTTACGAGCTGTTACAGTTTTAAGAACACGATAACCACCGATGCAACAATCTCAAAAAGTTGGTATTTTAGGGTTTTTTTTTAACACCATTAATACCCAGAGGTCTCAAATAAATATGCGGCTTTTTGGATAAAATTTGGGTTTCAGCAAGCAGGCAATGCCTTACAACACTCCTCTGCATTCAGATGCAGAGCTCTTAATTCCTAGTAAAACCACCACTGCTGTTAGGGGGAAGTACAAGCCTAAAAATGGTACTTTTAGTCAAATTATAGCATCTCTGCTTAAAAGTGAATTCCCAAGCTGAAAATAGATTGGACCAAAAGCAAATCAGCTCGAGTTACATCAACCCAGTGCTAATGCAGATATACATCCCTATAAATCCAGTCATTCACCAATTACACCAGGGCAAGCTCCTAAGAGGGTCACTCCAGGACAAATATGTAATCCCCAATGTGACACTTGATCCTATTGCCCTACATGCTCTGTCCAAATCCCAATGCAAAAAAAAAGTACATTTTACCTAAAAAAAAAAAAAAAAACCCACCAAAAACCAGTTAAAAAAAAAAATCCAGTGCTCAGAACACGAGATGGAAATATCCTTTAATTCTCGTGTCCTAAGTGCTTAAATAGGTTAAAATACAGCCTAAGGAAAATAATATATATATATATGTGCTTTAAGCATAAAGATATCGTGCAGAAATTAACCCTGCAGGTTACATCCGTTGTAGTATCATTTATAAATGCAAATTTATTGCATAAAACAGAGCTTGAGCCACCCACAGCATCCTGCAGAGTCCCCAGCAGGACCACTGGACACATGTACTGGGTGACAGAGGTCATGGCAAATCACCCCAAAAGCATTTAGTGCAAGATTTAAACCTCAGTGACGACTCATCCTGGTGATCACACCCGGAGCTGTGCCCAGCTGTGCTGCTGGAGGTGGAACAAACTCCCACCCTTGGGAGCTGCTTCCTGCAAACCTCCAGCACGTTGAAATCACACCCAGCAAGTGCTGAGTGACCAAACATTCACAGGATCCAGAGGTCCAGGATGGTTTGGGTAGAAGGGGCCTTAAAGTCCATCCATCCCACCCCCTGCCATGGGCAGGGACACCTCCCACCAGCCCAGGTTGCTCCAACCTGGCCTTGGACACTCCCAGGGATCCAGGGGCAGCCACAGCTTCTCTGGGCAACCTGGGCCAGGGCCTCCCCACCCTCCCAGGGAGGAATATCTTCCCAATCTCCCATCTAACCCTGCCCTCTGGCAGTTTGAAGCCATTCCCTCTTGTCCTGTCACTCCATCCCTTGTCAATAGTTTATATTTCTTGCAGCTCCTCCAGGCCCTGCAAGGCCACAATCAGGTCACCCCAAAGCTTCTCCTCTCCAGGCTGAACAATCCCAACTCTCCCAGCCTTTCCTCCCAGCAGAGCTGCTCCATCCCTCTGATCACCTTGGTGCCTCCCCTGGACTCTCTCCAACAGCTCCATGTCCTCCCTGTGCTGTTCCCCAGGGCTGGAGGCAGCACTCAGAGTTACAGGCAAAGCAACACTGGTGAAGCTGTGCATGAGGAACTCCCCACTGGGAACCCAACAGCAGGTCCCAACACAATATATTTCATTTACTACTGCACATTTACATCACTTAAATCCACAGCTCCTGCTAAGAAGTCCGAAACATCCAGTTCTTACCATCTAGAACCCTTTTTATAACTGCTCTGATTCACGACCGACAAGAGAAACGATTCACTCCCACCACAGAAGCCCAAAGGAAGGAAGAGTGAGTGACTCAGTGCTTTGTCTCATTCTTTGCCTCCCCAGTCTGCAGAGCCTCATTTAGAGCCTCTGCTGGGGCTGCTGGGGGAGTTTTGTCTTTGCTCTCCCAGTTCTGAAGTGTCCAATTACCTAATTAATAGTAGAGAAAGTATCCATGGACAGCAGAAGAACTCCTCTGAGATTCCTTAAGACCAGCACAGATAAGCACAGGAGCATCTTTTACAAGAGCACACACTTAATAAAACAGCAACAGAGAAATGGCCTTGACAGAGTCAGAAATTGAGGTCAAACACAAAAAAAACAAGCACCAAAAAGAGGAAGGAGAGGAAAAACCCCATCAGCAACACCAAAAACTCCCCATCCCTGGAAATGTCCCAGGCCAGGCTGGACAGGGCTTGGAGCAACCTGGGCTAGTGGAAGGTGTCCCATGGCAGGGGGTGGGACTGGATGAGCTTTAAGGTCCCTTCCAACCCAAACCATTCTTGGATTGTAGGAAAATGAAACATTTCAGATTCCGTGTTCTTGTGTTTGGTGATAACACCATTTCAGTTCCCCAGAAAGGGAACCTGAGTGCAAATAGATATTTGTAGGACTTAATTATTAATTAATTAATTCCTGCAGACAGGCAGGAATTAAGCACTTGGAACTGCTATGAACAGGATGCTAATGGGAATCTGAAAGTTGTGCTTCACTGACACTTTTCCTGTAATCCCCATGCATTTTTTAAGCACCTAACCATTAGTAGTTTTAATTTGACTGGGTTTCAGACACACTGAGAGGAATTCCAAGTGCTTAATTCCTGCCTGTACCCTAAGTACTGTCTGCACTCAGGTTCCCTTTTTGGGGAACTGAAACGGTGGAACCATCAAACACAAGAACAGTGAGTTTGGATTAGGGGTCTGATTTTGATTTGGGGTCTGGAGCATCTCCCTGATGAGCAGAGACTGCAGGAGCTGGGCCTGGTCAGTCTGGAGGAGAGAAGGTGAGAGGGGATCCATCAATCCACACAAACATCCCCAAGGGCTGCCAGGATGGTCCCACACTCTGCTCAGGTGCCCAGGGACAGGACGAGGAGCGATGGCCACAAACCAAACCACAGCAAGTTCCACCTCAACCCGAGGCAGAACTTCTCTCCACGAGGGTGGAGAGCCTGGAACAGCTGCCCAGGGAGGGTGTGGAGTCTCCTCTCTGGAGACATCCCAATCCCACCCGGACACGTCCCTGTGTCACCTGCTCAGGTGACCCTGCCTTGGCAGGGGGCTGGATGATCTCCAGGTGTCCTTTCCAATCCCAACCATTCCATGATCCCGGTTTAAGCCTTTCCAGTGAAGGTCTGTATGGTTTGGGGTGGCCTTTTTCATCCCAAGCCTTAATGCTCTGCACTGCTCTTACTCACCCCCCTGACAGTGTTTCTCCATCTCACTCTTTGATGAGTTTGATGAGTGCTCAGCATCCTCTTTTCCGAGCAGTTCTTCCTACTTCCCCTTTAACAGAACTGATGCAGCTTCCAAAAATGATTGTAGAAATCCCACCTGAGCACCAACCCATTTCTCAGCACTGCAGTCCCGGCGCGACAACCTGATAAAAACCATAACGTGGAGGAAGGATGGAGCCTCAAACCAGCTTTGTTGCAGGAAAAAAAAAAAAAAAAAAAGCCATAATAATACGGAAACAAACCCTCAGCATCAACTCCTGGGAGGACAAACTGCCAGAGTGTCTCCAGCAAAGAGCTGGAGTCACACACACCCCCCACAGTCAGCACAAGAAACAAGTGGGAGGGGAAGAGATAAGACCAGGTAAAAGCACGTGGGTGTTTTTCGGCCCCCTTCAGAGGATTTTAAGTATTTCACAAGCATCAGTGCAATCACATGGAGATGTTTGCTCCAGCCCTCAGTGTGAGAGCCCAGGGTTTGCACTCCCAAGGATGAATTGAGCCCGGGTTGGAGCACTTCGGGAGTCGCAGCTCCAGGGTATGTAAACACACTTTGAAACTCCCTGATAAATGCTCCCATAGTTTTACTTTGTTTAAAGCAAGCGTCAACACCCTAAATTCAGCTGAAAAAAACAGCTTTTGGGGATGATGTAGCTCTAATACAATTTTACAGAAGGAACAATGACTCACTCCCAGGCGGGAATGTGTTGGAAGTGTATGACCTAATACTCGGGAGAAGTTTGCTTTTCCAAAAAGATCCAGTTTTAATCTGTGCAGTATCTCCCCAACCAGTAAAGTCGTTAAAAGGGAGAGCTTTTGCACAAAGGAATTCACAAAATTACCTCTTTTGTGGCCTTTTTTTTTTTTTACATCTTGTCAAAATCCAACCAGCCAATCCCCCACTTACCCAACCCCAATTTCAAACCTCAGACTGGCCACTTCTCCCTGGAATTCCATCGCTGGGCTGGCTCTCCAGCCCAGGCCATCGGAGGGAAGGAGAGCCCTGCTCCAACGTGCCAGGCAGCACGAAGAGTTCAGCAGCAAAGGGGGATGGAGGTGCTAAATTCAAGCTTTAGAACCCAGCAGATATGAGACATTAGCAAGCCCTGAGCACTTGACTGACGAGCAGGACAAGCTGACTTCACGCTCGACTGGATTCCCAACAGTCCTGCTGAGGATCCTCCAGCGCTGAAGGGCTGGTTTTTCAGATGTTCTGTTCAGACAGCAGCTCTACAGCTCTCTGAAGAGCTTTGGTAGAATGACACAGAGCCCCAAACGATTTGCTGTGTTTAAAATGCCAGTGACCACCCCTGAGTCGGGCCCTGCGCCGTCCCGGCCTCTCCTCTGCTCATACTTGCAAATACTCCGGGTAAAAAGGGGGCGAAGTGTAGGTGGAAAATGGGAGTGAGTGACACGGGCTAATCAGGATTTTAATCATGCTAATGGATGTGATTAACTGCATACTTCTCCCCGCAGCAGCCCGATAGCAGGAGCGAGCTGCTCATCCCACGTTAATCCCCGGCTACACCATGTGTGTCACGTCACCCCGGGCACGGGGACACACCTGACACCTAACCCTCCTCCCACCCACCCAGCAAAACCTGCCACCCTGCCAGCACAGCCCCCTGGGGCAGGGGATGGACTCCAGCCCTGCACTGAACTCTCCTCACAGCAAGAGTTACCGCTGGAAATCCAACCTCGGCCAAGGAAAGCCAATCCAGGGCTATTGCATTACACAAACCTCCCTCAGTAATGACACTACCACTCTTTCTTTTTTTTTTTATTTGCTGGTTTAGCCCAAATCACAGGGACCTTGGGAGCTTTATCTCAACGTCAGTATCTTGCTACTCCCTGGAGGAGCCACTAATTCAGCAGTTGCCAGACAAAATAGGACTAAAATAAGGCAAGGGTTAAAAGAGCAACAACAAGGAGTAGCCTTTTGTAAGAGCGAGGGAAGAAATCAGACCCTTCCCTCACTGTCTCCAGGGGAGAACAGAATAAATAACCCAGCATCCCTCCCACCTTCCAGCAGACATTTCCAGGGAGGAATGTGCATTATGGAGTTTGAATGCCCCATCATTTACATACACAGCCATTTTTCACCCAGGGAGGAACTCACACTTCCCATTAACACGGTGCCTCCCATGTTTTCTGCGGCAACAACTGCAAATATCCTGCTCTCAAGCATTCTTAAATAGGGGCTTGTGTGGCAACACACCTAACTGGACAACTTAATCAGAGGGGTCTAAGACTAATCTTGTCTGGGACAAACCCTTAGCACCACCCTGATGTGTTTTTTAAGAGCGCCAGAGCATCACACCAATGTCTGTTCATAACCCTTTGGGGTCAGATCTCCCAGTAATTTCAAATAACTTCAATATTTAATAATTTCTAACATAAAACTTGATTAAGAAGCAACACAGAGCACTGTGTGAGCCACAAGCATTTCATTCTTCTCGCCACCAAGTTCAAATCTGCATAACATCCCCAGCAGCTGATTTCACTGACCTTTCCGTCCCACAAGAAATTCTTTTACACGAGCAGAACACTGAGCCATGAAACCGGTTCCTGAGCCGTGGGAGGCTGCAGAAATCCACCCCACAGGGGTGTGCTGCCCCAGCCTACCTGCCCACTTATTCCCATGGGCTGAGCACACTCGGCCCAGCTTTTACGCCGCCTCCTCAGGAGCCTGATGCAAAGGACACCCACCCTTTCTTTGGGAGCTCGGATCCAAGGGACACCCACCCTTTCTTTGGGAGCTCGGATCCAAGGGACACCCACCCTTTCTTTGGGAGCTCAGATCCAAGGACACCCACCCTTTCTTTGGGAGCTCAGATCCAAGGGACACCCACCCTTTCTTTGGGAGCTCGGATCCAAGGGACACCCACCCTTTCTCTGGGAGCTCAGATCCAAGGGACACCCACCCTTTCTCTGGGAGCTCAGATCCAAGGGACACCCACCCTTTCTCTGGGAGCTCAGATCCAAGGGACACCCACCCTTTCTTTGGGAGCTCAGATCCAAGGGACACCCCCCCTTTCTTTGGGAGCTCAGATCCAAGGGACACCCACCCTTTCTCTGGGAGCTCAGATCCAAGGGACACCCACCCTTTCTTTGGGAGCTCGGATCCAAGGGACACCCACCCTTCCTCCAGGAGCTGAGCCCCGTGGCAGATGAGGGCTCCCTGCTCTGCCACCATCCCCTCCTTCCCTCCTCCCCAGCTGAGCATCACTTCACTGGCCTCCAAGGAGAAATAAAGCCCAGAGATAATCAGTTCAGTTGCTGTGGACACAGACGTTTGGCTAAGCAGGAGATTCATCTGTTTTAGTTGGGACAGGAAGAATAAACACGGAGCTCCAGGAAATAACTCCCTGCCTTCCAGAGCAGTATCAGCTTCTGCAATTTGCCTTTGAAACCCCAGAAGTACATGAACAAAGTATCATCTTGTTGTCTACAATCAGACTGGCAACAACACGATGATTAACGTGCCTTGAACTCTTCATCCTCAGCGCAGGAGACTGGAATTTTATCTTCCAGTCTGTGTCTGGACTAGCAAAATAAATGAATTGGGACTTTTCTGGGCCAAACCAAGGTATAGTTACACGTTACTTGGCTTTTAAGTAACCATCACTTTCATTTGAATTGCAAGCAGCTTGAATTCACCCTGACAGACTCAGACCTTGTCTGACCAGTGGTTTCCCTTAGTCATAAGTTTGGTGTGTACCAGAATCTCGAAGTCTGCACATGATGCAGAGAGACAAACTTAGTCCAAGTACTGAGTTCTTAGCTGAAGAGATCATTAGTTTAGCAAACAGGAGTAAGTTTAAGCTGGAGGCACAGGAGAGCAAGGCCTGTGCTAACAGCAATAGGTCTACACCAGACCTGAACTCTGCAAGAACTCAAACGAATCTGAGCCATTAAACAGGATTTATTTCTAGGGAAGTAAGGCAACCACTAAAATACTACAGGGCTTGGGACCTCAAATATAATTATAGCTCCATTCCCTAAAATAAGGGCTGTGTCAGCCCTTTTACCAGAAAGAACATGCAACTCATTTGTTTAAACTGAGCACTCATCAGACTTCGCATAACGAGCTTAGGACTGGAAATCCAATCACATCCCAGCCTCCACACAGCCCCACCTTCTGCCCCTCCAAACCCCCAATTTGATTCTGTTGCTCAGGCTGTTGGAGGGGGGTAGGGGTGTTTAATATCACGACAGAAGAGTTTAAGCAATGCTTTGGTGATTAAAACCTTAATTGCCTGTGTCCTGGGAAGGGGAGGTAGGAGTGCACTAAGCCCAAATACCTCAGAGTTAGTATTTCCATCTTGAAACGGCACTGACCAGCACACCCTGCTACCAGGGGGAGTCCAAGGTGGTTTCAGCAGTCCCTGGGAGGCTGTTGTGTGATCACTGGTCCCTCTGCTCCACTCCCCACAGTGCCCAGAGCCAGCTCGCCCAGAGCAGCGGGCGAGGGCTCCGGGGATGAGTTACCCACCCCAGCACCCCACTCACCACCTCCAAAGCTCCCCGCAGACAAATGAGGCAGCTTGTTAAAACAGATCTCCAGATATGCTGCAAGGGTGAGGTCCTGCAGCTCCCAGAGCCGGGTCCTGCTGTCCCACAGCCCTGGGAGCTGCCCCAGGGCCACGGGCACTGCCTGACAGACACTGGCCTTTCACAAACAAGCTGATAAAGTCAGATATTAAAGCCCCAGCGAGTCTCTGCCAGCACAAGCCTCCTACCAACAGGCTTCCCGTTTGTTCTTTAAGGACAGGAGTGACATAATCCCCTCCTAACACCCTCTGAGGGCTGGGGGGGAACGAGGGGTGACCCACAAACTGTCCCCATGGCAACACTGGGCTCGAGTTGGACTCGCAGGGCTGGGATCTTCAAGCCACTGACACTTCTTTGTATTATCTGATATTTCCCTGATGTCATTGCTGCAGAGACACACAAAAACAGATTTAATATCCACGGCCTTCAGCTTTAGAGTCAACAATCACAGCCACAAACAGATCAGCTATTCTGCCTTCAAGCTTATTATTTGTCACTAACATGTAATTATCACCACCAAAGAAAACAAAAGGCACAGGATATTGCTGCTGTCGCAACAGCAAGTCAGTTGAGCTTCTTTTTCAAACTGAGAAAGCCCATCTCTTCTGATGCAAGAAAGCCAAAAAGGACAAAAAAAATAAAAAAGTTAAGAAGAGCATCTGGAAAGATAATAATCAAATCCATCGGTTCTTGCAAGGAAAATAAACAAAAAAGACACACAGTGCAATTAACAGACAGGTCAACATCACCATCAGCACAATTCTATCGTGAAGCTGAATATTTCTGAGTTACAATTTGCCCTTCCCAATGAAAGGAGGAGTTAATCAAACTGCAGCAGCACCTTGCAGATATAACACAGCAAAAACACACCAGATGGAATAACCAAGGCCTGGCAAGGAGGAACCAAGCTTTAAAGTTGTAAAACTCCAGCCCAGCCCAGCCCCTTCAGTTTAGAAAATGAAGCTACAGCAGCATCACACGCAGGGCTGGAGGCCCCGAGCAAGGCTTGTTACTCCACCCCTGAAATACTGAGCAGGACTTGCTGTCTATTATGTTATTCAAGAAGCCTCTCAGCTGAAACTGGGAGCTGGGGAGAACGTGGTTCCTTGAATAGAGGAGCGCAGCTTTAAAACTAAGAAAAGAAAATTAGGAAAAAAAGCTAAAATAAATGAGTTTATTTGTTAAATCCACGCAGCAATCAGGGGAAGGAAAGAAAGAAGAAAGGGAGCAACCAAGTAAGAGAGATCAAGAAGCACCTAAAGAAAAGAGACCCCAACATCTAAATTCGGGTTTAATAGGTTCACAGATCAGGCTTTCGATATGTTCCCAGACCACGCTTTGAACACACCCCTGCAGGACGGGGAGAGCTTACACACAGCCTACTCCCAGGATACGCTCAGAAACGGCCCTTGGCAGCAGAGCAGCATCTTCAGCACCAAGAAACTTCACCGTTCTCAGTTTAAACTCACTGCCAGCAGCCCCGCACCGGGCCGTGGCGAACACCCGCTAATCCCTGCGGCTCCTGACCCTGTGACCGGGGTTTGCTCATCCCGAAAGCGGGCCCGCCGCGTATTTATGGCTCTGGCCGAGCCTGCCATGACTGAGCAGAGGCCTCCCCGCGCATCCCCCCGGCCGCCACACCCAGCCCCGGCCCGGGCTCAGCCCGCTCCCGGCCTTATAAAGCCGGGACCAAGGCGGGTCCAGCGGGGGAAGCACGGGGGGGAAACCCCCGCGCAGGAAAGTTTGGGGACGTCCCGGCGCGAAGCAGCGAAACGCAGCGTCACCGTCCCCGAAGGCGCGCTCCCCGCGTGCCGCGGCGGGGCCGTCCCATCCCGGGGGATCCTGCGGGAGCGGCGCCGGGAAGCGGCGGCTCCCCCGGGACCACCGCGGGCCCCCCCGGAGCCGCCCCAGCCTCGCCCTCCCGGCAACAAAGCCGCGCCCCGGCCGCTCCCGCTTCCTCCGCCGGCTCCCACGGGAGATGCTCCGGGACGCGGCGGGACCCGCCGGCCTCCCTCTGCCCATCCGCGCGTGGCTCCCCCGCCCCGCGGCCCCGGTGACCCCCTCCCCGCCCGGCCCCCCGCGCACGGGCGAGGCCGGAGCCCCGGCTCGGCGCCCGCAGCGTGCCCGGGGGTGCTCCCCGCCGCCCGCAGCCCCCTGCACGCGGCCTTACCGGGCGCAGGGCGCGGGGCAGCGCCGGTCGGATGCGGCCGGCGGGAGCGGCTGTGCCCGGCGGGCCCGGCGGGAGGCGGGAGCGGCCGCGCGCTGGCCTCGCGCCAGCAGCACTACCCCGCCGCCCGGGGGACGGGTCTATGCGGGCGCCTCGGCCAATCAGCGCCGCGCCGCGCCCGCCCCCCGCCACTCGGAGCGAGTGCGGGCGGCGCGCGAGGGGGGGGGGGCCGAGGCGGCGCGGCCCGGGCCGGGCAGCGCGGTTGGGTGCGGCGCGCGGCCACCAAGGGGCGGGGCAAAAAGGGAGGGGAGGGGCCAAGGGGGAGGGGCCAAGAGGAGGGGCGGGGCCAGGGAGTGAGGGGGCGGTGGGGAACGGGGGGGACACGGCTGAGGAGAGAGGGGCGGGGGGGACATGGACACAGATGAGGGGCTGAGGGGACATGGACACCGATGAGGGGCTGAGGCGGAGAGGGGCGGGGGGGGGGGTGGACAGGACACAGATGAGGGGCTGATGGGACATGGACCCAGAGAGGGGCTGAGGAGAGAGGGGCGGTGGGGACATGGACACAGATGAGGGGCTGAGGGGGCCAGGACACAGATGAGGGGCTGAGGAGAGAGGGGCGGGGGGGGGAGGGGGGGGGACATGGACACAGATGAGGGGCTGAGGAGAGAGGGGCGGGGGGGACATGGACACAGATGAGGGGCTGAGGAGAGAGGGGCGGGGGGGACATGGACACTGATGAGGGGGTGAGGAGACATGGACACAGATGAGGGGGTGAAGAGAGAGGGGCTGAGGGGACATGGACACAGATGAGGGGGTGAAGAGAGAGAGGGGCCGGGGGGACATGGACACAGATGAGGGGCTGAGGAGAGAGGGGCTCCTCCCCAGCTGGGGAAGCCCAGGGCAGGAAGACCCGGTTTCTGGGTCCCAGCACACACGGCCAGAGCATGTGGAGCTTCTCGTTCATCAGCACCCCAAAATCCTTCTCAGGGCTCTTCTCCATCCCCTCCCCACACAGCCTGTTTGTGTTTGGGATTGCCCTGACCCCTGTGCAGGACCTTGCCCTTGGCCTCGTTGAACCCCCTGAGGTTGGCACGGCCCCACCTGTCCAGCCTGTCCAGGTCCCTCTGGGTGCCCCATCCCTTCCCCACAGCTCGGTGTCCTCAGCAAACTGGCCGAGGGGGCCTCAGTCCCACTGTCCATGTCACTGACAGAGCTGTTGGACAGTCCTGGTCCCATTCCAGCCCCTGAGGACCCCACTGCTCACTGGTCTGCACTGGGACCCCGAGCCATTGACCACAGCTCTGAGTGTGACCATCCAGCCCATCCCTTATCCCCGAGTGTCCCATCCACCAAATCCATGTCTCTCCACTTCAGAGACAAGGGTGTCCTGTGGGACAGCATCAAACACTGTGCAGAAGTCCAGGTGGGTTACGTCGGTCGCTCTTCCCTCACCCACCATCGCTCACGAACCGACTTTGTCAGGCACAATTTGCCCATGGTGGAACCATTTCCACGTGCATGTGGCTGAAACTCCCTCAGACAAGAGAGAGGTGAGACCGTCCACGCTTGGTACAGTGACACCAACCACACAGGAGGAATATTCAGCCTCACTTTTTGTGGATGAACCATCGCAACCTATTTTGCGAGTTAATCCAGGCAGGAGGGAGGGAGGGAGGGAGGGACACCATCCCCTCTCTTGTTGACAGCCAGGCTCCTGCGTGTGCCCCAGGGCTGTCTGTGTCACCCATCTGCCCGGAGGGAGCTCCAGAGCTACTAAATCCCATGAAAATCCGTGATACATCGGCCTGCTAGATAAGAAAATCAAAGCGTGGTGACTAAATTAAAACAAAAATAGGTGTGTCTCATGTCTGGTCACTGGAGGGAGGAAACACCCTTTGCATCAGGCGTGGAAGGGCCCACACCCCATCCAGGTTGTGTTGCAGCTTCTGCCCACCCTCCTCCTCCCAACCCTCTGAGCGTGGGTACATTTGCAGGGCCAGAGCCGGGAAGGGAGCAGGGAAATCCCGTGCCCTGATGAAAGGCATATCTATAACTGCTTAGACCATGTGCTATTTTTAAGCTCCGAGATAAAATAGCATCCTAATGGCTTTCTTTGGGAGCGTCGGGCACAGTTTGAATGTCAGGGCTGTCCCAGCCTACCCTGAACATCAGAGGCTTAAAGATCCCCCTCTCTCCTTGGGAAATCCACCTCTCTTCTTCTCCGAGACTTTCTGTCAAGTCCCTAAGATGGGGTAGACCCTGGTTCTACTGCAGGATGGTAATTCCTGGGTCTGTAGAGTGGATGTATTAGTGCAACAAAAACTATTGGGTTACAACACAGCACTACAGCAGAAACTAGTGGGTTACAACACACTAATGCAGCAAAAAGTGGTGGGTTACAACACACCGGTACAACAAAAAGAAGTGGGTTCCATCGGTGCTGTGTCAGGGAGAACGTCTGACCACGGGGCTGACCTGCTTTTGGCTTCAAAAAGAACTGGCTCTTTTCTCCTAAATTCCAAGCCTGGAATTTATTCCCCAGAAGAAAAGCCTGAGAGCTCAAAGCCAGGCCTTCACTGCACAACGTCACACAGGAGAGGTCCTTCGGTGGATTAAGGACAAAAATCCCAGCCTGGCACACCTGGGTATTTAACCCAGCACAGGGATATGATACACCCTTAATGCCATAGGTGTGTCCCTTGTAAACTCTATGTTGCAGCAGCAGCTGTCCACCTGAATCCAAACATCCCTCTGCCGTTGCACAAGGGGCTTCTGGCTTTCCCAAACCTGGCTCTGTGACCCTGGGAATGGGCTACCAGCTGTGGGGTTTCCCTCCATTGAAACCAAGTAAATCATGGGATGGTTTGAGTTGGGAGGGACCTTAAAGACCATCTAGTTCTGATGCTCTATATGTCTGTAGAGCATACAGCAGTCCAGGTGTCCCATCACTGCTCTCCCACCCACGCTGCCAGTTGAGAGCAGCTTCTTCTGGTTCTCTCATCCCCATTTCAGAGCGGGACTCTTCACCAGGACCTGTAGTGACAGGACGAGGAGCAAAGGGCTCCAACTGGAAGACAGGAAATTTAGGTGAGATGTACGGAAGAAATCCTTCCCTGTGAGGGTGGGGAGGCCCTGGCACAGGTTGCCCAGAGAAGCTGTGGCTGCCCCTGAATCCCTGGAAGTGTCCAAGGCCAGGCTGGACAGGGCTTGGAGCAACCTGGGCTAGTGGAAGGTGTCCCTGCCCATGGCAGGGGGTGGGAATTGGGTGATCCTTAAGGTCCCTTCAAAACCAAACCCTTCTATGATTCTCTAATTCTATGATCTCTTTCTTCCTCTTTGTGACATATGACATCCTCCTTGCACATCTTCAGCTGTTACTTCTTTTACCCCATTAAGTGTAGCTTCTCCTTACACTGAGAACTGGGATTCCTGAATTTCTTAGGTCCTGCCCTGCCCCAGCCTTAGCCAGTGGAATTTTTATCATTGCCACTGGAAGAAGCAGGGTGGAAGAGAGTTTTATACCTCACTTTGTATCTGAGGAGCAAATAACTTGTTCCTGACCAGAAGGAATGAAAGGCAATATATAATATGAGCTGCACCTCTACCCTCCACACAGATGAATTCCTGTAACTCTTCAGAAATCACCAATATAAAGACAGAAAGGGCTGCTTCCCAAGTGAACAACCAATGGATGTGTCCTCTTAGCTGTTACTGTGCTTACAAGCCTGTCTTGCCCAGAAGATCTCATTGCTCCTTTGTTATTCCACCCAAGCTTAGCATGGCTTCCTGGGGCACTGCTGATATGAGACTTCCTTGTTTTCCTTTAAAATCTGAAGTCTGTCCTTTGCTTTCTGGGAGCAATTTCAGGTCACACTCCGTTTGTTGCCTCCTCGCGTATTTCCCCTATGCAAAAATTCAAAGCGTCTCATTTATCTCTGTTTATCCCTCAAAAGAATACAACCTACTCCTCCACTTGCTTTTCCAGCTGCTTTTCCGGGCTCCCTGAGTCCTCTCCATCTGCATTTGGCCTGAAAGGCAGGGCAGCAGAACCACTTTGGCTCTGGCAGACAAAATCTCTGAGACGCTGCAGGTGTGTCCGTCCTCGCCCGAGCAAAGGGGGGTTGTTTTGCCCGGTGGGGCTGGTGGAGGGACGGGAGGTGTTCGGGCCATGCTCTGCCCTTTCATCAGGCCAGACAGTGAAAGTGGCTGGGGCCGAGGGAAGGGGACCGGCTCATCTCCCTAATGATCGCTCCATTAGCGCGGCAGGTAAGGCAGGCTGGCATCAGCACTGCCCAGGGGGTGAGTCACCTGCGGCACCGAGGGAGCCGCGAAGGGAAAGCCCGAGCCCGGGGAGAGCTCCAAAGGGAAAGCCCGAGCCCGGGGAGAGCTCCAAAGGGAAAGCCCAGAGCTCCTTCCTCACCGTTTTGGCGGAGCCGCTGCGAACGAAGGACTCGGCAGCGCTGGGCTCTGCTGCTCCCAGGGCACCGGCGGTGCTGGGGATGAGCTGGGATGAGCAGCTCTCCTGCCCATTTGTCAAGGGCTTGTCATTCCCTCCCCAGAGCACACGACGGGATAGCCAAAGGTGGATGCCCAGCATGGGAAGTGCTGGGGGGGCAGAGCTGCGGGGTCTGCCCTGCCTGGGCAGGGATATCGGTGCTGCCGAGGGCTCCTGTCACCCCTCTGATCCCTCACTGAGCCCGTGGAGGGGCCATTTCCAAAAATGAGTGCAGTTAGTAAGCAATGAACCTGAAGTCCCTATAAAGAAGGAAAACTGAAGAGTTTGACCAGAGCAGGGAGTTGCCTCCACACTTGGAGCAGCACCCAACAAGTCTCACTGTCAGGAAATGTCAGTGTATTTATTTTTGAAATGGAAGGCCCGTGAGCATCTTGGAGTTTGAACACTCTACAAAACCAACCTCCCATGCCACAGACTCCACTCCTCATCCCTTCCCTGTCCTGGATCAGGGGTGCAAGGAGAAGATATTCAGTGAGTCAGGACACTGCTCCAACAACACAGAAGGACCGTGGGCCACTGGCAGATACTCGCCAGCCAGCCAGGGCTGTTCTGCTCATCAAAGCTGACTCCAGCACAATGGAAGGCATGGAATTTTGGCCGGGGATCCCTGCCATCCCAGAGACCTGTCGAGTCTCTCTGACCAGTCATGGGATTTGCCTTGCAGCTGGCACACCCCGTGATCTGATCATCTGTAACTGGCTGTGTGGGGCTGCAGAGGAGGAGGAGGAGGAGGAGGAAGAGCAGGAGGAGGGTGGCTGCGGGGCTGCACTGAGACTGGGACAGTGAGTTCTACTGCCAAGGGCTCTGTGGTCCCAGACCACCAGCAGAAACACGGCTCCAGCTGCTCCCCTGCACCAAAGGTGCCACTGTGAGGGACCCGGGGTGTGGGACACCTCCCACCCACAGCACAGGGACCAGAGCTTGGCATCCCACCTGTGGGCAGAGGGGGACCTGCAGAGGCTTGTCCTGATCAGTGGCTGATATCTGCAGGTTCTTTGTCCCAGCAGAGCCGTGTCCTGGGAAGCAGAGGGCAGCCCGGCCTTCCTTCTGGAGGGCTTCATCCCGCTCCTCTGGAGAGGGCTCTGAGCCTCAGAGCTGATCCCTTCCCTAGCCTGGGCCTTCATAAACCAAGCCCAATTGTTCTGAGGCGGAAAAATTGAGTGTGTGCCGTAATGACAGAGTGAGATGTCCCGAGGAGCCTGCGCGTAGCCTTAAGTTACCTTTTATAAATAGGTTAAACAGCTGGAGGGCCGGGGCTGTTTAAAGGGAAAAGACATACAGGACATGCCCTATATGATATGTTCCACCCCAAGCAATTCTGCCACTCTGCTGATTTATATCTGCAGATTAAAGGATTTGCCTTTCAATCAAATTATTCTCCTCAGAGTACCAAGTGGGGCAGAGGGGGGATTTCGATGTTCTCCGCTCGGTGCAGCTCTCCCTGGTGCAGCTCTCCCTGGTGCAGCCACGGACGTTTTCTCCCTCGCTGTGCACAACACGCAGCTCCCAAATTACTCCTGATCACTCTGATGGTGATTTGCTATTTCTGTCCTGCTTCTGGTGCACAGGACACTCGGGGGACGGGAGAGGGTGAGAGGTCCTTGGGCCCTGGGGAGCTCCCAGCCCGAACTAGACGGAGCATGTAACCAGGACTGACAAAAGCTGCGTGATGAGACACGAGGCGACTGTTCTGGGGAAGAGCCATCTGCAAAGAGCCTGGATCCATCAGGCCCTGCAGCTCTGCAAGAAGTTTTCTGCAAGTCATGTCCCTCACCAACAAGGACAGTGTCTCTGGGATGGGGGTCTGGTTTGTTTTAATTTCACTGCTCTCTTCCTTCCTCACGTGACCAGGTGCCAGATAAGGCACAGGGAGCAGCAGAGGGGAAAGTTCTGGTCACTCCTCTGGAGCTGGGAGGAGAGCACTGAGGGAGATGAGATGAGATGAAGGACACGGGTGTCTGGAGCATTTCCATGCTGTCATGGCTTGGACAGAACGAGGGAGCTGTGAAGGGCAAAGGAACCCCCCGTGTGTTTGCTGTGGTGCCTCGTGCCTGGGGCAGCTGTGCCACGTGTGCCACGGGTGCTGTGCCAGGCACAGGTAAGGCCAGGCCAACCCAGGGCTGATCTCCTCCCACTGGGTCTCCTCCTGCTCTGGTTGCTGGGCTGGTTGGAGCTCTGGCACAGGAGTTTAACACACTTCCCATCCCACTCATTAGGGCTGCTCTGGGCAATCCTCAGACCCCACAGTCCACTCCCTCTCTGGGTCCTACTGAGCTGGGGGCAGCACTTTCTTGTGGCTACAAGTTACAGAGGGTAATGGTCCATGTGCAAGCTAATGGTTTGGAAAATGATGCTTTCTAATTCCTCTGGCTGTGTGTTACAGCAAAAAAAAGGAAATAGAAGCTTCCTACTGGAAACTCCTTCCTTCTTCATTCTCCTGGCCATTCAGAATTTTCTCTGGTTCCATCACATCAGTTCTGACTTTCCTTCTTCCTGAGGTGGCTGATCTCCCAGTGTCCCACCACACCCTCTTTTCTCTTCCACAACTGCTCTCCCTGCTTTTGGTGAACTCTCTTGAATCTCCAGATTCCTGCCAGTGGTGGGATGAGACAGCAATATGGGAATTGTCTTTGAAAAGACTAGACCACTTACACACATTTCCTGCATCACTCATCTGTGCTCCAACACTTTCATTGTTCTTCACCTTATTTCTGTTATTCATCTTATTTCTCAGCAGTTCAGACATGCAAATAAAGGGGGGGGTGTCCTTCGTGTAGGTGCTGTAGCTTTAAATATGAGCTGCACAGGAAAATTGCATGAAAAGCATCTTTTCAGGCCAGAAGCAAGGACTGTGTGTGGATTAAAGGCAGTGTCACCTCAGCAGCAAGGACAGAGCTCAGCCCTTCGTGATCACAGAATTCCAGAAAGGTTTGAGAGGGAAGGGACATCAAATCCCATCCAGTCCCACCCCCTGCCATGGGCAGGGACACCTTCCACCAGCCCAGGCTGCTCCAAGAACCATCCAACCTGGCCTTGGACACTCCCAGGGATCCAGGGGCAGCCACAGCTTCTCTGGGCAACCTGTGCCAGGGCCTCCCCACCCTCCCAGCCAGGAATTCCTTCCCAATATCCAGTTTAAATCTACCCTCCTTCAGCTTGAAGCCATTCCCTGTGTCCTGTCCCTCCATCCCTTGTCCCCAGTCCCTCTCCAGCTCTCCTGGAGCCCCTTCAGGCCCTGCCAGGGGCTCTCAGCTCTCCCTGGAGCCTTCTCTTCTCCAGGGGAACCCCCCCAGCTCTCCCAGCCTGGCTCCAGAGCAGAGGGGCTCCAGCCCTGGCAGCATCTCCGGGGCCTCCTCTGGACTCTCTCCAGCAGCTCCACGTCCTCCTGCTGCTGTTCCCAGGGCTGGAGCAGCTCTGCAGGGGGGTCTCAGCTGAGACAGGGGCAGAGGGGCAGAATCCCCCCTCCCCTGCTGAGGGATCAGCCCAGGGCACGGGAGGTTCTGGAACGTGACCCTTCCAGACCATCCAAACCTGTCACCTCACCGAGATGGTTTTTCAGGCTGCACTTGGAAAGGATTCCTGACTCTGCTCCCAGGCCCTGGCTGCCAAACCAGAGCAGAGTAAATCAGCTCACCCCTGAGGCCACAGCCAGAGAGGTGATCTCCGAGGAATTATCTCACATCCAAAGCTGGAGCAGGAAGAAAGGCTGGGCTGAGGGTGTAACTGCTGGAGACTGGGCCAAAGGAGAGGAGTGAAAGTGCAGCACACTCTGCACGGCTCAGCTGCAGCAGAGCTGCTCCAGTTGTGCAGAAAGCAGAGGGTGGATGACGGGAGAATTAAAAGTTGCCCGAAAATGCCGAAGGACGAAACTCAATCTGTCATCTAATTTAATCACCATGTTGTTAAACCCGAGCTTTCTGGAAGAGACAACCTAAACACAGTCTCCAGAAGACTATTTCTTCCCCTGGGACAACACAACAGACCTGGAGACCTGATTGTGAAATTCCATCACTGCCAGGAGGAAAAAACCGCCGACAATACCCAAAGTTTCTGCTCAAAGGCCACAAACTGCCATATTTTTTCCACGTATCTTTCTGCTCTTGCTTTAAAAAGACACGAGAGCTGGGGGAAATGACAGCAGCCCTCAGTATTACGGGTGAGGATCCCATTTAAATTCTTATTCATCTTCCAAAAATGAGCGACTTTAAGGAAGGGGGTGGAGGGGGAAGAGAATTCACCGCAGTTGCTCGGGGTAGAAATACAACTCGTTCATACAAAGCATGGAAAATGATGATAATCCGAAGGAAAAAAATCTTGGCAGGCTCTGAAATTCAGAAAAGGAAGGAGGGGAGAGAAAAGGAGAAAACTAGAAAGTCTGAGCAATGGCAGGAGCAGAAAGGCTGAGAGACAGAAGCCCCCCAGCATTCTGAGAGGGTAAAAGATGCTCTGGGGAGAGCAGGCAGGCCTGAGGGCCCAGCAAAGGAGGCTGTGGGCAGCTGGTTTTAGGTATTATTTTGGCATTTTAATTTTTGCAGCCAGGAGGGTTTATCACAGAAAACAGCAGGGCAGAAGCCAGGCAGGATTAAGGAAAAATTAGGGCCCCACCTCTGTGGATTGAAGCATCCAGCAGACAAGGATCCAGGCAACCAAAGAGCCCAACTCAGCTATTCTGAAGTCCCTGGGAAGCTGAATGGATCCCTATTAGCAGCACTCAGCTGTGGAGTGGTAGCTGCATTAAAAACTGCTTTAAAGGGGAAGAAAACAAACTCTGAAGGGATCAAAGCCCCCCTTGTCCAAACTACTCCTGAATTATTTGACTTGAAGAGGGTTTGTGGCAACTGGGAAAATTATGGGCTCGAAATGCCATAAAGTGAGTGATAAAGAAGCAATTGATAAAGGCTTCTATAAATAGATGTGTTTGGTGCCAGCATCAGTCAATAAACAGGGAATCATACAGGCAGGGCTTGGGAATTGCTCCCGGAGAAGGGGTGGAAAAGATCACAGGAGAGTCGTGAAGACAAGATCAGAAAGCTCTGTCACAATTAACTCGTTTAAGAGCAGAGATGAATGTGTTGGTGACAGACAACCTCAGGAGCATAAAGATGCCATATGAGAGTGGGAGAGACAGTGGTTTGGAAGCCTGAATGACTCAAGAATTCCTTCCCAAATTAAAAGCAATCCCCAGAGGTCGTTACACATCACAATGAGACACATTTTGCTGCTGCTGCTCAGTAGACAATCCTCCAGTCCTCAACTGGCCCAATTTCTGGAGTTGCTCAAGACCTGTGAGCACCAGACTCGCTGAAGGTGCAGGGATGGATCAAACCTGACATTTTAGGCAAGAGAAGGAGCTTTAAAGGGAGAGAGGGAATAAAAGAGGGAGTTGGAGAAGCTTCGGGGTCAGATAACGCCCAGACAAATGGCACAAGGTATTTAAGGTGTCATTAGCACACCCCTGAGGGTGACCTTGAGGCCATTCCTTTCAAGGGGAATGTCCATGAAAGAGAAAGTCCATGAGAGAAAGTCCACAGTCCATGAAAGAAGCTGCTGGAGTTCCTCTCCCTGAGAGGAGCCTTTGCTGTGTGCAGTTCTCTCCAAGGCTCAGAGCATTCCTGAATCACTCCTAAAAGATTTTAGCAAACATATGAGCTAAAAAAACCTGCAGATTGTGCCTGTGGTTTGTATAAACCCCAAATGGAACTGGATGAGGCAAGGACAATGTTCAGATCCTTCTAAGAGAGCACTTGGAAGCCTTCATGGCACTTGATTTCACCCTGCAAAGAACCTTTTAATTTTAGCTGGATGAAATTCTCTCTGCAGAGAGTTTTGGGAAGGAAGCTCTGATTGAAGTTGTGTCCCATGTGGACATCCCTCCCACATTTTGGCTTCTGTCAGAGTTGCCCCCAGAGCAGTTTTAAAAGTCAATGAATTAATTCTCCTGTGTCTGAGAACTGGCTCTGATGCCTGTTGTCTCCTCTACTTGGCCTTGGAGTCTCTGGAAGGGAAAACGAGGGATAATCAGTCACAACTGTCAGGAACACACTGCACAGAGCTTTACATGTTGACAGAGCAGTGCTGGTTGTAACCAGCCCAAACATTTCCCTAAAATTAGGATCTAAATAAATCCACTCCTTTGGGAAAGCATCAGCCTTTGAATTAAATTATTCCAGATTGGAGCATTAGCAATATTTCTGCTGAAGTTGAGCTGTCACCCTACCAGAGCATGATTAAACATTAGTCTGCAACAGATTCCTCGGGAAACCTGAGACACAAAATGTGAAACCACTGAGAAGAACCAAATGACTTAAATGTCAAATTGCTGCCTCAGCAAATGGAGGCAGATTTGGGGCACTGGGGGAAGACACAATTTCTGGGATGAGAAGATGAGCCACAGCCATAATGAGTGTTTTGCCAAGGCTCTGTCTGGTTGCAAAATCTTCCCACAGTCATCCCAAATAAGCACTGGTGAGGATGCAACGTTGTTAGAGAGGGGAGGGAACAAGGGCAGCCTGAGCATTAATGAGGGAGTGTAGGTTTGCAACAGAGGCTCCTTAAATGAGGGGAACTGGCCCAAAGGGTTTCAAATGGGGTCACAGCTCTTGCAAAAGTGGGATGGGGAGAGCTCATGGGATGAGCTGAGCTTGGGTGTCCCACAGGGGCTCGAGGAGCAGAGCCCTGGGATGGGGAGAGCTCATGGGATGAGCCTGAGCTTGGGTGTCCCACAGGGGCTCGAGGAGCAGAGCCCTGGGATGGGGAGAGCTCATGGAAGGAGCCTGAGCCTGATGGGTCCCAGAGCCCTGCAGCCCCACCACCACTGCCCCCAACCTCCCCTCCTGGTCAGGCAAGGGTTTGGGTGGGAAGGGACCTCAAAGCTCCTCCAGATCAGCCACACAGAGGCAGGAGAGGAACCAAAAATGGGATTGAAGTTGGGGACATGCAGCACAACGAGCAGAAAGGGGGCTTTGCTGGAGAACTGCTGGACAGGCTCTTCCAGCTGCTGTGGGAGGGGACCAAGGCCATGGTCCCAAAGGGAAAGTGGACAAAGGGCTGCAGTGCCCCTGATTTCCCTCTTCAAAGCCATGAGTGTAATTAGTGCTGCCCTGCCCTGCCTTAATTAAAGACAAGAATGACTCTCTCCACAGTTCCATTCTGGTCTTTCAGCAGAGGTTACTCCTCTATCTTTTGGCTGGGACAGGAGAGCAGGACAGGGCTCTTTCTCACCAGCTTTAAACCTTCACCATGAAACAGGAGATTTAAGCACTGAGAAAGCAAAGAAACCCTGAAACAAACTTTCCTGACTTATTTACAAACTGAAACACACTCTGCAAGTCTGGTTAAGACTGTAGGGCCACATTCCAGCTCTAACACCCCGTGGACCACCAGAGCTGGGGAGAGCAGAGGAGTCAGGACCACCTGAGTCCCTGCAGCTTCAAAATCCTCTCGTTTCATTGCAGGGATGGTGCCTTGCAAGCAAAATACCTCATTTTTTCCTTTGCTGACGTCTTTGCTGACAAGGTTCTGCACCAAACTCCTCGTGTGCTGCTGCTGAGTTGGGGTTTAGGCTGGGAAAAGAGACCCAACAACATGACTTGGCAGCAGGATGGAAGACCATCGGCGTCAGGACTGTGCCCAAGGTCCCTCTCAGGATTAGATTAAAGGACAAATGGGCAGAAATCTTGGAGGGTTTGTGATGAAAGAGAAATTCTGTGTCTGCGTGGTGAACACGCCCCGTTATTAAAGAGCATTAGGATGTGATTTGTAACCAAATATTACAAATATGGCTATTTATTACCAAATTATCCTGTGGTAATCCCTCAGGTCTTCCCAGTCAGGACGCTGGGCATGGAGAGCGGAGAGATAATCTCTCCTCTAGCAGCTGATGACAGAGAGCCTCTATTCAGAGAGGAAAATCAGGCCAAAACTGAAAGAATAGGTCAAAAAAAGGAAGTCTGTTGTTAAGGGAAGGTTGGTGTATCTGTGACCGACTTCTCTAACCCAAAAAAGGGCAGGGGCAGGCGGGGGGCTTGGCTGCTCGCCGCTGTTTATTTATGGCTGAAAATACACCGAGCTGAGAACAATCAGTATATTTCCAAACGCTGGTGTTTGTTAAATAAAAATATTGTCTCTCCTGCCAGGGCAGAGGAGGAAACTGAATAAAACCCTGGAAATGACATCCTGATGTTGAGCAGAGCCCCCGGAGCCGAGCTCGTTCTGCTGAGCCTCCCAGCGACCGGGTCTGGTTCTAATATTTACAGCCCATTAATTTTAAAGCAGTTAGAGTTGCTAAACAAAGGAACAGCATAAAATAGCTATTTTCTGCATGTGCATCCGTGTAATGATGTGCAGGATGGGTTGCTGCTATTGTTTCCTCGTGGAATCGTGGAATTGTATAATCCTGGAATGGCTTGGGTTGGGAGGGATTTTAAAAACCAGCTCATTCAACCCCCTGTTGTGGGAATAATTCCTGAAAATTAATCGATTGCATTGGTCTCTGTCACCAGCAAAGACCTGCAGGTGCCCATGGCAGGTCCTGCTCACTGCTGGCATGGCCCTGTGTCCCACTGGAAGGGGGGGGTAGAGGAACATCAAAGGGAAGAAGGGAAGGGATTTCAGGATGCTGCCAAAACTCACATTCCTCAACAGACCAGGGCTTTCATCCCTGCACCTTTTGTCTCCACCTTGAGCATCCCTCGTTCAGGAATTGGCCTGGAAGACCCTTCCAGCTCCGGATGTTCCGCGATTCACTTGTGGAAGAAAACGCTCAGGGTTTGACCAAAAGTACCTTTTGCCCAGCTTGTCCATATCAAACCCACGAAGGATCATGTACAAACACTGTAGTGGTAACAACACCCTTGGTACAAATCTTGGCTGCTGGTATTTGAATGTTGAAACTCTTCCCCGTGGAAGTTTGGTGAGACAGGAGCGTGCCCCGGGGCATTGGTTGTGGTGGGGAGGGAATGTGGGAAAACTGTGTCTCTTGGGCCCCTGAAGTGTTACACACTGAAAGTCCCTGTGCTCGCAGCTGGACCGTGAGGAGATAAAATATTTTGTTCTTTTTTACTGGAACAGCTTCTCCTCCCGGGCTGATTAAAACGTCCTGTCCTGGACACCTCCCGCAACCCAACACTGTGACTCAGCTCCAGTCCAGCCCTGGGATCTGCTGCAGAGGCAGCCCTGGATGGGCCTGGTCTGCTGGAGAGAGGAACAACGCTCCCCACAGCTCAGCCAGATCCACAGGGGCTGCAGGGGACGGTGGCAAAGCCCAGCTCTGTTTGGAAATCACCGCGTTGTTTACGGGTGGGGGGGTGTCTGCACACACTGTGTCAACAACATCATCCTAGAGAGAGAAAAGGCTTCTCTGGCTCTCCTGTGGTGAGGGAGGAGAGAGAGCCTGGCAGGGATCTCCTCATCACTTCCAGCAGGAAGAAAAAGCATCTGAAGCCCAGTTTTGCCACCAAAGTGCTCAGCAAGGCAGGGAAGCTCCTCCTTGGTTTTAGCCAAAAGCAGAGTGGGAGAAGAAGCTGCTTTAGGGCCAACAAACCCAAACGGGGTTTGTTTTTCTCAGGCTTTCCCGTTGCAGACACGCAGGAGGGTGTGAATGTGCAGCAGCCAGCGCTTCCTGCCCCTGAACATTCCCGCTGCAGCCGAGCAGCCCTGGGCCAGCGCCCAGGCTCGGATCCAGGCTCGCGGCTCCGCGCTGCACAAACATGCTCCTGACAAATGGGACTCGTGCATCCATCTGGGGAAGAAAAGAGGCAGCACAAGAGCGCCTGGCTCCGGCTCCAGCTCCTGCTTCACGGGGAGGAAATGCCCAGGTCGCTGCAGATTCCCTGCTGTGCCCAGCCCTCCCAGGGCAGCTCCGGGGCCGGGCAGCTCCGCTCCCGCTGGAGCACGGGCGGAGCTCCCGGGAGATGCTCTGTCAGGCAGAAGCGACACCCTCTCGACACAGCGGTGGGCGTGTGAGGGGGCGAGTGACACACTGATGAGAAGGTGACCGAGACCCTGAGGTTCCATGACTCACTTAAACACCAGGGTGTTCCCAGACTGCTGCACGGAGATACCTGGGGCGTGTGGTGCCAGAGGTATCCAGAGAGGGCAGGTGGTCTCAGCCCACCAGAGACAGAGCACTGCAGAACTCTGCAGGGGGAGGGTCTGTGTGTGCCTGGAGGATCCGTGCAGCCCACCCTGTCCCCCAGCCCAGCCTGTCCCCCAACCCAGCCTGTCCCCCAGCCCAGCCTGTCCCCCAGCCCAGCCTGTCCCCCAACCCACTCTGTCCCCCAGCCCAGCCTGTCCCTCACACGGGTTGCTGGGTCGCACAAAGGACAGCCTGAGCACGCCGCGGTCCCCATGCCGGGTGCCAGGCACAGCGCGGGGGCTCTGAGCTGGCACAGCTGGCGGACAGACGGGGATGGAGACAGGGACACACAGGGACACACCAGCCACAGCCTTCGGCCGCTCCCCATCCCAGGGGCCGGAGCGCCGGCACAGCCCGGGCTCAGCGGGTCCCTCCCGCAGAACCCACGCGGAAATTCCCGGAGCCGTTCCCTGCGGGACACCGTTGGTTGTTTCTCTTCCAGTCCCAGCCCCCGAGAGCCAAACCCTCGGCCCCGACCCCCGGGATCTGCCTCTCCGGCAGCCGCGGGGCTGCTCCCCATCCCAGTCCCAGTCCCAGTCCCAGTCCCAGTCCCAGTCCCAGTCCCAGTCCCAGTCCCAGTGCCACCAGCCGGCTCCCCTCTCGGGAGCGGACCCGGCTGCCGGGAGCTTCCCAGCGCTGAGAGGGGCATCGGGGAGTTGTTTTCCACGAGCTCCAGCTGCTGTTTGGCAGCGGGAGAAGCCCCGCAGGGCCCGGCGGCTCCGCCACGGCCTCCGTGCTCCGCAGCCGCTTCCCCGGCCGAGCCCCGGCCGCAACAATCGCGCCTTTGTCTCCCTTCTGCAAACGTCTTTATTCCCACTGTCAGCTCTCCAGGCAAGAGACGGTCTCCTAGGCCACGGACACACGTTCGTTCCGCAAACAGCTGCCGCTGCTGCAGACGGTGCCAATGCCCCGCTCCCGGCCCCGCTCCGGGCTCCTGTCGCGGCTCCGCCCGGGAGCTCCGCCGAGCAGGTGGACCCGGAGCTGTCCCTGCTCCGCTTCCGACGCCGCGGCAGGGCCGGCTGATGGCACAGAAGTCGGGTGAAATGGCAGATCGGGTCTTGCCCGATGCGAGTTTGGGGTGAAATCCCTTGGGAACGGGCCCTGGTTGCAGAGTGGGAGCAGTGAGTGGAGAGACCCCGCGCCCCCCCTGCCCCCCGGTCCCTGGGGCAGAGGTTTGCTGGATCACAGCTCTTGACAAAAACCAGACTGTGAATGACTCCAACAGCCCCACCAGCACCAGAGCCAGCCAAAAGGTCGGCTGGGAGCAGCTGGAAATAGGAATAAACACCCTCAGCGGGGTCCAAGAGACATCTGTGCACAGCTGCAGTGTGTGTGTGTGGGTGTGTGCACGTACCCCTGGAGAACACCAGGCTCGGAGCTCTCTGCCAGCCACAGAGGACTCCAGGCCATCCAGGAGGTGCTGGAAGTGATGCCTCTGCCCTGGTGATCTCTCCTTCCCTGCCCAAGGCAGGAGCAGGTCCTGCTGCTTTCTGACAAGAAAAGGTGGATGAGAGGAGAGCCCTCTGCTCTGGAGCCAGGCTGAGAGGGCTGGGGGGGTTCCCCTGGAGAAGAGAAGGCTCCAGGGAGAGTTGAGAGCCCCTTCCAGGGCTTTAAAGGGCTCCAGGAGAGCTGGAGAGGGACTGGGGACAAGGACCTGGAGGAACAGGACAAGGGGAAATGGCTTTAAGCTGAAGGAGGGTAGGTTTAGATTAGACATTGGGAGGAGATTCTTCCCTGTGGGGGTGGTGAGGCATTTCCTCACCTTTCCTCGTAGGAAAGGGTTCCATCCCTCTGTTCATCTTGGTGGCCTCCTCTGGACTCACTCCAACAGATCAATGCTCAGACTTCTTACTCAATTCCAGACACATCTGATGGAGGGGAGAGGAGCAGCCCAGGGGGCTGCAGGTTTGTGGGGCTGGGGGGATGTGACCTGTTGTTCCCAGTGTGGAACTTGTGTCACCACTTCCCCTCCTGCAGCAACAGGGGAACGGCCAGGACCAAACTCATCCCCTCCACATGCAAACCCCCGGCTCTGCGCCTGGGAAAACCCCAAACACAGCCCCAAATTCACTTGTGGCTGCTCTGCAAGGGCAGAGCCCGCGTTTCCTGGGACTGTGGCGGTGCCCAGAGAGCTCCCACGAGCACAGGGCTCCCCCACGGACCTCACACCCACCAAACTGCTTCAGTGGGTTTGAAAGCCTCGCCGTGCTGCCTCCCGGAGCACAGCTCTGCTCCTCAGCCTGCGGGACACGGGCTCTGGGGGGGACTGTGCCCGCGGGACTGCTCAGCCCCACAGAGGAGGAGGATGGTGGGAGGAAGCAGAGGCAAAGCAGGGCTGAACCAGGGCCAAACCCCAGCAGTGCTGGCACCTGCTAATTACAGCCCGGCAGCGTCACGGGCCGGGGCTGTGCTGCTGCATCATCCCCCGTCAGCGCGGCCCCGGGGCTGTTCCCAGGGCACCCTCGCTGCCCTCCCCCAGGGCACGGGACCCTCGGGACGGGCCACGGCCCTCCCCTGGCACGGGGAGCCTGTGCCCAGGAAGGGGAGCAGCTCCTGGGGAGCCTCCACCGGCCCGCGGGGGTCTCCTGTGGGGGAGCTGCCAGGGCATCCCCGGGGTCAGCCCCGCTTCCCAACCCTCCATCGGCACCGGGGCTCGCTCGGGGGGGTGTGCTGAGCCATGGCACGGAATTCCCGGGGCGGGAATCCCGCCGAGGGGGTTGCAGGGACAAGCAGTGCGGAGCCGGGGGTGTCCCCTCTCAGAGCCGGGGTTGTCCCCTCCCGGAGCCGGGGTTGTCCCTCCCCGTGGCCCTGGCAGGGGCTGGCAGAGGCCGGTCCAGCCGCCCGCGGGATGTCCGCACACACTCCGCTCCCCCCGCCGCCGTCTCCTGCCCCGCCCTGCTTAATTCCTTCCGTGGAGACACCCGGGATGCAGCCACGGGGCTCCTCCTACCCCAACCGGCCCTCCCGTGCCACCAAACGCGGCGACAGAAGCCACCCCACGTGGATGTGCCCCGAGGTGGAGCGGGAGCTGCAGCTCCATCCGTACAGGAGCTCTTTCCCTGGGCCCCTCTCCCCCAGCTCAGCCTCCCTCCATTCCCTGCCCTCCCCGGGACCCCCAGACCCCCACCAGGGACATTCCTCTCGTGTGTCCCCGTGGTGGTGGGGCCATGCCCGGCCTGGCACAGGGATGTGACACATCCCACACTCTCGGGGGTTCCCCGCACAGAGCCAGAGAAAGAAGGAAAGGGCACTTGGCCACGTTCCTCTTGGCCTCCTTCCACTTTCCTCTGCTGATGTTATCCTCCCTTTTTATGGCTCCTTGCTCGAGCCTTAAGCCCAAGCAAACACGACTGGAGAGTTCATCCAACAGCCACAGCCCCGGCCTGTCTGCAGCACACACGCCCTGGGCCAGCACAGCCTGGCTGGGGCTGGGACCCCAAAGGCACATCAGGCCCCCAGGGCAGACCCCAGCGGGGGTCTCGGTCACATCCCTTCTCCAGAAGTGCCTGAGGGTCTCCCAGAACACACACGTGGCCCCGTGGCAGGAGGTGAAGCTGAGGGGTGAAGCCTGGATGGGACAGGGAGGCACCTCTGGGGCTGCCACCCCCCTGTGCCCACCTGCCCTTCCTCCCCTCCTGCTGCCCGCCCCGAGGGGAGAATTTTGGGTGAGGAAGACCCTGGTGGTGCAGCCCCTGCCCATTCCCTGCTGCCTCACACCCCAAGGGCAGCAGCCGAGGGCAAAGGCAGATTGGTTTGAAAAGCTGCAAAAGGAGTTAAAAGCAGGGAACTGGCTGGTTGGGGCAGCACCGAACGCCACAGCCAGGCAGCACTGGAGGGATGTCCAACGCCCACTGCCAATTGCCAAGGGAATCCAAGGGATCCAGGAGCTGCTGGCACAGCAGGGCAGCTGGCCCTTTGCAGTTGGCCTTTATTAGCCCCAAACGCCACAAAAGACAGAGCACAAGAGTCCCTTTAGGCCACCAAAGGTAACACAACGTGCAAGGAAACACCAACCTTTGTGCCAGTCAGGAGCTGGTGGTCAAAGCTGATGAAGGTTTAAGCTGCTTTCAAAAGGAGTTTTAAGGATGACAGATGGAGGGAAGGGAAAAAAACCCCACCCAGTTCTCTGCTTGAGCCTCCCGCGGATTTGGAGTCACATTGCTGTGTTTTCAGGGAAGCTTTTAATGCTGACCCCATTGTTGGCCACCTGCTCGTCACCCCCACGCTCTGCTGAAGCTCTTCCCAGCCCTGGGAAAGCCTCCAGCACAGCCCAGGACCCTCATCCCAAAGCGAGCTGAGACTCCACAACGAACATGGAGTGATGGGAATGCCCAGCTTTGACATTCAGGTGGCTGCAGCCCTGGAGTTCACAGAACCCCAGAATGGTTTGGGTGGGAAGGGACCTCAAAGCCCATCCAGTGCCACCCCCTGCCATGGGCAGGGACACCTTCCACCAGCCCAGGCTGCTCCAAGAGTCATCCAACCTGGCCTTGGACACTTCCAGGGATGGAGCAGCCCCAGTTTCTCTGGAAGTGTTTCTCCTGCAAGCAACAAGCAAGGACCCAGGACATGAAAAGCAGCAACCCCCACCCTGGGCTGGTTCTGACACTGCAGTGACACAGAGCAGCTTCACCAGTGCCTCTGCTGCAGCAGATTTGGATTCAAACTGTTGGGGTTTTTAGGACCTTATTCCCTTTGCCCACAGCAATCCATTAAGCTCTGGGATGACACAGTGCAGATCCTGCCTGGAACACCCCTCTCCCAGCCTTCTCCCACCTCAGGACTCCAGACCCACAGAGCAAGGTGGGCTCTGACACCAGGGGCTCATTTCCATCCCCACAGGGCTCCAGTTGAAAAGTTCAGCCGAGGAAGAAGAGTAAAAATGCGACCCCGCGAGGCTGAAGGAACAGGAACGACCACCAAACATCACCCCAGAAAGACGACTCCACCCCAGACTCCTCCCAGACTCCGCCTATTAGGAATATTATAACTAGGTGTTGCAATTATATGGATATGCACGTGAAAATGTTGTAATCACTTGTAAAAATTGTATATAATCCTGTCTTTTCACTGAAGAGGCAGAGCAGTTTGTCCAGCGTGAGCTGGCTGCTCTCCAGCGTTGCCTTGAATAAACACCTCCCTGCTTAAAGACTAAAACTCTGTCTCTGAGCAGTTCCTCTGTGCCTTTTGGGGCAAAGTTTGGCACCACAATCATTCCCCATCTCTGCTCATCCCCCAGTACTGCTGGGCCACAGCCCCAGCACCCGCCCCAGATCCAGCTTCCTGCAGAGCAGGAAGTTTGGGATGATGAGCAGGTCCAGGGGAAGTGCAGCTGCACAGCAGGGATTGCTGTAAGAGTTTTGCTCCAGCTGAGTGTCCTCAGAAATGAGCATCATGACCCCAGCAAGTCTCCATCCGCTTTTTCTGAGGAGTTAAACTCTCACATGGAGAAACTGTTGGATCATGGAGTTGTACCAAGAGATCCTGCCCAGCCCTCGTGTGGAACTGATGATTTACCCCCTGGCCTTGACCAAAGAGCAGTTTGGGTCACTCAGGTCACTGCCCGTGGCCTCCTCCCACCCCACATCCCCCACTCAGGAGTTCAGCCCTCCCAAATTTTCCAAAGGGAGAAATCTGTAACCACCATTTCTGATTTAGCATTTCCTCATCTCCCCCTTCGAGGGCTTCAGCTTTGAGGGAAAACAGCAAATTCCAATTTATTTTTTTTTAAACGAGAAAAAACTCCAAGTCTACCCTTTTGCTTCTCAAGAGGATTAACAACAACGTTTTAAGAAACAGATTTTCAAAAAAAAAAAATCAAGTTAGAACTCCACATAAGGCACCTCCATTTCAATACTTTTTTGACACGGATACAAACAGGACACGAGAGGAGAGCTGGGAGCTTCCCAGGCACGTGGTGCTCCCAAGGAGCACCAGTTTCTCCAGGAAGCTGGTGTGTGAGGAAGATGAGCTCCAGCTCCATCCCACCCCAAAATCCCTGGGCTGCTGCAGGACTGGAGAGTTGGGGCTGATGTGACCCCAAAAATCAGCAGCCAAGCAGTTTTGGGGCTGGCACAGCAGAACTTCCTCAGCTGTAGGGCCCAACGCTGCCGAGGAAGTTCCTCTTCCTTCAAGGATTAATTTACTTCCTGCCCTTTCCTGGCAGAGGGAGAAGAGGCCACAATCACCCCCAGGTGTAGGAGCAGCCTCCCAGGATTCCTCACTCTCTGTTCTGGGAATGTTTCAGGATAACAACTCACACCCTCGGAGGCAGCGGCGACAGCAAATCGACAGCTTTTCACCCCACTGCTGATCCCCTCCCAGCTCCCAGAAATTCTCCCTCCTTTAAAACACCAACTCCTCTAAAACTACACAAAGAGACTATGAAATAAAACAATTTGAAGTAAACGAGGTGAACATGATATTTATGAACCAGCAATTCCCCTTAGATGGGCTTTCGAAGGCTTAGAGGTGGGAACCTCGGGCTGTAACGGGACATCTCCCATTTTCCTTCACCACAAACACTACACAGAACCAAAGCTGCAGCTGAGTACAATAATTAACCCCCACCCCTCCACCAGCAGGATGCCCTGGGGCAGAAACCAGGTCTGAGTAGAACCCAGATGATCCAACAGCAGCAGTATTGGCTTCATTTGACTGTATTTAAATAAAATCGAGCATTTAAAAAAATAACAGGCACTAAAACACCCTCAACACTGCTACCCCCACGGGTCTCTCCCCACCCCTCCCCGGGTGCTCTGGGGGTGGCACAGAACACAAGAAGCCATTTTTCAGGAAGCAATGTAACAAAAATAACCAAAGGCAGCTCCCGGCCGGATCCGGGCCCGAAGCCCCAAGTTCCAGGAGTTCCCAGGGAGCAAACAGAGGAGGAGAGAGGCCCCCCACGCTGGACAGTCCGTGCTGGGTGCCCACAGCCCTCAGAGCTTCTTCAGGCGACTGTACATCTCCCTCTTGCTCTTCTCCCCAGCCCAGGTCCGGCTCTTGGTGCGGAACCTCTTCAGGTCCTCCTTAAAGTCCTTGTGGTGCATCGGGCGGTAGCTCTCGGGCTCACAGAAGCTCTGGGGAGAGAGGAGCTGCTGCCACCTCGGTGTCACAGGGCTGAGGATCCCGCTGGCAGAGCCTGGCAGCAGCCACTGGAACAACCACCCTTGGAACAAAGAGGGACGGACCCCCCGCTCCGCATGGGAGCTCCATGCTCAGAGCCCGGGGATGTTCAGATTACAGCTACCAAACCCTGGGCACAGGGCTCTCATCCCAAATGCTCTGGCAGGCACCACCACCCGGCTGAGCCTGTGCGGTGCTCACCCTGGAAGGCAGGGACTGGAAGGATCCCCGCGCCTCGGGAGCGCCGAGCCCCGTCGGCTGTTCCGTGCTGCCACCTTGAGGCCTCGGTCACCCCTCCCCGGGACAACCCAAAACCCACCGGCACAACCCAAATCCCACGTGTCCATCACCCCCGGGGGGCCAGCAGATCGCAGGGAGGGCCAAACACCTCGGCAGCACTCGGTGCCACCAGCATCTCCCACAGGGCCCAGCATCCCAGCAGGGAGGAGCTGACAACCCCATCCAACTGGCCACAGACAGGCCAGGTACCTCCTATCTCCCTGAAAACACACCAGGAAGGCAATCTAAGGGATACTCTGAAGTGTGAGGGACTGAGGTGACAGTCAGGCCATGGCCTGTTTGTGCCAGAGCAGCAGGACAGACCCCAGGAGCACTGGAGAGAGTCCAGCCATGGAAATGCTGCAGGAGCAAAAGCCAAGTGGTAGGAGAAATCCCACCCTCAAAGTGCTGGGAAGAGCTGTGGGGTGTTCTTAGTCTCCTTGTCTGAATTAGAGGTTGTAAACTCCAAGCTCAGGTTTCCAATTTTGCTGTTTCAGGACTGCAGGAGACCTGAGGTTTCCATTTGTTATCCAGCAATTGCTGTCAAGCCTTGTCTTCTCCCCTGCTCTGTGCAGGCTGAGCAGCCTTCAGTCCCTTCCCTCAGTGACAGTTTGTTCTACAAGGGCAGAAACCACTTTTATACTTTACCTCTGAGACAAGTGGAAAAACCTTTCAGCTATGGCAGGAAAACAGCTCTGAGGGAAGGAACAGGCTCAGAGAGCCAAACCTGAGCTGCTCTGGGAACAGAGCACAGAGAGAGTAGAAAAGCCACCCCAGCCAAGCCACTCTGCCCCAATGACAAGTCTGAGCATGAACAAATCAATCATACTTATCTACCACTTCTCCTGAGTGTGAAAGAGATCAAAGAACAATCAGGGGATGGTTTGGGTTGGAAAGGACCTTCAAGATCTTGTTCCACCCCCTGCCAGGGGCAGGGACACCTTCCACTAGATTGGGCTGCTCCAAGCCCTGAACACTTCCAGGGATGGGGAATCCACAGTCTGGGAGGAAGTCCCTTACCCTGCATCTCGAGAAGAAATCCTTGTAGCCCCCCTTGAGCACGTAGAGCTCTGGGTAGTGCAGGCTGGGGTACTCGTTGCTCAGCCTGTCCTGCTCCCGCACGAACCGGCACCTGCAGCACGAAAGATCCTGGTGAACCCTGCATTCCACAAACAACACCCAAAGCCAGCTCTCACCCCAGGCTCCCCGTCCCTGGGACCACAGGGGTCTGCTGCAGCCTGTCAGGAAGGGGCTGAGGACCCACACAGCCACAGTGAACCGGTTTTTCCCTTTCCCTCGGAACACACCAGCACTCTGGCCACTCCCACCACGGGCTGTGCCACAGGTGACAACCCCCATGTCCTGGTGGTGCCACCCCCACAGCCCCGCTCCCAGCACTGCAGCAGGTCCTCCTCCAGGGCTGGGCACTCACATCCGAGGGCCCCGCTCCGAGGAGAACTCGCAGTAGAACACCACGATGACCCGCTTGTTCTCCGCCGGCTCGATCGGCTGCTTCAGCAGGTAGTTCTCCACGTCCTCTTCCATGTGGAGGTTTATGGCACCCTGTGAGGGCAGGGGGAACTGAACAAACTTATCCCACTCCCTTGAGGGCAGTTTCCTCCCCTTGGTTTGCTGGAGGAGCCCTGGAACCCTCTCCAAACCCAGCTCCAAAGCCCACCAGCACACCAGAGAGTCTGGGACTGGCTCTGGGTGACCACGACCTGGTTCAGATGGACAATTCAGCACCTGTAGGCTGTGGTTCCTGGGATTTCCCTCCCCACCTCATGTATTTGGGATGGCCTTTGATCAAGCAGCAATGTCCAGGATCAGTTACAGAATGCCAGAATGGTTTGGGTCTGAAGGGACCTTCAGGATCATCCCATTCCACCCCCTGCCATGGGCAGGGACACCTTCCACCAGCCCAGGTTGCTCCAGCTGGGCCTTGGACACTTCCAGGGATCCAGGGGCAGCCACAGCTTCTCTGGGCAACCTGTGCCAGGGCCTCTCCACCCTCACAGGGAGGAATTCCTTCCCAATATCCATCTAACCCTGCCCTCTGGCAGTGGGAAGCCATTCCCTGTGTCCTGTCCCTCCATCCCTTGTCCCCAGTCCCTCTCCAGCTCTCCTGAAGCCCCTTTAGGCCCTGGAAGGGGCTCTAAGGCCACATCCTCTCTGGGTGTTCTGTTCCTGGTTATGTTTTGCACAGCTCTTTGCTCTTTGAAGTCTGTGATTTAAATTAAGTTTAATATTCCAATTTTAGCTTCCCTGGATACCAGGATGTTGCACACTGAGTGTCTTACATCCTTCCACTGGAACCATCTCCCTGAGGGCCACACAGGCCCCCTCCTGTGCTTAAGGAGGGCAGAACACTCCCCTCTGAGGGGAAAAGGCACTTTATGAACCAAGTGTGAGCTCAGTGTCCAAGATCCAGGCAGTGGGTGGGTGGGACAGGGTCCCAGTGGGGCAGCTCAGGAATAACATATCCACATGGCCCTGGATAACAGTCAGCCCCACGTGGGGCCAAGTGACCCCATACTGCAACTTCAGACCCCTCTGGGTTGCTCTTACAGGGTCAACATACCTTGATGTGCCCTCCTTCGTACTCGTAGGGGTATCTGCAGTCCATTATCACACATTGCTTGATGAAGCTCTCAAACTTCCCAGTCAGCACGGACACAATCTGAGAAAAAAAAAAAAAACCAAAAAAAAAAAAAAAAAACCCCCAAAAAAAACAAAAAAAAAAAAAAACCCAAAAAAAACCCAAAAAAACAGAGGTCAGTTGTTTCAAGATGCTTTTGTGTTGTCCCCTAAACCCCAGTAAAGAATTTTCCTGCCTCTCCTTGGAGCACTCACCATTTCCGAGTCGATGTATTTTAAATCCTGATGTTTCCCATCAACAGTGTCAAGTAAATAACTCTAAGACAGAGAGGATGGAGAAAATCCAGATGTGAGTCACAGCATCCAGCAGTTCATTCTCTGACAGATACTTTGATGACAAGAATCTCTTCAGGAGTTAAGACCAAGAATTCTAAAGTCAGGGACAGAATTTAATTTCTGGCTCCTGCACCAGAGGGATTTTGTAGGTCTTTAACTACAAATTAATCACTTTGTGTCTAACCTGTCCCTTCTCACCAACAGCCTCTCCTAGTTGTTTGAGGACCATAGAATGGTTAAGGTTGGAGAAGACCTCCAAGATCGTCAAGTCCAACCTTCAAGTCCAACCAAGCAAGATTTATGTAGCAGCAGAAAAGCCTCTGCAAAGGGAGGGGCTTTACTGGGCTGGTTTGAGCCATCCCCACTGGGAGAGGCCATTGGGACACTCCAGCAAACCCCTGGCCATGGAATCCCTGGAATTACCTTGGAGAAGTCCCCAATCAGGTCTCTCTGGTCGCTGTCCAAGATGCTCTCGATCTCTGCTGTGGAGGGTTGGGTCCTCACCAGTTTCACATTCTGGAGGACACAGGGCAGAGATCAGCACTGCCAGCACACACATCCCATTCCCTATTTCCCATAACACAGAGCTCAGACTCGACTCCAGAGCTCTGAATTCCGACTCCTCAGCTTCCCTGCTGTTCTAGGGCAAAGCTCAGGTTCAGGATATGCAAGTGCTGCCCCAGCTCCCCCAAATCTCACTTTTCGGCCAAAAAAAAGCCCCCGTTGACCTTCATAACCCAGGCACCAATATCAGATCCCCCCCAGTCAGTTCTCCCTTGCAAACTGGATGCTGAGTCACCAACCGTTGGGTCCTCGGAAGTTCCAGGCAGGCTTTTCCTCTTCTTGCTTTTCCCTGGGGAATTGTCTTCCTGGGATCTCTCCATCCTCTTCTGGGTGGTTCTTCCTGCAATGCTGGACACGGATGAAGAGCCAAACAAGCGGCACCGTTTGGCCTGCGAGGAAGGAGAGGAGTTGAGTTCTCCAGCAGAGGTTTGGCTTGGAAAATGAAACAAGCCTCAGGATTACAGATTGTTACGGATTTTGCCTTGTTTGAGACACCACCACTGCACAGCAACTGCGGGATGGTAATCTGAATTATTCAGGCTTTGCATTTCCAGTAACACTTGCTACTGGGGGGACTGGGGGAGCTTGGAGCATCCCAAGCAAGATGAAGTGCTCTGCACCAATTAGCAGCCAATCTATCAGCAGATCAAGGAGCCTCTTACTGGAGTCTAAACTCCTTTCCCAGTCCCTTATCAGGGGATCAGCATTCCAGGTGAGCCTGTGCAGGGCGAATTCCAGATATGCCAACAAGATTCTGATAAGGGAAGTCAAGATTTTCTCACAGCTTGTGAAGTGTAAAAAGAAATTTAATGCCTACAAGTGTTCCAGGCTGACAAAGTCTTCCAGGCAAACAGCTTCAGAGATAAGGGAACACTGCAGGGGGTCATGCCAGGGCTTGTTTTGTTGTTGTCCTTAGGGATCCAGGAGACAGTGGGATGGCTTGTCTGGGCAGTGGAAGTGCCAGGACACAGGCCAGACTCTGTGCTGGGGAACACTCACCCGATTGTCCGCCCTCCTCATGACCAGGGGCGCGGTCCAGAGGCTCGCCACGTCCGACGGCACCTCCTCGTCGTTCTGAGGGGGGAGGAAAGGAGGGTCATCCCACCTACTGCACCACAGGCTGCACACACAGCTCCTGCACAGCTGGGGCAAACATCCCAGCTGGGTTCAGCTGCCAGAGCAGCTTTGGGAATGTAACTCCGTTATCAGGCCAATGCTCAGTGAAACAACAGACCCGAGCTGAGACACGCTGGAGTTATATCAGCTCATTGATGCATCAACAGTGATGACCCTCCAGAGCTTTAAGCGTCTCAAATTCAGCTGCAAACAGTTCTCTATTTAAGTGGCTGCAAAGCAAACACCACCTCTGAGTTTTCCAGCAAGTTTCTAAAGCAAAATGCCAACTGTTCCAATAATTCTCTCTCGTAATGCAGTTCTCCAACTAAAAATACCTTCCTTGTTCACACACCAAACAAATCCCACTGTCTGCACTAGGAAAGAGCAGGGATAAGACAGGGATACCACAGTGTGAGTTGAAAAAGATGATGACACCTCATCTCCTAGTGGGAGGTGTCCCTGCACATGGCAGGGGGCTGGAACTGGATGGTCTTTGAGGTTCCTTCCAACCCAAACCACTCCGGGATTCCATGATTCCCTAAACTTATTGCAGTTTGACTGAGCACACTGACTTCTGCCAGAACACACCTGCACCACAGACACACACAGCAGCATCAGGCAGAACCGTATTTGGGATCTCCACCCCATTCCCTTTGCACATACCTTCAAATCCTGGTCATCCAGCAGCTCCAGGAACCCGTCGTCGTCCTCGCTTTCCGAGGTCAGGGAATGCTGCTGCAGGAAGGCTGGCCTGTAGTTCTCCTGCTCACCCGAGGGGGTTTCATCCATGGCGATCTGAGAGGAGACAGTTTCAATTTTAACGACATTCCTTCTCTTCCCAGAGCTGATGCCATGACCTTCCTGCACCGCAGGGAACACCGAGGTTATTCCTTCACATGGAGCAAACAGGACAGAGAGGACTTGGCAGGATGAGGGGCTGCCAGACTCAAGGAGTGGAGGCAAGACCTGGCCCCCCACCCTGTTTCTGTGCAAGGGCCCATCATGATTTTTCAGTTGCTTTTTCTAAGCAACAGGATACAAATAAGGCAACATTTTCTCCCTGGGTGTCACATCTGGACACAAAAATCAGGCTTTTTCTGCACAGCTGGGGTTGTTGTTCCAAATGCATCAGCCTCAACATAAGTGATACTGAAATCAATTCCAACTCCACATCAATGCCCACACTCCCTTCAGTTACTGCAGCAGAACCTCAGCTCTGCACTGACTCATCCTTCCCAGAACAATCCACATTCCAAATTTCTGACCATTTCAGGAGCCAAAGGTGAGAAAAATTTTCTTATCTGGCAGATAAATAAGTCTTTCTATTTGGCACCTGAGCAGCGGTGACTGACAGTACTGCCCTTGAACCCTGACACAATTTGTCTTCCTCCCAGAGAGTGGGCAGCAAGGAATTAGGTGAGAATTAGTTTAAAAGAACTTACAATCTGAGCTGGAGATGAATTCTGCCTCGCTCCAGCCCTTCCATCACGGAAGCAACGAGAGGCTGGTTTGGTTGGCTTCTTAAACTCAAATGATTCCTGAATTAAAAAGGAAGAAAACAAACATTTTACCAGAATGACAAACTGTGTGGGTTGCTTGGATCATTTTATCCTCACAGGGCTTTTTTAAAACTACCTGCCATTTTGGATTTAAGCTCCCTGCTGCCAACAGGAATAGTCTGAAGGTGAATGTTTTCAAATGAAAGACGTTACAAGTGTTTCATTTAACATAATCCAAAATTTATGTTCCTGACATCACCTACAGGCTGAAGGCTTTTCTATCCCTGTCAGTCAACTTCTCTGCAAAATACATCATTTTTGAAGGCAGCCAAGGCTGTGTCCTCTCCTGCAGACCTGTCAGAGTCCCACCCATGGGATTCCCAGTAGCCAAAGGACATTGATTCCACGAGGAATCCATGGCAGCAGTGGGATGAGAGGGGTTGATCCACCTAAACAGCTTCCTGGAGGCAGCCCTTGGAATTCTCTAGAGCAAGCAGAGAGAACACCTCCTCCCTTGCCACAGCCAGAAAGGAGTCAGGCTTAGTGGTGGAGCTGCACATTCAAAGTCTTCCCAATTTTTATTAATCTCTAATCACTTACATTCTCCTTATTTTCATCTTGTGCCAGTGGCTGGAAAGCATCACTGTCCAGAGAATCTGAATGGTTTCTCTTCAGGGCAGGGCTGGATCCCAGCAGATTTTGCTACAATGACCACACAAAAATGCCAGTTCAGTATTGTGCAAAAAGCACACTTTAAGCACACAAGGGGTTAATAAAGACTGTAAAGTCTCTGACTATGAATTTGTGCAGGAAACTTTGCTGACATCTCAGCACAGGTACCAAAATGCTTCCACTGCAGCAGTGATGGAGCCACAGCACGGAGATTTCACGGGGACTTAAGTGAGATTTAGAATGTACAAGCTGCAATTCTGACAGTTTGCATTAAGCACCCTCAGCAGCTGGTTTTGCAGCCAGAAAATTAGCAAGTTAGGCAATGTATTCAACCAGGAACATGCTAAATCCTTTAGCATTTGCAGACCATCAGTACCACTCTCACTTACTGGCAGGGAGTGTATTCTCCTGAAAGGTATTCGAAGGCTGCAGGGAAAAAGAACAGAGATTTATTTCAACATTTTGTTTTAAAAGACATGATTAAAACTCACCCCCCCCAACTCCATAAGCTACAGCAGACACTAAGAGTTTAAAATAGAATTATACTCACTTCAGTCTGCTGGATTTGAGAATTGCTTTCTCAAACCTAAAAGCAAGAGAGATGCACATTAAAAGTCAGCCCTATATTTAGGGGTTATGCCAAGCACAAGCCAACACAGAATCCCAGGATGGTTTGGGTTTGAAGGGACCTTAAGGAGCATCCATTCCCACCCCCTGCCACGGGCAGGAACACCTTCCACCAGCCCAGGTTGCTCCAAGCCCTGTCCAACCCGACCTTGGACACTTCCAGGGGTGGGGCAGCCACAGCTGCTTTGGGCAACCTGCTTCTTAATGACACTTGTCTCTCCCAAACCCTATTTATAGCCAGGCTATCCCATCCTGATTTTTGAAACACTCAAAGACTCCTTCTCCCCTCCTTCCCTTAAATTCTTTCCAGCACTGTTCAGACAAGAAGTGAGGCTGAAGGAGGAAGGGCGTGGTAAATCAGGGACCAAGGGCATCTGTCCCCATCCCTGGGAATAGATTAGGGGGGAGAAATAATCCAGTTGGGAGTGGCAAGCTCAAAGCTCAGGGTAACTGCTGGCATCAGTTCTACCTGACAAGGTGGTGATGGGTCAAAGGTTGGACTTGATGATCTTAGAGGTTTTTTCCAACCTAAATGATTCTGGGATTCTGTGACCAGTTAAGGCACAGAAAAGCACAATTTAAGCGTTGGAAACTGCAACTCGGTGCAGCCTCAGGCTCCTGGTGAGGTGTGTGGTACAACACCTTAGCTCAGAGCCAACACCTGGGACACGGGCAGGACCATTCCCAGCACCTCCAGCTCGTGAGGGAAGAGCCCACACGTGCCAGCAAAGGCAAAGCCTCATCAGGGCCTCATCAAGCCCCGTTTGTTGCTGATCCAGCACGCCCAAGTCGGGTCTAACCCGTGGTTACATACGGGTCTAACCCGTGGTTACAGACGGGTCTAACCCGTGGTTACAGACGGGTCTAACCCGTGGTTACAGACGGGTCTAACCCGTGGTTACAGACGGGTCTAACCCGTGGTTACATACGGGTCTAACCCGTGGTTACACACGGGTCTAACCCGTGGTTACATACGTGTCCTCCACGGGGTCGCCGGAGGTCGCAGGGCCGGGGGAATCCAAAGCCAAACCTGCAGGGGACACACAGAATTCCTGGTGGTCAGTCCCCAGGAAACAGGGATTGCTGGACACTGTGACAGATTGCCACAGAGAGACCCGGGGAGCTCCCGTGGAGAGTCCCACGTGCAGCCTCACCTCCAGGTCAGGGTTACAGACACTCCCTAAGGCTGGATTTGGACACAGATATGGATAATCAAGTGCTTGGGGAAAACCAGGAGCAATTAAAAAAAAGCCCCCCTAGCCCTGCCTAGACTGTCACATGGAATGTTCTTGGCTTATTCTCTCCCACACACCTTAATAAACAAACAGTTTAGTCATATAGGTTGGGTTTTTTTTTCTCTAAGCCATGTTTTTAGTTATACCTCTTCCCAGGAAGAAATTTTGGGCTTATTCCAAAAAGATAAGTAGTCAAAAGGCCCTTCCTAATGCACTGGAAAGAACAGGTAGCACTTCATAAGCACAAGCCAAGCAGAACATTGCATTTGTCTGTACTAAAATGCTGTGGAGCTGCAAAGTTACTCAGACACAGATTCCTGAGGAGCTGGAGAGAGTGAGGATTTCACAAGGTTGGTTGTTCTGTCCTGCTCTGTGCTTTGTGAGCTGGACTTTGGTTTTAGAAGTTCATAAAGTTCATTTCTAGGCTAAAAGTGCCTTCAAAGTGGGGTGTAAATTCAGGTGGAAACGCTGATTTCCCTGAGCTGGAGCAGTGAGGTACCAGAGCTTCTCTGTGCCTGCAAGTTACGGGGTAAGAGCTTGTTTCATTTTTACTGATAAAGCTTCTCACCTGAAACAAAGGAAATCTCTCTAGGCAAGCATCAGAACTGAAGTGTTTCAGATAAACAACCAGCTCTTGGTAACAAAAAAAAACACAACCCCACAGCCCCAAACCACAAGGCAAACCCACTCAACTGAGACAGGCTGGCCCAGTTTGGGTTCAGAGAGAGAAAACAGATGGTGGGGACTCGCCTTCATCACCCTCCAAAGGGCAGGAGTCCCACGGGAGAGATGGGATCCCAACACCTTCTCCCTGTTTTCCACCCCAGGAATGGTGGGACTGCAGGCAGGGAAGGCTCTCTATCCAAACCCTGGCAGCTGCTTTTCAATCCTTAATTGTTAATTGTTAACTGGGAAGGCCATACCTGAGTCTGTGGATTCTGAGGATGAAGATCTCTGCAATCCATTCTTGTTCCCCAGGTCTTGCTCCGTGTTTTCCCGCTGCCTGGAAAGGGAAGTTTGGGATTTGGTTTAAAAGCTCTGTGAGGCAACAAATACAACCTGGTGATCATCACCTGGAACCTTTATCATCAGCCAGGTGAGGAGATTCCCACTTGGAAAACCTGCAGAGCACTGTCCTGTGCTCTGGGTGCTGCTGAGAACGGGGACAATGTCACCACTGGATCAGATCCAACACCCACAGGGCCTGAAGCTTCATGTTTTGGGTTTGAAAATATTGGAAATTTGGCTTCTGAGGCAGGGGAAGTGTCATTTAACACAGCAGTTATCCTGGTTGCCTTCCTGGTCTCCTCACACCAAACATTTCTCCGTTCACATCAACTCTGGGGGGTTCAAAACATTCTTTTAGAGCCTGTGCCCTCACAGAGGAAGGTTTTGATACCTCAGAATAACAGACTGGTTATTGGTGCCTGGAGTCGCATTAGCACCTCCCAAACCACACTCCAGGGAGTTCTATCAGGGATCCCAGCTGGAAGTGCAACCCTCTCTCTGGCAGCCACTCCTTTAATTCGGATCTTGCACAGCAAAAAATGCCAAACTTCTAATTTAAAACCATTTTTACAAGGAGTTGACTCCCACATTTTGTTATATCCACTAAAGCTCAGCGCTGGGAGATAAGAAAACCACATGGAGCCTCGCTTAAATAAAAGAAAAGCTACTTGAATAATTTACATGGAGGGCACTGCCAATGGTCTGCAGGAATCCCAGGAATCTGAAGGAGGGAAGGATCCTAAAGCAGGTGACTGCAGAAAACCAGAATGATGGAAGAGCAACAAACACAAAACCAGGAGGGTCATCGAGACCAGAGCGGGCCAGGGCAAAACAGGAGCCACTCAGGAGGGAAACTGGGGGAATAACGGGATTAAAGGAGATCAGAAAGAGCAAAATTGGATGGAGCAACTGCATGGCTGGAGCTCTGGGAGTACAGGAGGAGGAAGGTGCGGGAACAGGGTGAGGGAGGAAGGACAGAGCTGAGATGGTGCAGGGAAGGCATGAAAAGTGGGCACAAAGGTGTTGGTGGGAGAGGGGGAAGGCCAGGGAAGGGCTCAGGAGGGAGGTGGACGCCCAGAGCAGAGCCAGGGTGGGACACAGGAGGGGAAGGTGGCCCAGGGCACTGGATCCACGGGGATCCATGGGGGAGGTGGAGGCATCGGGCATGGGGAGGGGGGTGTTTAGGGAATCGTGGAAGTTTTCCTGGTGGGGGGGATAAAACTCCTCGAGGCGTCACGGGTGGGGAGTGGGGACAAACAGCTCCTCCAGGTCCCGTTTTTGGGGGGGGAGGGTTGGGAAAAGAGGGGCTGGAGGCCTCGGGTTTGGGCCGTGGGGGCGTTTGGAAGGAGAGGAAGCAGGATAAGGCCCTCAGTGCCTCATTTCTGGAGGGAGAAGGGAATGAAGAGACCCCCAAGGCCTCGATTCGGGGGTGGGGAAGGAAAAGAAGGAGAAATCCACGAGGCCTCAGTTGTGTTTTTTTTTTTGGGGGGGAGGGCGGATGAGCTCCCCGAGGCCTTGTTCTTGGAACGAGAGGGAAGGAGATGAATTCCAATTCCTCGAGGCCTTGCAGTTGGGATTTGGGGGGCTAAAGGACATCCCTGAAAGGGGTTTGGGGTTTTTTTGGAAGGGGGGGGCCGAGCAGAGGTAAAAGACATTGGGAGAGTTTGAGAGAGAGGGGGGTTATAAAAGACATCCTTGGGGCTTTGGGTGTAAAGACACCCCAGAGGGTTTGGGAGTTGGGAGGGGGTGTTAAGAGCCACCCCTGAGGGTTTGGGGGGAGCAAAGGACCGGGAGGCGGGAAGCTCCACAAGGCTCCAGTGCGGGGGAGGGAACGGAACGGAAGGAAAACGACTCCTGGAGGCCTTGGGCTTTTTTTTTTTACATGGGGGGGAGCCCCCCCCGGCCTCGCTTCGGGTCCAGGAGGGGGAGAAAAGGCCCTGGAAGGGGGGGAGAAAAGGCCCCGGACGGGCGGAGGGAAAGGGGATGTTTTAGTATAGAAGGAAGAGGGGGGGAGATAAACCCTCGAGCCTCCCTTTTTTTTTTTTTTTGGAGGGGTTCTCATGATAAAAAGGGGGGGTTCCCAGGGCCTGCCCTCAGAGGGCCCCCCCCTGCCCCGACTCACCCGCGCCCAAGCTGCTCCATGCTGAGGCGGAGGTCGGAGACGGGCGAAAGCTCGTCCTGGAAGAGCGCCTTGACCACGGCGGGCGAGGCGGGGGACGCCGGCGAGACGAGCGAGAGGCGGCGGCGGCGGTGGAGAGCGGCGGGCGGGAGATCCATAGGAGCGGGACCGGGAACGGGACCGGGCAGGGCAGAGGACAGCGAAGCGCTCCCGTCACCGCGGCCGCCGCGGCGCTTTGGCCCCAGCCGGTACCCGTCGGCCTCTCCGAAGCTGGCGCCAAACGGCGGCTCAGCCAATCAGCGCGCGGCGCGCGACGGGGGGCGGGTTGTTTTTTTTCAAACCCCCCCTCCCACCGCGCGCGCTCCCACCAGTAGGAACGGCCGCGCAGGGGCCGGGCCCCGCCCACCGCCCGTGATCGACGTGCCTTCGGACCAATGGAAGGGCGAGAGAGCAGGGGTGGAGGGAGGACTACATTTCCCGGCATTCCCAAAGGGAGGAATGCGTTTCTGCCCTGCGCGTTGTGTGCTGGGAAATGTAGTCCTCAGCCTCGCCGAGGCGCCGCTTGGCCGCCATGTTTCCGGCTGCCTCCTTTCGGCCGGGGACGGGAGGGGAAGGGGCGGGATAACTGGGAAAAACGAGGGAAAAAGGGCGAAAGTGTTGCTATTTGCCTTAAAAATAGATACACACCCAGCCTTACGGCAGAGCTATTGCCTTGGCCTGTTCTGGGCTGAGAGGAAGGGGGAAAAATATGGAAAAAATGAGGGGGGAAAAAGAGCAAAAGGGAGTGTTGTGTTTACCCAAAGTGTTGTTATTTGCCTTAAAAAGGGACACACCCCCAGCGTTACAGCAGAACCATTGCCTTGGCCTGCCTTGACATGCCCTGAGACTAAGGGGAAGGGGGAAAAATATGGAAAAAATGAGGGGGAAAAGGGCAGAAGTAAGTGTGGCATTTACCCAAAGTGCCATTTGCCTTAAAAATGGACACACACCCAGCTTTACAGCAGACCCATTGCCTTGCCTTGCCTTTCCTTGACTTGCCCTGGGACTGAGGGGAAGAGGTGGGAAAACAGGGAAAAATTAGGGGAAAAGGGCACAAGTGAGTGTGGTGTTTACCCATGTGTTGCTATTTGCCTTAAAAATGGACACACGCACACAGAAACACAGTTTTTCAGAGGACCCATTGCCTCGCCTTGCCTCCATCTGCCGTGGGACTGAGGGGAAGGGGGGAAATCTGGGGGAAACGAGGGGAAAAGGGCACAAACTCAGCAGGTAATGGGTATCAGCGAAACAAGGAGCCCTTCCCACATCACCAGTGCAAAACCCTGCCGTGTTTGCCCCCTCGACAGCCACGGAGCAGGATGGAAGCAGCGATGGTTGTGCCGTGGGAAGGAGGGAGCTCCTTCCATGGCTCTGCAGGTGTGGGGGGAGCCATCCCAGCTCCAGAACATGTTGTTCCCACTTTACAGGTGGTGATTCAGTGATATGCTCAGGACAGAGTGGCCCCAGCGGGTTGTGTGGGTTCTCCTCAGCTCAGGGTTTGCAGATCCCTGCTGTCGAGTCCCTGGCAGATCCTCTGCCAGATCTCCCTGGTGGATTCAGGGGCTGCTGTCTCCAGCTGATCATGTTGGATCCGGGGGATCCCACTCCTCTGCCCGGGCCCTGCCACCCACCAGTCACACGATGTTCCCAGTTCCTGGGTTACACAGTGTGGTGTTTGCTCCTGCCCTGACCTCCCGGGATCTCACAGATCCCCATCACACTCCTGCTGCTCTGCCAGCCCAGAGAGGCTCAGGCTGTGCCCTCGCTCCAGCTCTCCGCTCTGCCCTGCCCCCTCCCTGAACATTTTCTTTTCTAGAAACCGTTTTTGCAGGGGTTTTCAGCCACTACTATCGGCTCGTGGCTCCACCCTGACTTCCTGGGTGTGGGGTGGCTGCACCCTACAACACATCACCCCACACCAAGCCATGCTACCAGCCATGAAGCGCTGCCAAAGACCCACACGGGCAATCAGAGCCTTCCCTGCCTCCCTGCTGATCACTCCTGTGTCCTCAGTGCCCACAGGGACAGGTAGGACACTGCCACCACGGGATCTAGCCAGGACACCAGCATGCAGACACCCCCAGGCAGGACAGCACGTCTTTAATGCTCCAGAGGACTCAGAAGGAGGAGATGCAGCAACGCCCAGAGCAGACCCAGCCCAGGCAGAGCTGTGGCGAGTTTGCAGCGTGGTGCTGTGTCACTGCCACGCTTCCTGCCTGCTCAGCCAGCCCAGGGCACGGCAGGGCACTGGGAGGCACCCGATCCCATCAGTCACACAGGCGGATGAAGGTGTCTGCTGACCAGAGCCAAAAGTACGGGAAGACCTTCTCGGTGAAGGAGGTCTTGAACTGCAAGATCTGCGCCATGTTCTCTGTGTTGTAGAAGGTCACTTGGCCCCCTTCGTAGTCCAGGTGGACCCTGATTCTCCGGGGCTTTTCCTGCAGTGCCAGCAGGGCGGGCAGCCCGTGGAGCGCCGTGTACTGGCCATCCCAGTCCAGCCGCAGGGCCCAGACCTTGCCCAGGGCAATGCTGAGCGAGTCCTTCCTCTGCACGGACTCCAGGGCCACCCCCACGGCCCAGCTGTGCCCCTTCCCGACCTCCAGCTCCCAGTAGTGCCTGCCAGCCGTGAAGCCCCGGGAGCCCAGCACGCTGGGGCTGTCCGTGAATCTCTGGGGGGTGTCGGGGAGGTCCTGGAATCCCTCTGCCAGGCGCAGGGTTCTGTGGTCTGCAGAGAGCAGCAGGAAAGGACTCGCCGTCTCTGGGTCCAGCGTCACCTTCTCTGATGGACGACAGAGAGAAGGGTCAGTCTGTGCCCGCTGAGGAGAGAACCAGCACCTCTCCCTCCCGTGCTCCTGGGAGCACAGCGGGCACTCCTGCAGCCCCCTCGGGGGGCACAGGGCACGGGACCCTCCCTGCCCTCCCCTCTGGGACTGAGCCAGTGTCCCCACATGCAGGGGACGGACTCAATGGACTTTGCTAAACCTGCTTCCAGGTCTGCTGGATATTGCTGGCTCCACAGCCAGGCTGGCAGTGGGGAGCAGATATCCCGTGGGTGTTATCCAGGCAGCAGTGGG